>NW_028318040.1:3377692-3696538 GCF_062004578.1 Staurois parvus | reverse complement strand
GAGAATACATCTCCCCTGCTCTAGAGTCCAGTGGCGGCATACTTTACACCACTGCATCCATTGCTTTGTATTGCACTTGGTGATGTAAGGCTTGAAGGATGCAGCTGCTCCACCATGGAAACCCATTTCATGAAGTTCTCTATGCACTGTTGTTGTGCTAACCTGAAGGCCAAAAGAAGTTTGGAAGTCTATAGCTATTGATTCTGCAGACAGTTGCCGACTTCTGTGCACTGTGTGCTTCAGCATACGCTGACCCCACACTGTCATTTTACGTGGCCTACCACTTCATGGCTGAGTTGCTGTTGTTCCCAGTTGCTTCCACTTTGTTATAATACCACTAACAGTTGACTGTGGAATATTTAGTAGCAAGGAAAATTCACAGATGGACTTGTGGCAACCTATCACGGTACCATGCTTGAAGTCACTGAGCTCCTGAGAGCGACCCATTCTTTCACAAATGTTTGTAGAAGCAATCTGCATGCCTAGGTGCTTGATTTTATACACCTGTGGCCCTGGAGGTGATTGGAACACCTGAATCCAATGATTTGGAGGGGTGTCTCAATACGTTTGGCAATATAGTGTATATGCATTGTTGAGATATTATTTAAGTCACACAAAGAGTAATTTTTTGGGTTTATATTGATTTATATAGTATTTATTTATTTATTACAGTTACTTATATATCACTGTCAATTTACTCAGCGCATTACATATATATTGAACATTCACATCAGTCCCTAACCCTCAAGGTGCGTACAATCTAAGGTCCCTAACTTACATTCATACATACACATACTAGGGTAAATTTAGATAGATCCATTTAACCTACCAGCATGTCTTTGGAGTGTGGGAGGAAACCAGAGTACCTGGAGGAAACGCACACAGGCACAGGGAGAACATGCAAACTCCAGGCACGTGGTGCTGTGGTTGGGATATGAACCAACAACCCTAGGACTGCCAGGTGGAAGTGCTAACCATTTAGCCACTGTGCAGCACTGCAAAGCAGAAAGCATTGCCTAAGTGTTTACCCTGTTTGGCACACTGGCAGTGAGTTAAGGGTGTAAGCAATGCACAGCCAATGTACAACATTGCTAAGCAGGAAGCAGAGCCTGCATATGTAATAAGCAAATAGACCTGTCACTATGTTCACCAAGCTGTTGTCTTTGATATATATATAAACACAATTTGAGGGTATATTCTCTGTTTAAAGAGCAATTCCACTGAGCAGTGTTTAGGATATGCAAAAAACTCACCCCTCTGCCCCTGCCCTGTGATTGGAGAGTAAATGAGCAGCAGAAGACTAACAAAGCCTTCCTGTGAGCAGGTTCCTTGTCAACTGATGCTCTCACAACAGATTCGGATTGGCTGCTAGTGCTGCCCCTCCCTCTATCAATTCTACTGAACATGGGGCATCAAGAAGCTGATATTAAATTTTCAGGAAACTAGTTACACATAAAATACAGTTAAAGATTTTGATTAATACACTGTCATGTTTTTACATCTGCCTGGAGTTCAGCTTTAACCTATGGTTCTTATGTCCATAAGAATAAAGCTTGTGATAGGTCAGGATAAATAGGATTAAAAGGGATCGATTCCTTTAATGCCATTAAATGCATTTGGCACTCAAAAGCAAACATGGGGTAGACTTTACGGACTATGCAAAGTTAATGTCAAAAGGTTATCCTCCTTTCTACATAAAAAAAATATGACCCTAGTATACAGTCAATACAACTCAATAAATTAAAAGTAAATATATTTATGGCAAAATTGTGATTTATGTCACTATAAAACTCAATGTTTAAGATGTATGTCATTCACCTGTTTTACAAGGGGAGTCTAAAATAGCAAAGTCAGGTGCAAATTCAAATTAGAATTGACAAACCAAAGTAAAAATGAAAGAAGCTACAAAATAGTTAATCTTGCTCAGATTCAAATGGGCCCCACTGAAAAAAAATCTATCAAGCTACCTTGTTATATGGACAATTGAATTCAAAGGAATCCCTTGCTCCACTGGTTGTGGGGAATTTTTACTAAGGTTGCCAATTTTTTTCTGTCAGCTCCAAGAGCTAATTAAAGAATACCACAGATTGCGATGTCCAAATAAATTGCATCTTTAAGCCAAAAAGTCCTTCAAGCACACATATTAATGAACTGTAAAACACAGACTACGTCTTGGTTTTAATACTATTATTATTATCGTCGTCATGTACAGTTAAGCAAACAATGGGACATTAATAGTGAAACAGCTGGAAAAAATAGCTTCAAAACCTGAGTAGAGTGAATCATATTAGCAGTGTTCTGTTTGAATCTGGCTAATCAAAGACCAAGTATTTGCCAGGTGATTTTATATGAAGTTTACAGGAACTGCATTCAGGATTTGCCTCCCCACAATGTACCTCTATACATTTAGGAAATACTTTGTACTTTAGGAAACTGGGTTACCGGTTATACCAGAGAGAAACAATGCACTCATTGAATGCCATTATATCTATAAGGGTGAGCCAGTGTCTCAGATGTACCAGAAGACATCTGCAAACATGGCTCCTGTTATCATGAACACCTGGTAACTGTGGGAGACAGGGATCCTTCTATTTTTCTATCCATCTGGGAAGACTTTCAAACCAGTAGAAGGAGACGAAAGAAAGAGCGCACAAACCTTGAACATTACCTCAATAAATAGACTAATTTTATTTTATTTAGAAAATATACTCACAAAAATGATGGTAAAATAGGCATAAGTAAACCATAATCCACACAGGGTTACAGGTAAATCCAAAGGGGGGGGGGGATACAAGCTAACGCGTTTCGGAGGGTGCTCCCTTCTTTATCAGAGCTGGGTTTGGCAGATAGAAACTTCAGTATAGCAGAGTTCCCATAGCAAGGAGACATTCAGCCACTGAGTGTCAGTATTACAGGCTGAAATGCTGTAATACTGACACAGCCTCTGATCACCAGCAGATGAACAAGCTGTTTGTTACTAACACCCGTTTGATCTGAGTCTTTGAGCGCAGGAGATAATGGATCTTTGAAGACTTTCAAACCATACAGGCCAGTTCATGATTTTAGTATCCCCCCCTTTATCCAGCAGACTTGCGTAGATAAATGATAGACCCAAGGACCAAGGTGCTCTTGTAAGGCAGAGTTGATTGATAAGTATCAAATAGAAAAGGTTGCTGATCCTAAGCTTACTCAGTGAGCATTCTACTTCTATACACATGTTTTCTGGAACAGAAACATTTAATTGAGCACTAACATTGGTGTGAGGCTGGTTCTCAGATGTGGATCTTGAATAGTATTAACACTACTTGGCACAGTAAGAAAACACACTTTTGCACTCTGTGCTCAGCATCACCTTTTTACACAGAGCATCTTGTTTTACTGGTCCTAACCTGCTTTACAGTACACTTTACTGTGTCTATGGTAAACGTAAAGCTGATCTCCAGGAATTTAGACACTTTGATAAATGAGCAGAAACACTACAAGTTAAGCATAGTGAAGTGCATTGACTCTGGAATTATCTTTTTCATTTAGATCTGACGGTTTTATGGTGTTCCTGGAGAATAGCTATAGCTGCACTACAGGGCTCCGAGAGGCGAAACTCTGTGTTCTCACATACATCATCTCTGCCTGGCCCTGTCCTCTGTTGCCCATTCCCAGAAGCCTTTGTATTTTGTGAAAGAGTTCACAAAATACAAAGGCTTCTGGGAATGGGAAGCAGAGGAGAAGGGTGGGCACAGCAGCTGCATTCTGCAGCTGAAGGAGCTGATACCAGATGGGCCAGCATCTGAGCTCTGGAGCTATAGCGATAGTTTTCCTTTTGGACCTCCATAAAACTGTCAGATGCAAATTAAAGAGATAAGTCCATGCTGGCATGCACCTCTTGGATTTAACTGGTAGTATTCCTACACATTTATCAAAATGGCTGAATTCCTGGAATTCAGCTTTAACAATGACTGGTGTGCAGTGCCTCTTATACTCCATTTAAGCTTCAATTAGGTAATAGAATACTTATGTGTTAGAACTGAAATATTTTTCAGCTTTAAAACAACACGCTATAAACTGGTGTTCTTACTTAAAATACCACCTATCTGGACTTCACTAGGGGATGCATAAGTTTACATTTCACAAAGGTATACAGTGCTTGTACACAGTTTTGTAAGTACACAATATTTTGTGAAATTGTAATTACACTTTTATTGTCTATTAATTACAGAAGTCTAAAAACTGTGGGAGTTTCATGGCCTTGAACTAGACGGCTCTGGGACATAAAAGATAAATCCAATTCCCAGTTCACTAAGTATATTCGTTTGCAATTTTACAAAACAGCTGTCACAAACCAAATGCAATATTTTTTTTAGGCAGCGTTACTGTCCTTAAATGGATTGGGTGCATTATATAAATAATGCTGATGGTTTCGTACCTAATTTAGCATAACAATATTAAGTTACTGAAATTATCCAGGAGAAAACATATTAAGGGAATACAAACATGCCAGCTATTTTAGTTTTCCTTTCTGTTACTACACAAATGTTACAAATTCCTTCATGTTTGTATTTTTGTGATTGCATGTCTCGCATTTTTTCATAAAATTAAAGTGACACTCAAAGATCTCATTATTCTCCTATAATAATCAATACATACCCATTATTTAATAGTCCTATAATCTATTTTTCATTAAATCAATTCTTACCGTGTTTTTGCCTCCTTGTAACATCCTTCGTATGCTGCTGAAGCTCTCATTTCCCTGCTCACTCATTTTGTTTAGGACAAGCAGTGCAGGTAGTGCACACTACAAATCCCAGAGTCCATAGTCCATCTGAGAAGCGAGCAAGAGACTGTGGCTATGTTCCTACATACAGTGAGACCATGAAGAACAAATGCAGCCACCCTCTAACAGGATGTCAGTTCACAGAAAGCACTTTTTTTTAGTTAAAAATACATACATAAACAGATTTTTTTAAGCCAGAGTTTAGTGTCACTTTAAGCCACATCTGTGACCAAAACAAAAACTGCACAAAGTCAGTCGCAGGATTCCTCACCATTATAGCAGGCTCACTAAAGAGAATTGCCTGTGATCTATCATCTTATGACTAATCAGCCAATATATAGGCAAAAATTACACAATAGCCAAAAGACGTGATTAGTCCCACATAAATGGGGCTCTGCAGGATCTTTGCTGTAGTTTAAAGTAACCCTGTCACAAATATGGTAAATTTGAAATGAACATATGTTACTTTCAACATATTGTAACAATTTCCCCTTTTTTGCAATTTAATTGTAACAAGTGCCTTTTGTTGCCCATGTATAGTCACAATTGCCCATTTTGTTGCTCATGTACTGTCACGGTTAACTGTTAGTTTCTCTTATAAAGTATTGAGTGTTGTTTGTTGCCCATATATTGTAATGATTGCCTAATTGTTACCCAGATATTGTAACAATTGCCTGTTTGTTGCCCACAGATTGTAACAATTGCCAGTTTGTTGACTGAGTATTGTCATTATTGCCCAATTGTTGCCTGGTATTGTGATGATTGCTCATTTGTTTCTTATGTATGGCACTGACTACTCTTTTGTAGAGTGCATATTGTATGATTGTTTGCCAAATAATGTTAGAATTGCCCTTGTTTTGCCTACTTATTTTCAAGTAAGCAGTGTATATTTAAAGGACCATATTGCCATATCTGAATCTCCTGCAGGCAAACTACTGCTACAACATCCTCATATTCTGCTGTATCTCTGCTGTACCCACAAATTGTGTTTCACCTCTGCAATATCCACAGACTCTGCTGCATCTCCACTGTACTTACAGATTTTGCTGCACTTTGGCTACACCTGCAGACTGTTGCATCTTCATTGCACTTGTATACCTGCTACACCTCTGCAACATCCAGAGACTCTGCCTCACCCAAGCTGAATCCATAGTCCTTGCTGCATAGGCAGCCTCCATGGCAGCTCAGCTGCAGCCTCTGCAGCACCCTCACCCTCTGCTGATTCTGCATTCTTCAAGGCATCCACTGTCTGAGACTCTTGTGCCATCCCTCAAGTCTCTGCAGCATCTATAGTCTAAAATATTGCTCCACCATCTCTGCATACCCAGCATCTAAATTTTTCCTGCTCCCAGATGTCAAGGGCCTTTCTCACATTTCTGTTCCTAGTTACCTGGCACCTACTCTTCTCTGCATCTGTCAGTACCTGTTGCATGACCTGGGGGTAACATGTAGCTAAGCACAAACTACTGTGAGGGTGTCCCTAGTGAAACACTAGCTACCTCTTAGAATCTACTCTCAAGGAAAGACGCTGCACTGAAGAGCAGGGTCTACATCTCAGTTTGTGACAAGTTCTGTGTCTGTACATCATTAAAGTGTTACTAAACCCAGGGCCCTGCATTCACTCTATCTAGTCTCCCACAGTACACAGAACATGGAAGTGCAATTATTTTAGTAAATATAAACTGCTAAATACCTTTACTCATCAGCAGTTAGAGCAGTCTTATGACATCTATTAGTGTTCAGCTGAGCATAGGTTAAAGCTTGTAGGAGGAGTTTTCATTACTCTATGACTGCCCTATGAGGCTGCAGGACCCCTGACCCTCTGTCTGGATAGTGCTGATTGTCTCTGTGCTCATCACATGCACCCTCCCAAAGGAAAAAAACCCTCTCAAACACATACACACTAAAGTGAGCATGTGCAGAGTGACTCCAAAGTCTCTGTTATCAGGGGATGAGTCAAGGACAATAGAAGAAGGGAGGGTCAGATTAGCCAGGATCAAACAGCCTTTTTATACAATGCAGGTTAGGTTCCACAGTGAGTATAACAAGTATGTTTGACTACATATACAGACTGATTTTACTGTTGTGGGTTTAGTAACATTTTTTACTCACAAACTGAATCATCCAAATTTGAAAGCAGTTTACTTTAAGCCATAAGTTGTAACTATGTTACACACTGTGACTGACTGGGTGATTCTGTAATAATTCAAGGACAATTTTCAGCCTTTCAATAGCACAAAAAAATGGTATATTAAGTTTTTAGCAAGTCTTTCAGATAACTTATTAGGTTCCTGGTACTTTTTTCTGCCCCAATGGATGACTGTGAATTGTGTACTGTTGAGTGGGTGGATAAATTACTTATGCTTAACTTGACTTACACTCAAAGCAGAGATAGTTATTGATTTAGATATGACACATGCTAGAATTTTACTTAAAGGCAATGTGTAGGCAAAATTATTATATTATTATTATACAGTATTTATATAGCGCCAGAAAGGTTACATTATAATGGGGGACAGAACATGAGACAATACAGTAACAAAACAATACACGAGAGGTTCGAGGGCCCTGCTCTTTCGAGCTTACAATCTAGGAGGGAGGGTAAAGTGGTTCAGGAGGAAGTGGCTGTGGGGGATGGAGTGGTAGGAGGAGTGGAGGAGATCGGCTGTTAGGTGAGAGTGGAGTAGGCTTCCCTGAAGAGATGGGTTTTCAGGGTGCGCCTAAGGTGAGGAGGGTAGGTGACAGTCGGATGGATTGGGATAGTGAGTTCCAGAGGATGGGGGAAGTCCTGGAGAAGTCCTGCAGTCGGGCGTGGGAGGTGGAAACCAGGGAGCTAGAAAGTAGGAGGTCTTGTGAGGAGCAAAGAGTACAGGTTGGGTGGTATTTGGGTATCAGGTCGGTGAGGTAGTTTGGGGCAGCATTGTGAATGGCTTTGTATGTCAGTGTTAGTAGTTTGAATTGAATGCATTGGGCAATCGGAAGCCAGTGGAGGGAATGACAGAGGGGGGTGGCAGAAGAGGAGTGGTTGGTAAGGTGGATGAGTCTGGCCGCTGAGTTCAGGATAGACTGAAGCGGGGATAGTCTGTGATGAGGTAGGCTGGTGAGGAGGGAGTTGCAGTAGTCTAAACGTGAAATGATGAGGGAGTTAACGAGTTGTTTAGTAGTGTCTGGGGTTAGAAACTAACGTATTTTGGAGATGTTGCAGAGGTGGAGTCTGCATGAGTTTGCCAACGATTGGACATGGGGTTGGAAGGACAGGTTTGTGTCTAGAGTGACACCTAGGACTTTGGCTTGTGGGGTGGGACTGATGGTGGCGTTGTTGGTCATGATGGAGAGGGGGGGGCGGGCTGGGGGGAAGATTAGGAGCTCGGTTTTGGAAAGGTTCAGTTTGAGGAAATGGAGCGACATCCAGTTTGATATGTCGTTCAGCAGGTGGGTGATACGGGCAGAGACTGAAGGGGTGAGGTGAGGGGTGGAGAGGTAAATTTGCAGGTGATTGGCGTAGAGGTGATAGTTGAAGCCGTGGGAGTGAATCAGTTTGCCGAGGGAGGAGGTGTAGATGGAAATTAAATTATATGGCCAGTTACTTTGTATAGGAGGCCCCTCAAAGTCCCTGAACATTCTGACATCTTTTATGGCACCATGGGAATCAAGGAGACTAGCCAAAGATGAGATGTTGGAAAGGGCAGATCAGATTTGGGACCAGAATTGGTTTCTCTTTGCATATCTAAGCATCCTACGACTCCAGGTTCTCTAAGGCTCATAATCCTGCAGTTGACCTGTACTGTATAATTAACAGTTTATCCAATAGTCTACTTTAAAGTGGACATAGCATTACAATTCACATCAACTCATTTACTTACTATATATAAATAAAAAGTACCTGCTTTTCATTAAAAAGAAAAACTGCTTCCAAGTTTCCTCATTAGACCTAGTAGCCATACACAAGATAACTCGATATTTGGCTAATTGTATTGCTGATGTTTCGCCTTGTTACAAATTGTAGAAGTCTATGGACAGCATGTCAAACTCAAGTTTAAGGACAGGTGGTTATACCTTAGTTTACGAGCCACACTAAAAGCAGCCCCCATATATCCCGGAACACTCTTGCTTGTCTTTAATCTTGTCTTTAATCGTTCTTTTCTCTTTGACACATTCTATCTTGAAATTAAAAACTGATAATGATAGTCTAAGAAAGGTTTTGTAAGCTCCAGGGCAGTAACATTCTGCTGAGGCGGCTCAGAACGTTCAATTCCAAATCACTGGCCAAAATGTTCTTTAGCTCCAGTTCACTGCCCATAGTCCTTGTCAGCTCAGATTCACTGCCCAACATCTTTTGTAGCCAACATGCAGTGCCCACCACCTTTTCTAACTCCCCCACCCAGTACCTTTTTCAGCTTTACTTTACTGTTGCCTAACTTCCTTATCTCAAGTTCACTGCCCAGCACCTTCTTCGGGTAAAATATACCTTATCAGTCCTATGGCTATGTACATTTTTTTTTTAATCACTGAAAAATACATATTCATCCTTCAAGAAACTAAATGTCCTTGTAGCTTCTTGTGCTATGAATTTGAAATTTCAAACAATGTTATGAGTTTTTCCAGCTATCTTTTCTGAACTACTCTTTATGTAAGAAGGTGGCAAGAAGGGGAGGATTTTGTAGTCAAAATCAGAAGCACAGACTAGGGTGACAATGTTGCTCTTCCATAGAATTAGTATAGTGAGCCAGTGTCACCAAAGAACAGGAATTGTGTCATTGGGAGGATCAACAGGTTAAAATGAAGGAAAAAAAAGCATGCAGAGGAAACTATTGCAGCCACCAGAGTTAAGGACTAGTCAGCTGCAATATATTATATTTTTGTTTTGGGGTTTGGATACCTTTTTAAATTCACTACCCAACATGTGCCCATCACCTTCACACTGCTCCCACTTGACTACAATCACAAAAAAGAGTAGGTTTGTGATCTAGCCAACATTGCTGGGTAGGTCAGGGCTGGGCTGCACTGATGATGATGCCCACCCAGCACCTATAAATCACGCTCTGGATCCGCTGCTGCAGTTATGAATGACAGGTGGTGGGCGGGCTAAATACAATGCGGCATCTGCAGCTTCTGCCCTCCATTATCTTTGTTGTGCAGATTCAGACACCTTCCCTGCAGCTGAATGTCTCTCTGCCTCTTAATAAAATAGCTTATTTTGTAAGCTATGGATTACTACTATAGCTATGGATCATTTTTTTCTTTTTGCTAGTTTTTCAGGTCAGAAGTATATCCTGGATAACCTCATGCTATGCAGGAATTTAACAGCATATTTTCCTCACAATTAGCCATGGGGGTAATTTGCTAAAGGTCTAGGGGACAATCAAAGCTGTGAATGCTTCAAGTAGCCAATTATTCCACAACAAATTTACCATATCCTGCTTGGCTGTTTGAAGTCAATAGCTGTTCAGCCATATCCTATACCTTAGCTGAAAGACAATGTTATACAGAGGATTCTTTTTTTTTTATCATTGGTTATTATTTGTTGTGTAATTTTTACACAAATACAAAGTTTCTTGAATATTAATAAAGCAAGGATAGAATCTAGAAGCTTAGTAGAAAATATTAATTTAGTATAATATGTGCGGTCTATATGCAAACCATGCTCTGGTGCTAATAAATCATTTTTACAACTTTTTTTGGCTGTTTCAAACTGGCAAACACAACCACACAGCAGGACATAAAATAAAATAGAGAAATTCCGGCTTTGTTCCACATTAATAGTTTGCCAATTTTACCCAGCTATGCTATGCTGTTTTTGTAGCTTCCTTTATGCACAATGCAGGATCAGTCTTTTTATTAAACACCAATTGCCACATACATACAGCAATTATTTTGTATCTCATTATTAGTATTTGATTATTAAAGGATAATTCTTTGCAGCTCTGAAACTTTCTGGCCATGTATTCAATAATATTTGTAAAGGCATTGTACACTTTCAGATTTTTTTGGTTTACCTAGGTCAGGGTTTCTCAACTTTTTTACCTTGGAGGAACCTTTGGAAAAATAATTAATATCTCAGGGAACACCTGAAATAATGTTCAGATCTACAGCTCACAGAACATCGGTGAGATCAGCGGGCTGTTGATATAACAATAATTATTTTTGGAAGTAGTATTAAATAATAATCAAAATATATATATAAATCTAAAAGTAAGATAAAAATGAAAGTGCAAATATATAGCAGCTGAACACTACACCCCGATAGCAGGCAATATAACAGTATACATATAAACCAGAGCTGAGTCGCTCCACTCCTCCTTGCGTTCCAAGCTTTGTTTTTCAAAGTAGGACCAATGAAATGCCAATTCATTTTGCGTTTCATTGGTCCTACTTTTGGTGTAATGTGCCTGCTGCCATCCCATGCAATGTGCCCCTCCTCTCCCATGTAATGTACCCTGCTGTTCCCCATGTGCCCTCCTGCCCTCCTCAAACCCTGGACAATGCCCTGCTGCCCCCGTTCTCTGCTTATCTCAAGTTAAACCCAGAATTGAGTAAATGTGCAGAAAAAAGCCAGCACGTTTCACATTAAATAGGGGTGTTTTAATATCGATTCTATTATTTAATACTATTATACATATAAAGTCCAGCTCTTAAAGGAATTAAGGCATTTAATTGGTCCTACCTTTAGCGTGAAAAACTAAGTTTGGAATGCAATGAGGGGCGGAGCGACTCTCAGCTCTGGTTTAGTAGGGTGAAGGTGCTTGTGCTGTGACATTCTTAGGCAATCTACCCTTTAGGATCATTGCTTGCAGGATCCTTGGCGTTTCTCCCTTGGGGATCCAGAGCAGTGTCCGGCTTTCCAGTTTTCTGGGTTATCATACAGCAAAGCATGATTGACCACTCTTAACAGGGGGTCATATTTCTCTGGTAAGCCTTTTATGTGAGTGGTTGGTGACACATCAGCTATCCTTGGATTTTCCTGTTCATCACGGCTTTTGGGGACTTTCCTTTATTTTTGACATCTCTAGATGGACATTTCATTTAATGATTTATTATTATAATTTTGTCTGACCAATTGTTTTCTGTTAAGCGCTGCACTTTATATATATAATAGTATTAAATAATAGAATCAATATTAAAACACCCCTATTTAATGTGAAACGTGCTGTTTTTTTTCTGCATATATACTCAATTCTGGGTTCAACTTGAGATAAGCAGAGAACGGGGGCAGCAGGGCATTGTCCAGGGTTTCAGAAGGGCACAATACATGAGGGCAGGAGGGCACATGGGGGACAGCAGGGTACATTACATGGGAGAGGAGGGGCACATTGCATGGGAGGGCAGCAGGCACATTACACAGAGGGGGGGAGCAGGGCACATTACATGGGAATAGGGAAAACTAAATGGGGCAGGGCAAATTACATTGGAGCAGGGCACAATACACGAGAACAGGGCACATTACATGAGAACAAGGCACACTATAGAGAACATAGCAGGGTATATTATGTGGGAGCAGGGCACATTGTGTAAGAGCAGGGCACATTACATGGGAACAGGGTATATTATGTGGGAGCAGGGCCCATTGTGTGAGAGCAGGGCAGATTACATGGGAGCAGGGCACATTATGTGAGAGCAGAGCATGTCACATGGGAGCAGGGCACATTACATAAGAGCAGGGCACATTGCGTGGGAGCAGGGCACATTATGTGAGGGCAGGGCACATTACGTGAGAATATACATAGATACTATCAGCGCACTAAAAGCTTATGGTTGATCAGCCAGGACATATAAAGGTCCATAGTCCTTTTAAAAGTCCATAGCATGTAGTGACGCACCAATGGCAGCCATCCCGAAGTAAGTTAATTCTATAAAAGCAGGGAAAAAAAGAGGAGAGAGGTGCCTTCTAAGTGCAGTATTATCATAAAAATGTATTTGCCCCAGTTAAAAACATTTACAGAATAGTAATGATATAAAAGCCCATCAAGTCCGTGGTACAGGGGAGCCTGGGTATGTGGCCTTTCTCCGCAGTTTGTGGGGGTTACCACCGTGGCTGGAATCTTTCTGTTAACTGTGGCAAATACATTTTTAGGGTAATACTGCACTTAGGAGGTGCCTCTCTCCTCGTCCTTTCTTTTCCCCATATTACATAAGAGCAGGGCATTTTACACTGAAGCAAGGCACATTACATGGGAATAGGGAACATTACATGAGAGCAATGCACATTACATGAGAGCAGAGCACAATATATGAGAGCAGGGCACATTATGTGGGAGTAGAGCTCATTACATAGGAACAGGGCACATGATGGGGCACACAGTAGGGTGCTTTACATTGGGGAACATAGCAGGGCACTTTACATGGGGCATACATCAGGGCAAAGTACATGGGGCACACAGCAGGGCACAGTACATGGGGCACACAACAGGGCACACATCAAGGCACAGTACATGGGGCACACAGCAGGGCACAGTACATGAGGCACACAGCAGAGCAAATACCAGGGCACAGTACCTGGAGTGCACATCAGGGCACATTACAGTAGCAAAGCATGCAAGCATGGCAGGGAAGTGGCTGTGATCAGTCCTCTTCTGGCTTGCTGTTCCCGGCTGGCCTCTCCTCCCCTTCTGTCCATCCCAGGTGATGCCACATACAAGCACCTGAGATGGACAGGAGGGGAGGAGGGTCCGGCATGGAACAGTGCACCACAGCCAACACTATCACAGCCGCTTCCCTGCCTAGCTCTGCATGTGTCGGTAGAGGGGATGCAATCAAAAAAACACAATACCTTGGGAAAGGCCCCAGAGTGGACACCGGTCAATTCCTCCCCATGTGGCTAAACCAGTAGATAATTAGTGAGAAAAAAAACACTAGTGGGTATATGCAAAAAATATCACTTTATTACCAAAATCCCCCAAAAATTTAAAATTATACAAAAAGTATTCAAACATTTATATATCTACCATCCCTAATGATCAATAGCCAAAACCTTCACCACAGTCTTATAAAACAGACAACGTTGTCACAGTTACTTGTTTTTATATTGTGTTGAAACGTTTTCTGTTTTATAAGACTATGTTGTCACATAGTCTTGGTAGATACTGTATATGCTTGATTACTTTTTGTATAATTTTTAGGCTTTTTTTTATTTTGGTAATAAAGTGATATTTTTTGCATATACCCCTAGTGTTTTTTCTCACTGATTACAGTATCTGCTGGTTTAGCCACTGCTGTCCGCTCTGAGGTCTTTGCCAGGGTATTGTGTTTTTTAGTATGTTTTTCTTGGTTATATCCCCCACACTGTGACTGGGTGGGTGGGCAACTGGTCTGCATCCTAAATTTGTCCCCCCATAATACAAATTTTTTTTTTAGCATTTTTGGATGAAAGGGGATGCAATCTACCCATCAGCTGCCTGCGACTGATGGGTAGATAGTGGCAGAACCCCTGGGGACCTTGAGAGACCCTGAACCAGATATTAGTGTAGTTATGTTCCCTGGTTTGTTTGACTTACCTTGTAATGATGGGCTCACTTTTTGTGACTGTAGTTTGTAGTCTCATGACTGATAAATTCCCCACGTTCATGAACTCATTCACCTAGCTTGTTCCTATTCACCAGAAGGACATGACAACATTCTATTCTGGGTCACACAGCATCCAGTGCATGCCTTACCATTTCCTTTGTGTTGCATCACAAATGTTCAAAAGCTCTGATTTCTTTCATCCAATCCTGTACAAGCAAAAATGCTGTGTTTTTTGTTTTCCTTGCATGTTTCCCTCAGATCTAGAGCAACTGCACTGTCAGTGCACTTGCATTGCATTTCCAAGTGCACTGGGAGTGCACTTTCAGTGCAAGTCTATTTGCCTTTAGTAAATCAACCCCACAGTTGTTAAGGTTGAATAAAGATATCAGTCCATCCAGTTTACCTATGTGGGTGTGTGTATGCATTATTGTCTCTAACACTTTCAATATCACTGTATATTGTGTTCACCAAGATGCCAATCTAAACATTTTGTGAAATTATCCACACTTTCCGCTAACACCACAAATTGAAGAAGGAAGTTCCACATCCATATCATTATAATAGTAAAGAACCCCTTACCCAGTTTAGGATTAAACAGCTTCTCGTCTAACGTCATTGAGTGACCACATTATTACATTATTATTATTACATCGAGTTTATATAGCGCCAAAGGGTTTGCTCAGCGCTGTACAATAGAGGGGGGGACAATACATGGCACAGTACAACAATAACAAACAACGTACGAGGGGTAAGAGGGCCCTACTCTTTTGAGCTTACAATCTAGGAGGGAGGGGGTAAAGGTACAGTAGGAATTGGCTGAGGGGAATGAGGGGTGGGAGGAAAGAGGGAGAATGGCCGTTAGGTGAGGGTGGGGTAGACTTCCCTGAAGAGATGGGTTTTGAGGGAGCGCCTGAATGTGAAGAGGGAAGGCGACAGTCTGATGGATTGGGGCAGTGAGTTCCAGAGGATGGGGGAGGACCTGGAGAAGTCCTGCAGTCGTGCATGGGAGGAGGAGACCAGGGAGCAGGATAGAAGGAGGTCCAGTGAGGAGCGAAGGGTACGGGTAGGACGGTACTTGGGGATCAGGTTGGTGAGGTAGTCAGGAGCAGTGTTGTGAACGGGCTTGTAGGTTAGGGTTAGAAGTTTAAATTTGATGCGTTGGGCAATCGGGAGCCAGTGGAGGGAGAGGCAGAGGGGGGTGGCAGAGGTGGAGCGGGTGGTGAGGTGGATGAGTCTAGCCGCTGAGTTCAGGATGGTCTGGAGCGGGGAGAGCCTGCACTTGGGTAGGCCGGTGAGAAGAGAATTACAGTAGTCAAGGCGTGAGATGATGAGGGATTGTACTAGAAGTTTGGTGGTGTCAAGGGTGAGGAAGGTACGTATCTTGGCAATGTTGCGGAGATGGAGCCTGCATGTGTTTGTGAGTGATTTGACATGCGGTTGGAAGGAGAGGTTCGAGTCAAGAATGACGCCAAGGACTTTGGCTTGCGGGGCGGGAGTGATAGTGGAGTTGTTGGTGATGATGGATAGGATGGGAGGGGGTGTGGGCAGGGGGAAAGACGAGGAGTTCGGTTTTGGAGAGGTTGAGCTTGAGGAAATGTAGCGACATCCAGTCTGAGATGTCATTTAGGATGTGAGTGATGGCGGAGGTGGGGGTGAGGAGAGGGGTGGAGAGGTAGATTTGGGTGTCGTCAGCGTAGAGGTGATAGTTGAAGCCGTGGGAGTGTATGAGTTTGCCCAGGGAGGAGGTGTAGATGGAGAAGAGAAGGGGTCCAAGGACAGAGCCTTGGGGGACCCCAACAGAGAGGGGGAGGGAGGGGGCGGTGGCACCATTGTAGGTGACACTGAAGGAGCGTCGGGATAGGTAGGATGAGAACCAAGAGAGAGCGGTATCTCTGATGCCAAGGGAGAGTAGTTTATTAAGGAGGAGGGGGTGGTCAACTGTGTCAAAGGCACATGCCCTCTTGAGCGACCTGAGACTGAAGAGTTTCCTCCCTATGCTAGGATCACTATATAGATATTTCTATATTGCGATCATATCTCCTCTTAAATGTCTCTTCTCCAGAGAAAATAAGCTGAAAGGTATTGAAAAGCTTGGGAGATTTGTTTCATCAAAATAACAAATATGTTCTATTTACTTTCTCTGTGCAATGGTTTTGGACAAAGCAGCCCCAATCCTCCTCTTCTTGGGTCCCCCACCAATGCTCCTGGCTCCCCCCCTCCGCCAAGTGCCCAACATACTAACTTTTTACAATGGGGGGCACCCGTGCAGGCTCTATTGAGACAAGCAACCAGGCTCGGCCCCATCCCTGCTCTCTGCTCACAGGTTTTGACTGACAGCAGCAGGAGCCAATAGCTCCCTCTGCTCTTAGCCAAATCTGTGGGAGCCGGAAAAGGGGAAAGGAGCTGCTGTAGTCGTGCACAATGCTGGGCCGAGATCGGACTCAGGTGAGTATTCAGGGGGGCTGCAGGGGGAGTTGCAGGTAAAAGATTTTTTACCTTAAAGCAGAGAATGCAATTACCTTTACAAGTACTTTAATGTGTGTAGCCTCTTCTCATAACATATGAGTCCCCCTAATAGTTTTGTCGCCCTTCTCTGGACTCTCTCCAGTTCCAGCACATCCTTCCTGAGGACTGGTGACCAGAACTGGACAGCATAATCAAGATGCGGCCAAACCAGAGTTTTGTAAAGTGGTAGAATTATAGATTTATCTTGAGTACTTTTTAACACATGCTAATAGTCTGCTGGCTTTTCTTGCAGCAGCTTGGCATTGCATGCTATTGCTGAGTCTCTCATCTACTAGGACACCCAGATCCTTTTCCAGAGGTTGTCCCCCTAGCATGTATTCATATATTTAGCCCCAAAGTGCATTACTTTACATTTTCCTACATTGAACCTCATTTGCCATGTATTAGTCCACTACAATTCTCCTTTTTTTTCAAGGTCCTCTTGTAAGAAGAGACACATAGTGAGCTCTCTGTTAGTTGCTCTGTCTGTCTCTGTCTGTGCCAGATCTAATTGCTGTGTAATTTGTTACCTCCACCAGTGCTAGACTGTTAGAGCCAGTGACTGTGGGATATATAGTTTTTCTCAAAGGAAATGTCAGTTCTTACACTACAGACAGAGGTCACCTGTGCAGTGCCATGCCGTATGCCTCATGTTTGAACACAGACAGAAACTTCTGACACAGGGATGTAAAGATTTACTCTACTATAGGCTGTGTATACAGGACATCACTCAGGCTAGTAGTAGGAGGTACAACATCTTTGTCAATCAGGGGTTTTTCTACTTTTCACAGTGCTATTTGAACACTTCCTGGTGTAGGTACTAAATCAGTGGTTGCCAACTCAAAAAAAGTATCATGGGCCTCATTCATAGCCCAATCACCATAGGAGTGAACATGGTGTTTGGTATATTTAATGCTGAAGAAGATGGTCAAAGACTGCAGAAATTATGGCAATAGACTGTGGCCATGCTACATCTTTGGTTGGAAAATGGAGATATGCAGCTGAAGTCCATGAGAGACTGGGGACTCACTATATTAGGCTGGTAGAAATCACTGCTATTACCCCTTTACAGATCAATGCTCCCACTACAGACTGGGGTTGCACAAGTACCAAAGGGTTGCAGGTTAGCCATGAGAGTTTATTAGACAATGCGTTTTTTAATACTGCCTGTGTTTTCCTAGGTGGATTGCCTCCCACTTCCTGTTCTGTTTGACACCTGTGAAATAAAAGGTGAGGGGATTTTCCCTCATTTCCTCTTCTATCTCGACAAGGAGAAACTTTTTTAGAGATTGTTCACACCAAAAGTGTGCACTACAAATGGCAACTAAAGCTTTATTTTAAAAACACAATGAGATTTTGTCCTCAGTGTAGTGCAATGTGGTGGACTGTGTCGCACCATGGTGTGCTAATAAAAAAAAACGTATTGCATGCCATACGTTTTTTATTATTGCACACCATAGCAGAGTAGTGGTGAAAACTGTGAAGATAGAGAACAAGGCTTTTGACCTTGTTTATGCATTGGGATTGCGTTGGCCAAGCTAGCTGATAATTATAGCAGCTGACTGATAATAATACCCAGCCCAATGCATCTGGTTTGACCTCAAAGGGTAACTCCACTTTTGCGGGGAAAAAAGCAAATAAAGAAAAAATATTATAGCATATACAATTGTGATACAAGTCATATTGTGTTTGAATGTTATAAAAAAATATCTTTACCTTTCAATCTGCAGTGCTATAATTGCCTGTACAATGCAATGCAATATGGCTACATGGAGGCGTTCTGTACATAGATGGTGTACAGAATGCCCCCCCAGATATGTAATCTCCTGGTTGTGTGATTGGTTAAGTGATTTTCCCAAACGTCTGCACTAAGATAAGTCAGATTTTGAGCATCCTCTACAACAAAATGTAATTTTTAGTGAGATACTCCCAAAAGAAATCAGGTCTATAGGGATGCAGAACCTGCAATTATCCTCATTAGAGCCCTAAAGGTACAGTAGCTGGATGATAATTATAAAACCACTTCCATTAGATTCACTTTGCACATGGACACAGATAAACAAACAGCTATTTCTTCAGAATAACAAAAGGTAGGAATCTGCAACCAAGTTTGGTAAAATCACTGCAATGTATATTGATCACCTAAAGGCAGGGGCGGACTGACCATTCCGGCGCTCGGGCATTGCCCGAGGGCCCGGGGTCAGTAGGGGGCCCCATGAGATGCCCCTGGTACCTTTCATAGGCTGTTTTGGGTGTGGTTTGAGTGTGGGCGAGGACACAGGGGCCCCATGATCCCCTATTGCCCGGGGCCCCATGAGTTTTTTTTCACAATAAAAGTAGAGTTAAACAGGGGCACAGAAAGCATAGAAATTATAAATCAAATTGATAAATATGCATGTTGGCATTATATAGAGGGGCATAAGACTACATGTTTCAATGAGGCTATGCTGTCATTTCTTAAATTTATCTAAAGCTATATAAATAAATAAAAAATGTTGGCTTGTAATTCTCCTAGTCATGATCAGGTTAGCCGTCAAGATCTTCCAAGCCTCCAAGGGCTACATGAGCAATTTTTAATCTTGCAATCACATGATGAAAATCTTGTGTCATTGATCCCTTTGTCAGCATCGCATTAATTTTAATGTGAGCTGCTACACCAGAGAATGTGTAGCTACCCAATTTAGTTGTATGGCAGAAAGTAATAGCGATTCATTTTCCTTCCTCTATACACTGGAATGGGAATTGGAAATTAATTGCTCAGCATAGCTTATTTTTAAGTAAACCCCTGTGAGACTAATCTGACAATTGCCCAAAATCTACTGCAGTAGTACTAAATAGCCATTTTGTTTCAGGGAGACTTTTTCAATCTAAGAGAATTTGCTAAAATGATAAAATATTTTAAACCATACATTTTTTGCAAATACATGGTTCATCCAGTATTTTAACAGTAAAATCATGATATTTGTTAGTTTTAACTGTGGCAAACAAGACATGAGAAGAAATGCCACTAGCAAGGATGTTTTAGCAAACTTCCCTGCAGATCCTATATTGAATATGTTTTGTTATGTTCATAATATGCCATGGCAGTACACTTGCTGAAAGTAAGTGCTAAGCTGGTAGATATACCTAATATGACATATAATAAAATAATATTGTAATAATAAAAAGCAAGAAAAAACAGTAAACCGAGCAAAGAAACAGTGAAATTAAAATTCTGGAAAATCATTCAACAGATTGAGTAATATTGCCCCGATTGCAAAGAGATATTTTATTTTTTATTTATTTATTTTTGCTGTTTTGAGCCCATTTTGATGATATTTAATTCAACAATCGTTTGCATAAAAACTGCACACAGTATGTTTCTAATTTTTAATGAAATTGCAGTTTTCATTCAGTCTAGATCTAGGCTGCCAAAAACTAGATCTAGGCTGCCAATAAAGTTCCCCACTTTATACCCCTACACATCAGTTCCTCACTTTACCCCCTCCTAGACATCATTTCCCCACTGTACCCCTCACACACACTCCAGTTCCCCACTGTGCAACCCCCCTGCACACCAGTTCCCCACTGTACCCCCTCTACACACCAGTTCCCCACTGTACAACCCCCCTACACACCTGTTCCCCACTGTACCCCCTCCTGCTCCCCCACAAAGTCCCTGAAAACTAGTTCCCCACTGTACCCTCCCTACACATCAGTTCCCTACTGTACCCCCCCATAGACATCAGTTCCCCACTGTACCTCCATACACACCAGTTCCCCACTGTATCCCCCTACACACCAGTTCCCCACTGTACCCCCCATACACCAGTTCCCCACTTTATCCCCCTACACACCAGTTCCCCACTGTACCTCCTCACACACCAATTTCCCTCTGTACTCCCCTAGACACCAGTTCCCCACTGTACCCCCCTACACACCAGTTCCCCACTGTACCCCCCATACACCAGTTCCCCACTTTATCCCCCCTACACACCAGTTCCCCACTGTACCTCCTCACACACCAGTTCCCCTCTGTAACCCCATACACACCAGTTCCCCACTGTACCTCCTCACACACCAATTTCCCTCTGTACTCCCCTAGACACCAGTTCCCCACTGTACCCCCATACACACCAGTTCCCCACTGTACCCCCCTAGACACCAGTTCCCCACTGTACCCCCCATACACCGGTTCCCCACTTTATCCCCCCTACACACCAGTTCCCCACTGTACCTCCTCACACACCAGTTCCCCTCTGTAACCCCATACACACCAGTTTCCCACTGTACCCCCCTACACATCAGTTCCCTACTGTACCCCCATAGACACCAGTTCCCCACCGTACCACCATGCACACCAGTTCCCCACTGTACCCCCCTACACACCAGTTACCCACTGTACCCCCCATACACCAGTTCCCCACTTCATCCCCCCTACACACCAGTCCCCCACTGTACCTCCTCACACACCAATTTCCCTCTGTACTCCCCTAGACACCAGTTCCCCACTGTACCCCCATACACACCAGTTCCCCACTGTACCCCCCTACACACTAGTTCCCCACTGTACCCCCCTACACACCAGTTCCCCACTGTACCCCCCCCCCCGCACACCAGTTCCCCACTTTATCCCCCTACACACCAGATCCCCACGGTACCCCCCCCACACACATACACCAGTTCCCCACTGTACAACCCCCTACACACCACTTCCCCACTTTACCCCCTCTACACACCAGTTCCCAACTATACAACCCCTAACACCAGTTATCCACTGTACCCCCTCTATACACCAGTTGCCCACTGTATCCCCCCCTTGCACACTAGGTCCCCACCCCCCTCACACACCAGGAACCCCCCACCCTCCTATGAAGAAGACCAGCACTGCTGCGTGTCCTCCTACTACAGATCCCAGATAGTCTGGGAGGAGCTGGAGGAAGGTGATATCATGGTAAGCCAGGACTTACATGCAGGGAGAAGAGAGGGCAAAACACTTGAGGGAGAGAAAGGCAACAGAGAAATGTGAATGGAGCAGCACAGGGAGGGTGATCAGTGTGGTGGGATGGGATGAAAATTACAGAATGATGCCCTGTGTCTCTGTCTCTCCCTCCAGCAGCTAAAAGCCGGCGGGAGGCAGAGAGGGAGAAATCGGCTTTCAGCTGCTGGAGGGAGAGTCAGCGACACAGGGCATCGTTCTGTAAATTTCCTCCTGTCCCGCCTCCTATCGGTGACCCCTCTGGCGGATGTTACCCGGGTGCATTCTGCACCCCAATAGCAACACCACTGCTGTGCTCTCTCCTTCTATAAAAATGCACTTCAGCACAACTGCATAGCATTCTTATGGTCCAAGAAGATTGAAACGTTCCATATTCAAGCAAAATATCCAAATCATATGTGGGACAATGGATGTAGTGGTAGTGTGTACATATACTGTATATTGACAGATATGGACATTATACAACTGCACCTCCTATCATGATTGTTTCCATATACAATATATGAAGATTATCAACTAATATCAAACAGTTTGCATAATACAAATGCAAATAATTTAAAATGACTCTATATCAAATGACATAGTGTGATCATCGTGCGATCATCTCCAACCACCGTTCTCAGTACTTATTCTTACCCTCCAACAATAATTCCATGCCTAAATACTGAGAACAGTGGTTGGAGATGATCGCACGGTGATCAATATTAATTTTTGAGCACAGTATGTCATTTGAAAAGTTAGCACATTAATGTATTATATCAACATAACTAGTTAGAACACACTATACTATATTTGTTTTTTATTTTTTTTGGGAGTACGTGCAGTGGAGTGGACAGAAGAGACGAGGAGAAAAGGAGGATTTAGTTGTATACACCTCTGCCAATAATATATACTGTATATTGTGGGAACTCGCTTCTTAATGGTAGAGCTTCTTCAAAGCACACAGCAACTCGCTTCTTTTTTAAGGGCCTTTTTGCCCATTTTAATTAAACGACAGTTCAATAACATAAGAGGTTCCCACGCAGGGGTATCCACCATCACACAAAACAACGATTCAGCCTCCTGGCTTATACTCAGCTTGATGTCTGTCTCCTGCAGACTTCTTCAACAATTATGACTCTCGCACACAGCTGGCCAGTAGCACACAGCTAGTCTCTAGCAGCCCCTTGCTGCTTTTGGCTTCCACCTCTCCTAGGTGAAGCCCACCTGACTCCTATCTGCCGGGGTGGAGCCCAGAACCCTGGTCCTGACTCTCTGAAAAGGCCTGCACACACCTGTGCAATCAGCCTCCTGGCCATTCCAAAAACCTGGCCCCAGGATTGGAGATTTCATCCCTCCCAGATCTCTTTGAAATCTCCAGGCTCCAGATCCCAAAACAGACCTTACAAACAAAGGAGGAAAGTGAAAAGCCACTTTCCTCCGTATCAAACACTTACCCTGGAGCCCCTCAACATGCCTTGTTGAGAATCCAGGGTGACAGATCGCCACACTGTCACATATCCCCCCCCTTTGTTTTGGTCCCGTAGGGGGCAGAACACACAACTTATACCTTCTGGCACCTCTGTGCCAGCTCTCACTTACAGGGGTCCAATCTGGTCTAACCATACCTTTCCTAAAGGGGAACTCTACCCAATGACTCCTTTGGTGTCTCTCCCCAAGCCCCATTGTCACTCTGCTATGGGCTCTAATCAGACCTTGCCTACTCTTTTTCCAGGTGCACTTCCATAAACACTTTCTCTCTTGAAATCCTAACAGGGTCCCCCTGGCCTTTCTATTGACCTTTCTGCCCCTTTGCTTCAGGTTCCAAGGTTTCCTAATACCTCTCTCAGTATTACTGTCCCAAGGCTGTAGGGGAACTATTTCTACTGTATTTGTACCAGGACCACCCCCCTGATTTCTTGTACCTTTAGCTATCAAACCTGCATGACTCATTACCACAGCATTCAGTTTACCATGAACGGTTATATTCCAGTCAATATTACACCTTTCAATATCTTTTCCAGCATTTGTTAGGACAGTGTCTGTAGAGGGCACACACACCATAGGGCAGCCATCACCCACGTGAACCTCACAAAATGCCACTTCACCTGGTGTCATGCACTCCGCAAGCAGCTGTCCAACCATTTTAACTTTTCTTACACCACTTGGATCTGTATCCAAACCCTGTACAGATGAGCTCTCTTCTGATCCATTTTGCCAGTTTTCACATACCATTTCTCCCTGGATTTCAGGTGTCTTATCAGAACTGCTACATAAACCTCTTTTTGGCCCAATGACCCTGATTTCTTTATGCATATCCGTTTGAGCCCTGGTCAGGATCTCTGCTGTTCTCTGGTCCATGCTCGGCCCTTCCATCTCATGTGGTTTGTCCAATGGTGCAGTAAACACACCCTTAACTGACAACTGACCAGCACCATCCTGGACCATAGCAGCAGAAATGCTTCCCACCTAGCTGTTAGGAGGTGAAACCTTTTTTGACTCATTTTCCATTTCTCCAAAACATTTCTCATATATCACATTTACAGGTAATCCAGCGGCATACCCTGATACAACTTTTAACACCATCAACAAATTCAGAAATAAACCACTTTCTTGTTCCCGTTTGATATGTACAGCCAGCCATTCGGTGCTCCACCTAGTGGTACTCCGCAGTACCAGACCATCTGACTGTGGAGGAGACACCCCAGTATATATTGGTTGTACATTCCAAAGTTCAAGCATCTCCTTTAATACTTTGGTTACAACCCAACCACTTGACTCTAAACCTAAGACCTTCCTGGCCATATTTAGGGTACTGGGAATGCTGAGAGACTCACCTGCTGAGACTTGAGAAGTTGAAATTTTTAAAGGGACCTCCTCCAAGCTGGAGATAACCACAGCCTGGTGCTCCACCAAAGCGCTGCCATGTGCTGGGCTCACTCTCAACATCTCAGACTCAGCATCCACAAGCTGCCCCTGATCATTCCCAGTGACATCATTTTGACACTCCATGCCAACATCACTTTTGTGGGTCACAGACAAAGTCTCTGCTGTATGCACACCCTTATCTATAGGCTGTTCTATAGATCCTCCTGCTGGAACAGCAAAAACAGTGTCCACCTTATTTTTTTGCATAAAAGCCTCATCTATCAACGAGATTAGCCTTTTACCCCAACTATCCCAATCCATTGTATATGTGCTCAAATTCACCAGTGCTCCTCAGCACCGATCCATCCGCCCAAGGAGACACATAAGAATAGACGGGCTTGGTTGCAGATCTATTGCACAAATCACTCTGGATCACATCAGACTTGGGTAACACCTGTTTTCCAACTGCAGGTTGCAATACCTCACATCCACCACTTTGCTCTGGTGGTGCTTCCTGCATTACCCACACACTTGCATTTTTGCCTGGCTGCATTAACCCGCTGTTCACCTGAACACTTTCAGTATTATTAGACTGCACCAACACACTCCTATGACAAGGTGCAGTTCCACTCTGCTCCACCAGAGTGACATCGCAGTTGTCCAGGGCAACCTCCGGCTCCAATACACGGAGACCCCTGGAGATGTCTAAGGACACCTGTGCTGTCTTACCACCAGTTGCTATGGGAAATGACCCATCTTTAATTACAGCTTTTGCACTGCAAGAGCTCAGGGTTTTCCCAACAGCAGAACATTTCACATCAACAACATCAGCATTTTTAGCTCTTGTGGGCTGTACTAGCCCACTACCAACCTGTGACTGGCACACATTAGTGACACTTTCTTTTTGAGAACCAGCCACAGGTTTTACTTTAAACCCTAACTCCCCACTGTACAAGGCACTGCACAGGGAAGTGTCACACTCAAAAGCACATTCAGTGGCCCAACTAACTGGGGTCACTCCTACATCAGAATGGACAGTCTCATAACCAGTCCTTCTCAACATGACAGTCCCAGCCATGGTTTTATCACACACAGTCTTACCCACCACAGTAGTAGGTTTCACCATCTTCATTTGAGTGCGTCGTCTCTTAAACGCATCCTCAACTGCACTTTCTTTGGCAACTTTTCCCTTGCCCCAAGGTGAAATAACAGACGCCATCATTGGCTCCATGGACTCTCTGGCACCCCCAACAGGAACTTCCTCCCTGTTGCCAGAGGTGGCTGCCAACATTTTAAAACAAGAATCTGGGCTTGCAGTTGTCGATATTTGCCCAGTATCAGCGGTATTCCAGAGTCTGGGACAGTAAAAGATCCCATGCCCCCACTGACCACATTCCAGGCATGGTACATTTCCACTCTTATCTTTGTTGGGACACTGAGCCACATCTTCAATGCAGCTCCTCCTTCCAGGCACTACTTTTTCTCCGGTCGCCATGTGAGATTGCACTCTCCAAGCAGAACTTTGCTGGCTCTTTCCAACACGCTGTATTGGCTCCTCTTGATACCACTTGCCATGATCCTTGTACGACATGGCCCCCCGTACACAGACAGCCCGACTGGCCTCCTCTGTGTTGCTATGGGCCTTCACTCTTGGTCCTGGCCTCTGGTCAGCTCCTCTCCTTGCACATAGCATAGGCTTCTCTCTGCTGGACCAACTCTCAAGCCGTGACACATTCACATTTTTCACAACATCTACTGGTTTAACTGCAGCAGCGTTGCTATGGGTGACAACACCCCTCTCCCAGGTACGGACATCCTGAAGCTCTCTCCTTGCACTGAAGGTTGGCTTGCTTTCCTCTGTAGGTTGGTTCAATGCTGCCAGGTGCCGCTTGCACCAGTCCACAGCAGACTCACCCACATCTAAATTTCCCGGCTTGGCTGGGGCATGCGGTATATAACTCCCTAGCCACAGGGCTCTCTCTCTCATTTCAGCAAACATTGCCTCCTTTTTCTGCTTTGACCTCCCCATCTTTTCAGTCATGCACACAGCAGTGTGTTACACAGTTCAGCAACACCATGGAACACTGTCTCTTTAAGGCAAAGTCCTTTTCTTTAGCAGGTTCTCCTCACCTGCACACACAGATAGTGCAGACTTATGCACCAAACACAGTTCATATAACTGATGAACTTACTTCAATCGCTGGGATCTCCAATTCTGCCCGCATCCTCCACCATATGTGGGAACTCGCTTCTTAATGGTAGAGCTTCTTCAAAGCACACAGCAACTCGCTTCTTTTTTAAGGGCCTTTTTGCCCATTTTAATTAAACGACAGTTCAATAACATAAGAAGTTCCCATGCAGGGGTATCCACCATCACACAAAACAACGATTCAGCCTCCTGGCTTATACTCAGCTTGATGTCTGTCTCCTGCAGACTTCTTCAACAATTATGACTCTCGCACACAGCTGGCCAGTAGCACACAGCTAGTCTCTAGCAGCCCCTTGCTGCTTTTGGCTTCCACCTCTCCTAGGTGAAGCCCACCTGACTCCTATCTGCCGGGGTGGAGCCCAGAACCCTGGTCCTGACTCTCTGAAAAGGCCTGCACACACCTGTGCAATCAGCCTCCTGGCCATTCCAAAAACCTGGCCCCAGGATTGGAGATTTCATCCCTCCCAGATCTCTTTGAAATCTCCAGGCTCCAGATCCCAAAACAGACCTTACAAACAAAGGAGGAAAGTGAAAAGCCACTTTCCTCTGTATCAAACACTTACCCTGGAGCCCCTCAACCTGCCTTGTTGAGAATCCAGGGTGACAGATCGCCACACTGTCACAATATGTATATAATATTTGTGGGTTCTAAGTAACTTTCTAGCAAACAAAAACTGATTTTTACTTGTTAACAAAAAGTGTCAGACTAGGCTTGGTCCTTAAGTGGTTAGTTAACCTGTGGTTCACTTATCTTTGTAGTTGCAGGCACTGTGCAGTAAATTCATCCTCAAAATTCACAGCAAAACCACTGATGTTGATCAAGTTTTTTTCTAAGATGCTCCACTCAACATTTTGTCGTAATGGCAGACATTATTCAGTCTTCCAAACCAGGTGCACTGGGGGCGCTGGTTCAACCAAATTGCTGAGAAAACCAATTTGAACTTCAGTGGGCACACTGGCCTGAACATGGCTCATTGAGAAAGCTGGAAGCTTCAGATAGGACAACTTGCCATCATAGCAGCTGAGTCAAAAAATAATAATTTGAGCCACCCAACATTGAATTATCAGTCATAGGAACTTGGTCTGTAAACTACAGCATCCTAGCAAATTAAAAGAGTGGCAAAAGGGATGCCTGACCTTGGATATCTGCCTTCAATCCCCAGTGCAGTAACTACTCTAAAATCCAGCTTGCAACGTACAACAACAGCAGCCTGGATGGCTTGCAGTGTCCTATGGAATAAAATCTGACCATTAACATACAACATTGTACATTGGTACTCTTAAACACTCTATTTTATGATCTTGGTATTACCCCAGGTAATACAATCAGTGGATTCTGGTGCATTAGCTTCTGGTCCTGATAAAGCCCAGGAAGTACATAAGTAATGGTTCTATACTGCCATAAGAGGGGGTGCCCTGCCACAGCTGGCCTGAAGGGTAGGCAAAGTAGGCGACCACCTTGAATGCTTCAGCAAGAGTGGGCTGAAAAAATGGTAAGACCTGCAAAATAATGCTGCTGAAGTTGGTCATAGCTCATGGGGGTAGGAGCAGTCATTTTGGCCTTTTCACCTTGGGCACTAAATGACCTTGTCCCAATACTGGCTTCCAGTATGGTTGTTTGTCACGAGGGAAGAGGAAATATAGAAAGAATTATAGAGGCAAAAGGACAGAAAGTGAATGGTGTCATTTTTACTTCTGAATTCCCAGTGGCATACATTTCCATTTGTTCATTTCTATAGTTCCGTCGGTCTCTCTCAGGTTAATAGGGTCACTGTGAAGGCGGATGATAAAAGTTCTTACTGACTTCAGAAATTTCAGATTGTAAAGACATTCACAATCATTCTATCTTCAATGCATCCAAATCAAACACTTGTATCAAAGCAAGAGGCACAACAAGCACAAATCTTATCATTCCCGCAATTAGTATATGCGGATACACAAAAATGCTTTTATTGCTTGAGCAATAGAAATTCATTATGAAATGTTAACAAGACCAGACACATTCTTCGTACGCATTTTTTACTTTCTTTTTGTGCATGTGGCCGCCTCTGGACGTTTTCAAAAGTATGGGCTATTCAAAGGCTGCAGCCTCAAAAAGGAGAAAAATCCTTTTTATTTACTCAGGCAACCAAAATGCTAATTAGGTTGCTTAATACATTAATTAAACTGGCAAGCATGTTAAAAGCTGGGGTAGCATGCCAGTGCTAATCACAGACACACCCTGCTTCGGCACAGCAACACCAATGGGAACTGTCTGGTAGAGCAGAAAAAAGGAGAGAAAAATAATTGTTCAATAGGTACCTGTTTTAAAGTAATAACCAAACACTCAGAAATCGCAAGTGAAAAATGATGCATTTATGAATACTTACAAATCTGTGTTACCTTTGATAATAAACATACAGTATTTCATATTGTCTGTGTGCTGTTTTGCCCAGTTTGGTCATCAGCATTAAAGCGGTTTTAAATTGGTTGTAAAGGCTCAAGGTTTTTTACCTTCATGTATTGTATGCATGAAGATAAAAAAACCTGTGTGCAGAAGCCCCCTAATACTTACCTGAGCCTCATTGTAATCCAGCGATGTGCATGAGAGCCTCGGCTCTCTGGGGACTTTCCCTCCTCATTGGCTCTCATTACTATCAATCACAGCCAATGAGCCAATGTGAAGAGAAGAAAGCAAACTGATTGCTCTAGGGGAACTCAGTAGGAGGGAGGGCCAAGAGCGCTGGCAGGGGACCCGAGAAGAGGAGGATTGTGGCTGCTCTGCGGAAAACCACTGAACACAGCAGGTAAGTATGATTTTTTTTTTATATTAAAAAATCCCTTAACCATTTGCCCTCCTGAGGAATTACCCCCCTTCCTGAACAGGCCATTTTTTGCATTATGTCTCTGCATTACTTTAACTGACAATTCCGCAGTCATGGAGCACTGCACCCAAATGAAATTTACGTCCTTTTTTTCCCACGAATTGAGCTTTTTTCCGGTGGTATTTGATCAGCAGTGTGTTTAATATTTTTGCGCTATAAAAAAAAATACCGACCATTTTGAGAAAAAAAACTATATTTTTGACTTTTTGCTATTAAACATGTTCAGTAAAAAAATGTAAAAAATCAAATTTCGTCATAAATTAATTGGTTTACGTGAAAGTTAAAGAGTTTACAAATGGTGGTATAGATACTGGAATTTTTTTTTCTTTACTTGTAATGGTGGCAATCAGCGAATTACAGCGGGACTGCGGCGGACATTTTGACACTGGGGGGAACTGACTTGGTGTCACTAACATCCCCAGTGACACCAATAAAAAAAAAGCACTGACATTGTACTAATGGCACTGGGCAGGAAGGGGTTAACATGAGGGACGATCAAAGGGTTAACTGTGTGCAGTGATTGTTTTACTATGGGGCGGTGTCTGTGTGCTTCACTGTAATCATACTGCTCTGGATGGCTGTGCTGTGCACAGCCATCCAGAGCAGTGTGCCCGAGCTGACAGGGAGGAGGACTGTTAGTAAACAAAACAGTCCTCCTCCCCATCAGAGATGCTCGGTATACACCGGGCGCCGGTACCCAGTGATTGACAGCCGCACACGAGAGTGGCGGTGAGGGTAGGGTGCGTAGGTGATTTTGCGCACCCCTGCAGCCCTGTAGCAGTATATCTGCTACAGGGCGGCGGGAAAGTGGTTAAAGAGGAGCTCCAGTCTCCCTCAAAAAAATTAAAAGTCAGCAGCTACAAATACTGTAGCTGCTGACTTTTAATATAAAGACACTTACCTGTCCAGGGATACAACGATGTCCTCAACTAAGTCGATTCTTTAATCGGCTTCAGGTGCAGACGCCGGCTTCTTAGGTAAGGGAAATTGGTAGTGAAACCTTCCAGCTTCACCACTGGTTTCCTGCCACACTGCGCTAGTGTGAATGATTTCCCAGTCTTCTGGGACCTGTGATGTGTCCCAAAAGGCTGTGGGGGGAAGGAGGAGGGGCTGAATGTCGCCACAACGATCTGACCTGGAAGTGGTAGTGGCTCTCCGCTCCTCACTCCCCTCCTCTCCCCTTTTGGGTGAAGTTCTGCTTTAATATCACCTTAAACACAAAAATGTAGTATATTGCAGTTTGCCAATTATTGTGGTGGCTGCATTAGTGTTCCTTTTTTTAATTAACCTTTTCTCTGTTTTTTTTAACCTTGTCAGTAAGTCTGTAATTTTTCAAAATTATCCAGCAAAAGTGACAGTTAGAGGGTTGAGACAAACCATTTAACACTGATGAGGGTGCTTACAATGATCAGCTATTCGCAGCCTCGGTTGTCAATCACTGGGTCTTGGCCAATGAATACTCACGGGTGATCGAGGAGTATTACCAATGGGTGGAGAGACCTGTACGTAAACAATACAATTCTCTCCCCTGTCAGCTCCTGCACACTGCTATGCATGGCTTTGCATTGTGGAGCCATGAAATTAGTGTTCCTACAGTGAAGCGCACACACACTGCACACAGTAAAACAGCACACAGTTAACCCTTTGATCGCCCCACATGTTAACCCCTTCCTGCCCAGTACCATTAGTACAGTGTCAGTGCTTTTTATTAGCACAGATCACTGTATTGGATGTCAGTGACACCAAGTCAGTTCCCCCCCAGTGTCAGAATGCCTGCCGCAGCCCTGCACTCCCACTATAAGTCGCTGATCACCGCCATTACTAGTAAAAATAAAAAAAAATCCCAGTATATATACCGCCATTTGTAAACGCTATAACTTTCACGCAAACCAATTAATTTACACATATTGGGATTTTTTTTTAGCAAAGACATGTAACAGAATACATTTTCCCCTAAATTTATGACGAAATTTGATTTTTTCAAATTTTCTTCCTGGCCATGTTTAACCATTAGCTGCCTGGCCAATGGCCGTTTGGCGGCTTCAAATGTGTTGCTGCATTCCGGGTGCACGCCATTTGGCGTGCTCCCGCACATGCGCAGTTTGCGCTAATGCAGAGCGGCGCAGCAGCGCGATCTGTCACCGGCCGTGCACCTCGGACACGGCCGATGACAGATCCGAGTACCGGCTCCCGTTGCTGGTACCATGTGACCTGCTGTGACCAATCACAGCAGGTCACATGACAGTTGTATACAATGGATGGCTTCATTCATGCCATCCATTGTATACTGGTGCCTAGCTGTGAATGGTCACAGCTAATCACATGCACATGTCATGTGATTAGCTGTGACCAAATCACAGCTAAGCACAAAAAAATTAAAGCTGAATGAATCGATTTCATTCAGGTAAATGCTTGCTTATAGCAAAGTAATTCTTTGCTATAAGCAAATTGTGTAAAATAAAAAAAAGAAAATACTGATCACTTCCCCAAAGTAGTACAATGTTACTATGGTAACATTGTACTACTTTGGTCATAGTAAAATATGAAAAAAAAAATCTTAAAAAAAATAAAAAAAAATGTAATGAAAAATTAAAAATAATAAAAGAATTTAAAAATTTTTTAAAAAAATATATAAATTTTTTTTTTTCATACTGTCACCAGTCAGTGTCCCTGTTCACTGCCATGCCAGTTATATGATGACGCTGTACTGCACTGGTGACAGTATGTAAAAAAAAAATAGTGAAAATAATGTTTTTAATTTTTTCCGAAAAATTATGACAAAAAAAATACAACTTCAAAAAACTCGCCATGCCTCTTATGAAGTACGTCGGACTGTCTACTCTGCAAAAAGGGGTCATTTGGGGATATCTGTACTATTCTGACATTCTTGGACCTCAAGAAATTAGATTGGCTGTCAGTACTTCAGGATTGATCAATTTTCAGATCTATACCATAGTTTGTGAACTCTATAACTTTCCTACAAACTAAATAATACATCCTAATTTGGGTTATTTTCACCAAAGACATGTAGCAGAATACATCTCGGCCTAAATTTATGAAGAACAATTATTTATTTGTAAACTTTTATAACAGAAACAAAGAAAAATGTGTTTTTTTTTCAAAATGTTTGGTCTTTTTTTGTTAATTTAGCAAAAAATAAAAACCCCAGCGGTGATTAAATACCACCAAAAGAAAGCTCTAGTTGTGTGAAGAGAATGATAAAATTTTAGTTTGGGTACAGTGTTGTATGACCGCGCAATCGTCATTCAAAGTGTGAGAGCGCTGAAACCTGAAAAATGGCCTGGGCAGGAAGGTGTAAAATTGCACGGTATTGAAATGGTTAATAGCAAAAAGTCAAGAATTGTCAGTCATTTTTTTTTATAGCGCAAAAAATAAAAAGTGCACAGGCGATCAAATACTACCGAAATAAAGCTCTATTCGTGGGAAAAAAGGACATACATTTAATTTGGGTGCAGCGTTGCATGACCGCGCAATTGTCAGTTAAAGTAACGCAGCGCCTTAACGCAAAAAATGGCCTGGTCAGGAAGGGGCGGGGGGGGGGGGTAAATCTTCAGGAGGGCAAGTGGTTAAAGATATTTGTGTTGTTTTTAATAAAAGTTGACTCACAACTCAAATGTGGTGGTACTATAATGTTATCTGGATAAATTACTAATTCCAGAGCAATAAAAGCTTTTGGAGGTTAAATAAGTACAGTATTTTCTGGCATATAAGACTACTTTTTATACTTAAAAATATACCCCAAAAATTGGGGGTCGTCTTATACGCGGGGTATAAAATGTGAACCTTGAGTTTGTTTGGGTCAAGCTGGCTGGATGTGTGGTAATACTGTACATACAGTATACCGCGCTGAGCCAAGCTGGTTCACAACAAATGTCCCTATGACAGATTAATCTGTCAGCCCGTTGGATGTGCGGTATATACAGTATACTGCGCTGAGCCAAGCGGTTTCAAAACGTACCGGTACGTCCCTACTGTAATCAGCCCGCTGGATGCGTGTAAGTACGGTAGCTGCGGCTACATACAGTATGCACTGGGCCAATCACGGCACGTGATGTATTCTACTAATGAATACAAAGCCTGCTCGGATTGGCTGAGTCAGACAGGTGGGCTGGTGATGTCACAACCTCAGCCAATCCAAACAGGCTTTGTATTCATTAGTAGAATACATCGCTCGCCGTGATTGGCGCAGCTACCGTACATACACGCATCCAGTGGGCTGATTACAGCAGGGATGTACCGGTACGTTTTGAAACAGCTTGGCTCAGTATACTGTATATACCACACATCCAGCGGGATGACAGATTAATCTGTCATAGGGACATTTGTTTTGAGCCAGCTTGGCTCAGCACGGTATACTGTATGTTTTTAAATGGTGTTGCCTCGGAAGGGTGGTAGTCTTATACGGCGAGTATAGCCCAAAACCTATGTTTTAACTGGAAAATTAGGGGGTCGTTTTATACACCCAGTCGCCTTATATGCCGGAAAATACGGTATATTATAAAAAAATAATCCACACCTATGCCATACTTTGGTATGAAAAGAATGTTAACATTGAAAAAATATTGTGAGATAAAAAAGGAAATGCAGTCAAAACATCTAATGCAGCTTAATGACTTGGCCCGCTTATGTCAGTTAAATTTTGTTTGAAAAATGGATATTAGATTTTCAGAAACAATAGATACAAAAATGTATTGATTTAAAATGTCAATTGCCAGCGCAATGGGTTGTACCATGGGTATGCGAGTACACAGATCAGACTCCTACTTTGGGTTTAATCTACAGATAAATGATAGGTGGGGGGGTGCAGATTGATAACATTTTTAAATATTTTACGAAATGGGTTTCTCAGATTGCTGATCTGCAGTCTCATTTCTGTACAGGAAGTGGAAATGAAGTTGAGAAGTTGCTAAACAGTTCAGACTGTTAAACCCAGCTGGCCCTCCATGTCTCACACGGACTTCCAGCTCAATGCCCCTCTGCAAAAGGTAGAGAAAAAACATCAACAACCTCATTTGCACTATGGAAAATTGGACCAACCATAAACTATAAAGAAAGTTGTTGAACTGGCTGGAAGGTAAATGTATAGAGGTGTGCTGAAAGGCACAATTGTTGAAACTGATCAGGAAAGTTTTGTGAACATAAAGGGAGGATTAACAAGGCCTGGACAAGCCAAAAAAATTATGAATTCCTATATACCTGCTTAGTTAGCATTTCCTACAACAAATGAATAAGGGTGGAACATTTGTTACATGGTGGTGGTGGTCTGCCAGATTTGAGCATGCTTACTCCATGTGCACCAAAATACTGGCGCAAAACTGAAGTTTTGTTCACTACAGTATTTACAGCACTCTGGTAATGTAAATTTCAGCACTTTTTTAAAATTAGAACATTGGTGCAAGTGCTTTGTTATTTTTCATAAGTGATCAGACATTTATAGAAACGGTTGCAGAGGTGTATTTACCACAAGGCAAACAAGGCATTTGCCTAGGGTGGCATTTTTCAGGGGGGCAGCACTGCCTCTTGGAAGAAGGGACACACGCGGCATGGGACCTGGTGGATTCCAAGAGAGGCTGTGGGTTTCATGACGGTGTATGCACATCCCGACTCCAGTTACCAGGGATGTCCATAGCTGTGAAGATGAGTGTCTTTCTCTCTCTCACCGTAGACGATGATGACTGGTGTATGGGGGGTAGTGGAAGGCTTACTCGAGCGGGGGGGGGGGGGGGGGGGGCACTGATTTTTGTGTTGCCTAGGGCAGCACAAAACCTAAATATACCACTGAATGGTTGCATTGCACTTTTAGCCTAATTTGGAGTGGGTAGTAAACACCACATAAAAGTTGTCATCGTTAACTTGGTGAGCAGAGAATGAGTCAATATTTACACCACAATGCTGATGCATTTCAGCCTTGTGTATGAAGACTATAAGACAACAGTATGCTCTGCTTATATTTCTAATGCCAGAATTAATGGGAAGTATAGTTCTATAGCTGCCTGCACATTGAGGCTGCAGAATAAATGCCTGTGAAAAATGCTGATGCACTATAGGCAGAGGCAATGATTGGAAAGCCCTTTGCACGTTGTTCTGTCCTTGCTACATGTTTCCCTGTGTGTAACTCAACATGCAGCTAAACCCTTCTATTCTGTAATAAAACAGACTGAATGTAATCTTGAAGCTATATTAACAGATTAATTTATATACAGAAAACACAATGATTAGTTAGGCTATAGATGACAATAAGTAATTCTCACCAGTGAAGCTGCCTTTAGGGTATGCAAGTTTTAATCCAATGTGCTCTGATAGCTGGCTCCTTCTCTCGCAGTTTCTAAGATGGAGTCTGAGCTCCCAAGATGCATCTCTTTTCTTTCTCTCAGAATTATGTGAATTTTTATTGTCTGTTAACTCTTATCTAAGCAGTCTCTAGTTTCTGTAAAATGGTAAATGTATTACTGGCTCCATTTAGTGGTCAAATGTGATATTGCAGGCAGGATAGGCATAATATACAGTATTTCCTTGCTGGAGGCATAACACAGATTGCTGGGGAACTTTGGGGAAAAGCAGACATGGCATTTGTGCTTATATTAAAGGCAGCATGACTTATGAAATGTGTTAAAAAGAGTTTACATATATGTGATAATTGTGCGCTTAAAGATAAGGACGGTGACAATCATATTTGTATCATACTCTGCAAATATCATTCTCACCCCATCCAGTCCCCCCCCCCTCCCTCTTTGAATGGAATGTGGTCTGTGTGTGCACTGGGGTCACAAGAGCATAAGGCACAGCTGGATAAGCTTCAAGGTTGCAACCCCAAATAAGCCTGGTGCCAGAGGGTCTGACAAACACTTTCATCTGCCCGGTCGTAAAACTATAACTCAGTCGGTCACTTCACATGTAAGCCTTACCTCAGAGTGGCCATAAAACATACAACCCACTTGAATTATTTTTCATACAAATTCATAAACTTCAACAGGAACAGGGCACATTAAAATAAAGCATATATTCAGATAGGTCATTTTAATACAAGTCACCTGACACCTTACACCCCTAGGTAGCATCTACAAGAGAGTAGAAAGCAATATATCTTTATCCGGAATGGTAAGATATGCCATATTTGGTGTCTGGACGTTTAAAATATGATTCTGCATATTAATCTGCCAGTGGCTAGGATGCTGCATGTACCTGTTGAAGGTTATTGACTATGGTATAAACTTGGGAGGGATTTGGTCATAGCCTGGGTCCCCGCTTACCCCTCCCCAAATGAGGCAATTGGCCTTTGGCTTCAGTAGATACCCCCTGTTGGGACACTAGAAAAAAGGCTGTAATGCCTGGAGAGAAAAAAAGAGATTCTCCCTTTTAACACCAGGAACCTTCTTTGGGAGAAAAGACACCCTTTTGTTCGGACACTTGGACTCTGCTTAAACCAAGGACTTCTGCAAGTATCCTACCTTCTGAAACTTCTTTTTTTTATTTCTCTGTTGTTTTATTGCTCTCTCTGTTATATATATATATATATATATATATATATATATATATATATATATTTGCTACATCTTTTCTGTAAATATTTTTATTGCACCATTTTGACCTTTTTAGTAATAAATCCTAATTTCTGAAACATGTTGAAACTGTCTCTAAAGCTTTTAATGAAAACTAAAAGAATCCCTGTCTCTGAAGAGTGCCATTGTATGTTTTAACCCTCTGCGTACATCTGTCTGTGGTGGCAGTGTGTATACAGATGCTTATTCAAACAGCATAGTGTTACTGCTAAGATTTGTGAGTTTCCTCCTTCTCTGTAAAAAGGTGGTGGCGGCAGTGTGAAGGGTTAATTGCGTAATTAACCTGACCCAGTAACAATCGCTCTCAGGCTGCTGGCACATAGATTGTGGTCCAGCGAGCTGGAAAATCTTTGTGCAGCGCACAGCTGAGAGTGGCATTGTTATGCGAGTGGCAACATGGTCTTAGATTGGCTGGTCCTTTGGTCACAAGTTGGTGAGAAGGGCTGGGGTCTGACGCCATGCCCATCACAATATACATTAAAGCAAGAGGCAGGGTTAGGTAGTAGTTTAGCTGAGGCTGACTAGACAGAGCACAAGTTTGCTTAAAGGGGGTCACTGTCAGGAAATTTCAATAACTTTTGGATTTAAGCGGCTATCCAAAGCAAACTGGGTCATTACACTTCTGAGTTGGTTGGGCATGGCATCACATTGACCTAAATATGTTACGCAACCTTTGGGCCATGCTAGGCTTTTCCTTTCAATGATTTCCCTCAGCACCCCAACTCAACCTACCATGTCAGATGTGGGAGAAAAGGCTGGGTAGAAGCTGATTCAACACTGGAGCTGGATGTCCTTTTGTTATGTAGCCTTATAGTGAATGCATTAAAACTTTGCAAGACATATTTTAGGTTACCAAAACTTGTACACTCAAGGTTTTACATGGTGACAGAAGCAATGGTCTTTTGTGTTGTAACAGGTGCAGATGCCCTGATTATCTCTGCATGTGTCAACATCTTAGATGGTAATATAACACAAAGCATTTGCAAGTGCATCACTTGAGCACTGGAAGAATGATTGCATGCAAATATATTCTTTTTTGTCTTTGGTAAAGAATCCAAATGGTGTTTTCCGATTTCCTTTCTTGCAAAAGCTGGTTGAAAATGTTAATTTACTCATTCTAAATATCAGTAAAATATTTCCAAGGCTGATCTTTGAATACTGCTTATGGTCTGTCTGGATACAGGATATGAGTCCATTTCAAACTGTTCTAATTGCAGTTCTGGAAATCTGTTCTTCTGAGTCATTCTCCAGTGGATGGGTGAAATAATATGTCCATGTACATATGGTGTGTTGTATTTCTGTGCATGCTTTCTGATGAAACTGCTATTCCAATACGTTACAGCCCGTCACAAAAATAATATTTTTTAATTAGCGTACATGCTGAATTACCGCAAGTGCATTTTCTACTTCAGCAACACAAAATAAAAATTCCTGCTGGGCGATGGATGCCCACTAAAATAAGGGACAGCTGATCCCCCCTGCTGCATTGGGTCACTACTAATAGAGATCTATCTCTGCCAAATATTTTGGCTAGCAAAAGATCATTAATGTTAGTGGTTCAGTTATGCTATGGTTACAGACAACATGTTTCAGTTCCCAGCTGCCCTTATATATTCACTACAACCCCCAACCGAAAATAAAGATTTTCCAAGAGAACTAATGAGAGATAAATATGTTTTCCAGGACATAGTTAAAGGGAAACCATTTTGGGTTTTTTTTAGTTTGGAGTTTTAATTCAAAGATAGATGTACAGCATTTTAATCTGATGCTTTTTCTTGATGTTTTTGTTTTTACTATTTGTAAATCTTTATTTAAAAAACACATTTTTTACAGGGTAGAATCAAGACACAGCTGCCATAGCATCTTAGAGCATTAGAGGACTCCTAAAGCAAGAGGGCAGCAAAAGCTGTTTACCTTTAGACTCTCTGATTTAAGCCCTGAGCTTTCTAGTAGGTATAAATCTATAAGAGCCAAGCATGCCTATTTGCCTGTGATTCAATCCATCAAGTTGAGGGATCAAAAGGATGTATGGGTGGTGGGACAGACCAGTTTGGACCATTGAACAGCCTGGCATTTAGGCAGCACAGGTGGTCTGAAAACTGCTGCAAGTATACACAGTCACCTTTGAGTGCCTGTACTTGTTTTCCATCAGCAGAATTGCTTGAAACTCTATATGGTCCTATCTAAACAGAATAGGAAGAGAGAGGAAGGGAGGAAGATAAGTCACTCTTCTAACTTACTCAATTCAGTGTTAATTGCAGCTTCAGCTTTTTTCAACAGCTATGGATAAACAGATAAACACGAGAACCCCATTTGCTGGCTGGAAATGTTAACCATGGTGCACATAATGAATAGTAAAATTTTATACTTTATAAATATTATATTTATATAAATATTTCATTTTTATTCAATTGAATGTATTCATTGTTTAAGAATTTACTTTTATATTGTTTACCATATTAAATACATGGAGAAAACGGTTAAGAAATGAGTATATCTTCCTCTTAATGTATACAGAGAGCTTCCAAAGACAAGCTTTGTCAAAATGGGAAAAAAAAAACATTTTTTATTCAGTACCAATAGAAAAAAATTATTTGACAGATGAATCAATGTTTATGAGCCTCTCCTACAAGAGTAAGCAAAAAGAGTTTAAGGTAAATCTGTGTTTTGCTCATGCAGTGCTCACTTTAGATCTCCGCAGACACAAATATTTACCACCCTTTCACTCTTTTTCCTTTAAGCCATTGGTTGGAAAATGAAAACAAAAGTAGTCTGAATTATAGCTTACACAGGGCTATGGCCTCCCTTAATGACATTACTGATTGCTCCAGCCCTGTCACATAGAGTAAGTTACACTATATCTCTATACCTGGAAGTATTTCCTTCAGCTCCCAGTGCTGGATGGAGTGTCAGTGGAGCTAAGGAAGGGCAAGAATAGATTTCTGGGGATTTAGGGATTAAATTAAACCTGTTGCTTTGCCCTAAACAGGTTCTAGAAGAAACCTCTCCAGTTTAAAACTATTATTATCATAAACCTAATAACAAACTTTTGTCTTAACTCCCGTCATCTCTATGCTGTATATTATTTGAGTTCCCAACTTGGGACATACAGCAAATAGCATTGAAAAAATTGAGAGCAGGCATGCCCTCCTTTTTTTTATATCAGGTAATTTTTATTAAACAATTTTTCATTTAACAACGAAAAATTATGCAGAAAAACATTTCCACAGTATACGTAGAAATCAGGGGCGGACTGAAAACTCATGGGGCCCCGGGCAATAGGGGATCATGGGGCCCCTGTGTCCATGCCTACACTCAAAGCACACCCAAAAAATCATATAAAAAGGTACCAGTGGCATTTCATGGGGCCCCCTACTGATCCCGGGCCCTCGGGCAGTGCCCGAGTGCTCGAATGGTCAGTCCGCCCCTGGTAGAAGATAAAACTTACTATTTTTAGATCATGCCAAAGCAGATTTAAGATACCTTGAGTTAAAGTAGTCTTCTTACACCGATTAGTACCATATCAGAAGAGTCACATTAAAAAAAATAACCACTACAATACATCACGGTTAAACCAAGAGACTGTCATGCTCCCAAACCATTGGCAGAGTGTTCACCTAGCTCCCTATATCAGCTCTTAAGGACAAAGTGGAATGGGATGATAAATTAGAATCTAGCCATCAGGCCCATATTTTTTGAAAATTTTTAGGGGCAGCCCCTATGTTTATATGGTATGTCAGCTTCTCCCTCCATAGGTTGAAATTAATCACATCTATCCACTGTTTGTGCTCTAGTATAGTTGACGAGTTCCTTTTCTGTAATATGAGTTAACATCCTCCTTTTTAAAGGTACAGCAATGCCCAGACTCTCCCCCAAGGCACTGGAAGACCCATAGATTGTGTTTGTACAGAATAAAAAAAAAATAAAACATTGCTAAGTAGTTTGCTCACTCTTTCAGTCAGTTAGGTGCCAGTGTTAGGTAGTCAGCACGGTTCAATGCAATAGTGAATGACTGGCCAACTCTAATGGCCTTTCCACTTCCATTATGATTCCACTGTGCAGGGAGTTACAGAAAACTAATACAAAGACAGCTTAAGGTTCTTACATTTGTTGTTTTCAAATTCAGACACACATAACTATTTTTTATAAATAAATGAATTATAATCTTTTATGTCTGCATGGAGTGCAGATTTAAAGCTAACCTGTAAAAAAATTATTAAAGTTTTTTTAGAATTTTATATGGGTGTGAAGTATTGATTAGGCTTTTCACAACAAACCATTGCTACAAACAATATGTAATAATATCTAATTGTCCTTGTAAAGAATAATTGATTTGATGCTGGCTGTTGATGTGCTGAAAGCAGATTTGTTGGCACAAAATAATTATGTTATACAGTTGTGTCCAAAATTATTCAACCCCCAATGCTGTAAAGGGGTTTAGGGACTATAGTGTACATTTGGAATTGTATTCAGAATCAAATCCTACAAGGACGTTGTAACTACCCAAATGCAACTAAAATGACATCAATTGTTTATGTAATACAGTAGTAAATGGTTCTTATGTGGTTTCTTCATTGCCACAATTATTCAACCCCTTAAAGACTACCACTCTGAAGAACAGAGGTTCATACAGGTGCTTTCCATCAGGTATTGAAAACACCTGTGGATGTCACCGAGCAGCAATCAAGCATAATAAGCACCAATTAGGCAGCTTTAAAATGACTGTGATACTCAGCTCCTTCTAGACATTTACTGGTGTGGTTACAAACATGGTGAAGGCAAGAGAATGGTCCAGGAAGACAAGAGAAGAGGTGATTTCTCTTCACAGGAAGGGCAATGGCTATAAGAAGATTGCAAAGATGTTAAACATACCAAGAGACACCTTAGGAAGCATCATTCGCAAATTCAAGGCAAAGGGCACTGTTGAAACGCTACCTGGTCGTGGCAGAAAGAAGATGCTGACTTCGACTGCTGTGCGCTACCTGAAGCGTAGAGTGGAGAGAAGTCCCCGTGTGACTGCTGAGGAACTGAGAAAAGATTTGTCAGATGTGGGTACAGAAGTTTCAGCCCAGACAATAAGACGCACACTGCGTAATGAAGGCCTCCGTGCCAGAACTCCCAGGCGTACCCCCTTGCTGTCTCCAAAGAATAAGAAGAGTCGACTGCAGTATGCCAAAAGCCATGTGGACAAACCACAAAAGTTGTGGGATAGTGTTCTGTGGACTGATGAAACAAAATTAGAACTGTTTGGGCCCATGGATCAACGCTATGTTTGGAGGAGGAAGAACAAGGCCTATGATGAAAAGAACACCTTGCCTACTGTGAAGCATGGTGGAGGGTCAATCATGCTTTGGGGCTGTTTTGCTTCTGCAGGTACAGGGAAGCTTCAGCGTGTGCAAGGTACCATGAATTCTCTTCAGTACCAGGAGATATTGGATGGAAACGTGATGCAGTCCGTCACACACCTGAGGCTTGGGAGACGTTGGACCTTTCAACAGGACAATGATCCCAAGCATACCTCCAAGTCCACTAGAGCATGGTTGCAGAGGAAAGGCTGGAACATTTTGGAGTGGCCATCGCAGTCACCAGACTTAAATCCGATTGAGAACCTCTGGTGGGACTTAAAGAAAGCAGTTGCAGTGCGCAAGCCTAAGAATGTGACTGAACTGGAGGCCTTTGCCCATGAAGAATGGGCGAAGATACCCGTAGATCGCTGCAAGACACTTGTGTCAAGCTATGCTTCACGTTTAAAAGCTGTTATAACTGTAAAAGGATGCTGTACTAAGTACTAAGATTGAATGTCACTTGGGGGTTGAATAAAACTGATAATGCTGTGAGCACAGAAAAGACATTTGTGGTTATTTCATTATAACTGTTATGTTATATTTGTCTGACCTACAAGTGCCTCTTTAATGTAAATGTAAGCAAGATGACTGAATGATCAAAAGCAATGTCAAACTGGCCAAAACACTCAATTTCAGTGGGGGTTGAATAATTTTGGACACAACTGTATATTTATATGTTTGTGATTTAATTGCAGGGATTTCCCCTCACTTACTGCCCTGTTGACAATGGTTTCACCAGACAGGAAATGGGGAACAAATCTCCTAAAATCTCCTAAAAGAAAGCTTTGGCTCAACTTACACTATAAAGCGTTTCTGGAAGAGTAACCAGGGATTCCAAAAGTAAAGGTATCTCCATGTGCAAATATTAACCAAACTTCTAAGGTTCTAGGCTCTGGCTGGCCTTCTTCCCCTTGCTAAGGCCAAATATTTCTTTTTTTTTGTCAAAAGAAAGCATTATTGAGTTTGCACAAACTTACATTGTATATGTTTCAGAACCACATGTCAAACAATCATAAACAACCTATTAACAAAACGTCATAGTCAGAAATTTTGTCAGTATCAATACAGTAATACCTCCATGATCAGCAGAAGACAAATCCACCCACAATACATAAATCAGCCCATAAATTTAGAGGGACAACCTCTATGTTGATAAATAATCCATTCATATCCAAGAACAGTTCCCATAGAAGTTATACATTCTCTAAGTGTGGGAGGAGAAGGGTTTTTCCGGTGAAGCAAGATGCCTCTATGTGCCTAAAATAAAGCTCTAGAAACTGCTACCTTAACAAAGGCATCAGGAACCACTTCATCATCCAATATGCCTAGAAGGCAGCAACTCAGATCATAAGGTATTGTCCACAGAAAAGCTAGGTTTATTTATTTATTTATTTATTTATCGAGTTTATATAGCGCCAAAGGGTTTGCTCAGCGCTGTACAATAGAGGGGGGACAATGCATGAAACAGAACAGTAACATCAAACAGTACACAAGGGGTAAGAGGGCCCTACTCTTTCGAGCTTACAATCTAGGTTTATGGTGGTATGTATCAATTCCCAATATCTGTGAAGTTTTGGACAGCACCACAGCACATGAATAACATTACCGTGGTCCCTAGTACATTTAGGACAAGTTGCATCAGGAAGGAGCCCCCCATCCTAAACCACTTGGAAGGTGTATAATGTACCAAGATATACAGTTGTGAGAAGTGCTGGGAGGTGTTTAAGGAACCATCCTGTACCACTTCCAATGCCATCTCCCACTGTCCACCCATTATTTCCCCAACATCTGACTGCCATTGCTCCTTCACTTTGCAAGGATATGCTCCAAGGTAGATGGAGAGCAGGGTAGCATAGCAACAAGATATCATACTTTTCTGTGCCTACTGCATTGCAGCATACTAAAGATAGGAGTGGGAGAGAAAGGAAATTATTTTGGGCCACCACTGCATGGTGCAACTGTAGGTAATAGAAGTACATAGATTGTGGCAAATGGTAAAGGGCCTGCATGGCAGAGAACAATAAGAATTTCCCATCCTGAAAAACATGTTTTAGGTGGGTAATACCATATTTGTGCCACTTAGTATCATAGGGTAGTTTAGCAAACTCTGGATAGGAATGGTTACCCAAGAGTGGACTATAATGGGTAAAGCCTGCCACCCCCTGCATTTGTTTGACTTTAGTCCAGATCTTATGCATTAAGCGATAAGTAGGAAATTGGCGATTAGACTTAGCAAAATACTGTGATTCTAGGCCCTGAGGAAGAGAAAGTGAATTGGTATGTAGCAATACAATGGAAAGAGAGGAACCATTAACTGTCATCCCTGACTCCCGGACAAGACCCATCCACATTTGCCGCAGCTGAGAAGCCAGAAAATACAGGTATAAAAAATGGAAACTCCCCCAGCACTCTCAGGGTGCTGCTACTGTTTCAACCTAATACTGGGTGAGCTAGTTTTTTGTGCATAGTACCATAACAAAAGCCCTTGATGTCTACTGACTCCCTAATACGGACTGCTAGTGGATCGATGGCCAGGACAAATAGGAGTGGGTAAAGAGGGCACCCTGACCTGTTCCCTTACCCAATGGGAAAAAAGAGGATACAGTACCCCCCATTCTTATGGCTGCCTATGGATCAGAGTAAAGGAGGCACACCCAGGAGATGAACCTCTCTCCAAAACAAAAACATTTCATAATTTCCCATAAGTATCTCCATTCTATGCTGTCAAATTCTTTTTTAGTGTCTAAGGATAGCAGGGCTCTGGATCCAACATTATCAGAAAGGGTCTGCATATTCAAAAATACCCTGCGAATATTAGTGGCCGTAGACTTACCTGGCATAAAGCCAGTTTGGTCTGGGTGAATGATGTCAGTAATCCCCTTATTGAGCCTTCTAGCCAAAACCTTCGCCAGAATCTTCACGTCAATATAGAAATATATATCTGCCCTCCTCATCAATTTGGGCTGTCAATTCCTGGAAATCCAGGTCCCTGTGTATCAGCACATTCACCCTCCTAGAAAACGAAGTGTGAGTGGAGTGATATGCACGCCCCACCCAGGAGTAACCAACACAAGACAGGGTTTCTTTGAAGAGATGGGTCTCCTGTAGTCCACACACAGCAGGTTGGTATTTTCAAAGAGAGGCATTTATCATAGCCCTCTTGACAGGATTGTGGAGACCCCTTATGTTCTATTCTATTAAAAGAAGGTCCGCAATAACTACAGAGTAAAGGTATACTTGGCAGATATTGAGGAGCAGTAGGCTCCCTGCCATGGTGATGTAGAGATCATGGACCCATGGGTATGTAGATGCATTGCACAGTGGGCAGAGGCAACCAGCATAGGGCTGTATCGGCGGATGACTACAACAGGTGCAGAATCAGGACTGTAATAATAGTTCTGGAACCAAAAGTAACAACTGAGTAGGCAGTATAGAATTAGGCGCAACATGGTGGCACAACAGTAAGAACAGTTTGAAACTTAGACTGTGCGGCGTCATCATGGCACTAACAAACTTCCCAACAAGCTATACACAGTGGGTTCTTCTAGATAGACAATAGTCCAAGAGTAACAGATCAAACATGTAGAGTCAAAAACTGCAATAAACTGCTCACAGAAGCTTAAAACAAACATTTTAAGGAAGCCAGCCTCCCTGGCTAGATGGGAATGCATCTTTCTAAAGTTGACTGAGTCTGGTAAGTAGAAATTAGGCAGGATATCTTCATCCTGTTTGCGGCTGCAGAGGGATACTTCATTTACATCCAACTACTCCATAGCTTCTTCCGCAGTATTGAAGAAGTGAGCACGGCCATGATCCGTGACATGCAAGCATGCTGAGTACAACAGGGCATATGTTAGAGATAGTCACTGTAGTTATTTCTTACCTCCAAAAATTGCACAGCAGTTGCAAAATCTGGGTAGAAGGATATTTCAGTATATTTTATGTTGCGGCGTTCTCCAGCCAGGAGGAGAACAATTTACCAGTCTTTGTAGTGAAGCAGACGAGGCAGGATAGGTCTAGGCATGTTCCCCGGCAGGGCCCTATTAGGGGTGCGGTGTGCCCACTGAACCGCAAACAATGGCATAAATGCATCCCAGCCAAACACTCCCTGCAGCCTTTCTTCCACAATATCAGTAGGGATATTGCCCTCCGTGTGCTCTGGAAGACCAACAATATGCACATTGTTGTAATCAATTTTCAATATCATCCGCACGTTGATAAATGTCAAGGACCTTGCAGGTTGTAGAGCACATTTCTGCAATAAGGGGCGGCAGCAGATAGAAGAGAAGCCCAGGAAGGGAATGACGTCAGTCAGAAAGCGAATGTCTGCCGGTGAGAGAATCGGTGTCAGGATCTATGCAGGGAGCTTCGTGAAGCACTTCTGCTCACATGCCTGGTCAAGCTTCGCCCCCTTGGGCCAAATATTTCACATGCTGCTCCATGTGAGATCAGGATTCACACTTTACATTAACATTTCAGTTGCAGGCTTGGCTCCACCAAAGCAATCAACTACACCAGCAACAGGAGTATCATACCAGATATGTAAAGCTATATCCAGCAGGGACAAGTTCTCTTCTAACATGTTTGGTGCTGGGCACAGCACTTGCTGAACCAGTTGTAAGTAGGTAGCACAAAATCAATGATGTTATCCTAAGACAAAAGTATTTTTTATGTTTTTTATTTACTACATTCTGTTTTGTTTGAAACTGTTTTTGAAGCATTAATGCTGTGGCACAGAGGTGGGCAGATGATGTCATAATCTCCACCTTAGCCAATCAGAGGAAGCTTTGTATCCACTCATAGAATACAAAGCTTCCTGTGAATGGCTGAGCTGCGTTGTGTACTGTATGTAGCTTAATCGTGCACACCCAGCAAGAACTCCTGTTAGTGCAGCCTTTTTCAGCCAGGGTGCCCAGGCACTCTGGGGTGCCTTCAGGTTTTTTCAGGGGTGCCTTGGCAAAATGTCTAAAAATTGCCCAAAAACTGTATACATGACCACAAGTGGACCAAGCCTGCCTTTTGGTTACACAAAGCCACAGGTTTTCACTGTGCACCATCACAACTTTCTAGCCTGCCTACAACATAAAAAAACAATGATGTCAGTAGTTAATAAGAACATCGGGCACCTGCAGAGCATCCTTGCTTGCCCCTCCCCTGCCCCTTTCTGTCAGGACTAGGGGCACATTAGCTGTGAGAGACAAAAACTGAGGGAGAAGAAAAACAATGGAATACTAGTCAGTACGAGTCCGCAAAAGTGTATTTGCTTTTGAAGAAAAAATCATCTCTGACGTTGGGTGTCCCACATGTGCAGATATTGCTGCGTCCTGTAAAACTATTACTTTAGTTTTTTACATTTTTTAATGAGTGCCTCAAGATTGTGAAGAATTTTAAAGGGTGCCTTGAAATTGTGCAGAAGTTTAAAGGGTGCCTTGAGATTGTGCTGGCGTTTAAAGGGTGCCTTGATTGAAAAAAAGGTTGAGAAACACTGTGTTAGTGCAGTAAATAATAAACAAACTATTTAAAGGGACAATAAACGTGGAGTTAGGCTTTAACATACCTGAATTTCTTAAAGAGCATTACTTGGGATCACACCACCTATCCTCAGTCCTCCTTGTTGGAAGAAGGGGTATGTGTTACTCTGCATACAGGGCTGTCTTAATATAGGGTCAAACAGGGCAGCTACCCCATACCCACTACTCCAAAGAGGGACCCTCAACCCTTGCAACCTTTATGTACCCTCAGACAAGTAATAGGTGTCCTGTGTCCCCTCAAACTGACACCAGTGTTTTACTCCCTCCGCCTGTTGACATTAAAGGCCATTAAAAAAAATAACAAACATGTTATACTTACCTGCTCTGTACAGTGTTTTTTGCACAGAGCAGCTCTGATCCTCCTCTTCGTGGGTCTCCTGGCCCCTCCCTCTTGCTGAGTGACCCCAGAGCAAGTAGCTTGCTATGGGGGCACCTAAGCAGGCTCACTTCTGAGCCACTGCTCTGCATGTCCATTCACACACAAAGCCTGATTGACAGCAGCGGGAGCCAATGGCTCTTGCTACTATATCAGCCAATGAGGAGGGAGAGTCTGAGGCTCTTGTGCACTTCACTTGATTGTGATGGGGCCCAGATAAGTATAGGGCGGAGGGCTGCTGCACACAGAAGGTTTTTTACCTTTACCCATCAAATGCATGAAGATAAAAAACCTTGAGCCTTTACAACCACTTTGATGATTTATTATACCCTTCCTCCCTCCCCAACATCAATGCCTTATTCCCCCTACCCCCATTCATCCCATTAACACCAACACGTTTTTTATTTACACACTAATACCAACACTAAAGCCAATGCCAAGGCATTATGATTTCTGCTGACCCCATCCATCACAGCAATCTTCCTCCAACTGGCCACCAACGCTAGATATTATTTTCCTCCCAATAACCACTGATCGCAGATAATTTATTTTTGCTCCCACTGACCACAGATGCTGGGCCCTACTTTCCTCCCACTAATCAATGATGCCGGGGCAAATTTTCCTCAAACTGCCATTTAATTCATGACAGCTGAACCCTATACAAACGTTTACTTTAAAGTCCAAAAAGAAAAGACATATTTCCGAAAGTGACTGAAGGAAGAAAAGCTTATTATATTTTTCAGTGCAATACGGAAGGATAGAGGAAAGTGCTTGGCTGTTATGGTCTATGGAAAGGACAGCTGCTCCTTCAGAATGCGTGAGGCTGTGTTTGGCTCCAGCAGGCTTCTGACTCTGCATTACAGAGGAAAAATGCAGGCTCTGCAGCCTTCCATCCAACGCAAAAGCAGCACTTCAGTATTGTCACATCATTATAAGATAAAAATATTACCTGCAACAGAAAAGTGATACATGAATTATGGTCTGTTATGAAAAAAAAGAGTATTATATCATGGAAATAATACAAATTGAAATGCTGAGAATATTTAGATTTGGAAGTCAAGTTTGAAGCTGACAGTAAAGTAATCAATAATTTCTCTGACTGTCCAGATTCCTGAATACAATTGTATGTTGAACAACTGAATTAAAGCAAAGCAATTTAATGAATAACCTACACGTTGATGGCAGCATCTTCCACGGGCTATGGGTTGTGTACTGGAACAATCCCACTCCTAGCACTTTTTTATCTTTTATGATCAGCCATATCATCAGTTTAATGTTTGCTGTTTATCAAAACCAAAAGATTCTATACTATGGACAACATTTTGTTTATGTAGTTTTATTGTAAAAATATACATAAGGTCCAAAACAATGTATCTTGCTATTTTCCTTAAAAAAATCTTAAGAAAAAAGAGAACTTTTTCAGAGATAAATGGGCCTTTTCTCATTTCCTATCATTATGATTTAAGTCGAAGGCAATATTGATTTGTTGGATACCAAATGTTATTTATTCTTTTATATCTCTACTAATTGTTTTGGTCTGCATGCTGCAGCTTTTTTTTATGAGTGAGAATGAAGTCTTTATGAGTTCACTCTTCACTGCAGTTAGAAACATCTAGAGCAATTATTCTTTTAGTTACATTTTCAGAAAAAGTTTAATACAAACATGATACAATTTAGGGTTATTCTCTATGCACTTTTTTAATAGTACCCTATAGCCCATCTACTCCAACATCTTGCACCCCTACTCTTCAGTCATAGCTATTCATCTCCTCTTGTACTCTATGTGAGATTTTACAATAGTCGGTAGCGTGATTTTATTAATTTGCTACTAAATGTCTCAAAATCTCAGCTGTAGCTAAGCTGTGAATTTTAACAACTAACCTGCAAATTGTTATGGATGGAAAGACAGAATAGGTAACTGTGAAGGCATATATGAAATAGAACAACAGCAATACAACCCTTCCATACTTAAATTGCATTTGAACCCAAAAATAGAATTGCAATAAATTCCAGTTTACTAGTCCTTAAATGTAGAGGCTGTTTTTGCTTTTTAAGGCTTTTTTCCCTTGATTTCTGCATGGTAATGCTGCAAATAAAACACTCCCTGATCCTTCCTGGCAACAAAAACATCTCTACCGAGGCAGCAATGGTTGTCACACAGGCTGGACTTCAAACATGTCTTCCTTTGTTCATATCCATTATATGGTGGATTGATGGGATTAGTAGCCTACACAACTAAGATAAGGATGTTAGTGCTTTCAAGAAGGATTTTCTGTACTTACTGAAAATGTTTTTAGCATGAAAAACTAGTGAAGCCACCACATCTAAGAACTGGAAAGCTGCAATATATTTGTTTTGGGACTAAGATATTCTTTATATAAAAACGTACTTCAGATAAGTCTGTCTAAGTAACATTTAGCTGTTTCTGTCTTGTCTATCATGTGTTGTGCACCTTTATGTGATGTAGCCCTGAATGCATACAGTGGATAAAAAAGTCTACACACTCCTGTTAAAATGTCAGGTTTCTGTGATGAAAAAATGAGACAAAGATAAATAATTTCAGAACTTTTTCCACCTTTTAATGTGACCTATAAACTGTACAACTCGATTAAACAACAGACTGAAATCTTTTAAGTGGAGGGAAGTAAAAAACTGAAATAATATGGTTGCATAAGTGTGCACACCCTTAAACCTTTTGATTTTATTACAGCACTCAGTCTTTTGGGTATGAATCTATCAGCATGGCACATCTTGACTTGGCAATACTTGCCCACTCTTCCTTGCAAAAACACTCCAAATCTGTCAGATTGCGAGAGCATCTCCTGTGCACAGCCCTCTTCAGATCACCCCACAGATTTTTGATTGGATTCAGGTCTGGGCTCTGGCTGGGCCATTCCAAAACTTTAACCCCTTGGCGACTCCTGGCCCTTTAAGGGTTTTTTTTTATGTTTTCTTCCCCCCCCCCCTAAAATATTTCAGTTTGTTTTTCAATTCAGTTGTACAGTTTCTAGGTCACATTAAAGGTGGAATACGTTCTGAAATGATTTATCTATGTCTAATTTTTTTACATCACAGAAACCTGACATTTAACCACTTCCCAACCGTCCTGTAGAAGATACACTGCTACAGGGTGGCACAGGTGCACAAAATCACGTATATATACATTTTGCATTTCTGGGTAGGGTGCCATTCGCGGCCGCCAATTACTGGGTCCTGGCCAATGATTACTCGGCGGTGCCCTGTGATTGATGAGGATCTTTGATGGGAGGAGAACTGTATGTAAGCAATACAGTTCTCCCTGTCAGCTCATGCAGACTTCTTTGGATGGCTGTGCACAGCACAGCTATCCAAAGCAGTGTGATTACAGTGAAGCACACACACAGAGCTTACAATGAAAAAGCGCACAGCACACAGTTAACCCTTTGATCGCCCTGCATGTTAACCCCTTCCTGCCCAGCGCCATTAGTTAAGTGTCAGTGCTTTTTTTTTGCACTGATCACTGTATTGGTGTCACTGGGGATGTCAGTGACACCAAGTCAGTTCCCTCCAGTGTCAGAATGCCCGCAGTCCCGCTATAAGTCACTGATCACTGCCATTACTAGCAAAAATAAAAAAATAAAAATTCCAGTATATAGTCCGCCATTTGTAAACGCTATAACTTACACGTAAACCAATTAAATTACACATATTGGGATTTGTTTTTAACAAAGACATGTAGCAGAATACATTTTGGCCTAAATTTATGACGAAATTTGATGTTTTAAATTTTTTTACCGGACATGTTTAATTGCAAAAAGTAAAAAATATATTTTTTTTCTCAAAATTATCGGTCTATTTTTTTTATAGCGGAAAATATAAAAAACGCACAGGTGATCAAATACCTTTGATAGAAAGCTCAATTCGTGGAAAAAAAAAGACATAAATTTCATTTGGGTGCAGCATTGCATGACCGCACAATTGTCAGTTAAAGTAACGCAGCGCCGTAACGCAGAAAATGGCCTGGTCAGGAAGTGGGGTAAATCCTCAGGAGGGCAAGTGGTTAACAGGGATGTGTAGACTTTATATATCCACTGTATCTTGTTTTACTAAAATACATGAATTGGAGCTTTTAGGCCCTTTCACACAGGGCAGACTCCGTTCTGATCAGCAGGGAATCAACTCACAGATCTCTTGCTGATTGGAGTAGACCGGGCTGAAAAACTGACAGGTGGACCTGATTGGATCTCCAATGTGTAAGGGGCCTAACAGAACAATTATTTTGTCAGTTTTCAGAAAAGCCCTGGAAAAAAATGCAAGTGTACTCTATCTTGTCAGATTCCATCAAACAACAAAGTCTTTGGGACATGAGTTTCCACTGCTATTTCTATGTGCTGCTAAACCTTGTTATAACTTTAAGCAATTTTTCCATCACCCCCATGTCTATAACCTAAACTGTAACGAAAAGTCTCATTTTTACCTGTTAGCAGACTCCCTCCATCTGCTGATGCCTGACCAAAGCAGTGATGAGACACATGGGTGCTAACAATGGTTGGTTCTGTATTGAGGCAGCGACACTGATTGGCTAGATTTACAAAAATGGCAACGTTTGATAGTGCCTGTGGATCCTCTGCCATAATTGTGCTCAGTAACCAGAAGCTAGAGAGAGCCTTACAGGTAAGTATGAGACAACTTTTCGTGGCAGCTAGGGATAAAGACAGCTTGGGGTGGGGCGTAAAATATCTTAGAGTTATACTAAGGTGTTGAACATAGAAACTTTTTGTATGCATTTACGCTAATGTGCACAGTCAGAACTGTTCAACACCTTAGTCAGAACTGCCAGTAGGGTCAGTGTATGAATAATTGGGGTTTGGTGTAAATTATCTTAGAGTTATACTAACGTGTAGGTCACCTTTGGGTAATTTAAAATACATTGATTTGAACACGTTAATGTGAGCTGCCAGTATGCTCACTGTATGTTTCATCAGCATAAAACAATTTGACATTTACAAAATCAAAATTATTAAAATTAATACCTAGTATCTGCATTTTAAAATACTTGCTTCCCCATCGGTATTGATGACAAACATTTGGGATTTAATTATTTGATGAATATCATTCAGAAAACCTAAAATGCTGCATACACAGAGCATGGAGTCTGCTGCCAGGGGAAGCTATGTTGACAAATTCATTAAAGAAATCTGAAGTGAAATTGAATAGGCTCTTTGGGAAAAAGGCATACATGTAATTATAGGATTCTGAAGATTAAGGTTTTCTCATAAGTACTTTACCTTCAGATGTGGGTAATGAAAACCCACATAGAAGTCTTTCACATTTTTATATGATTGAATATTTGGCTTTATAATTATTAGTTTAGTACTAGCTCTTATTGTGTGCACTTAGCAAAACAGCCACAACAGTTTTACCTATAGTGTGTTTACAGTGTGTTCCGTTTCATCTATGGGTTATGCTGACAAAGATCCTTTGGATATAAACTAGGTGGGTATGCACCACTTATGAACAAGTTGGAGTATATCATGACTGTCTGACTAATGTTAACATAGAGAGATACAGAACACACACAAAGCAGTGTAATGCATAACGCTAATGTAGTAATCTACTTCCACCAATCAGATTTGAGCTTTTTGCGCTGAGTTCAAACAGTTGCCTGCACTTTATACATTTGTGCTTTTTTAAGCCTTTAAGCCAGAACATTGCAATACCTAGGTTTAAATATATATGGATGCTGACATACACTTTGTGAGCGCATAAGGCATGGAGCTGTTACATATAACAACAGCATCTTGGGTGTGAGCAAATCCACATTGGAAGGCAACATACTGTATGTCTTTTGTTATTGTATAATAATGTGTGCCGCAAGACATACTTACAAGGGATGATGATATCCAACATTTAGGAAAGAAGAATGTAAATAAGGCTTGTTACCGGTATACTCCCTTTGGTGAAGTGGCAACTCTCTGTGTCTTGCATAATATTACAAGCATGATGTGTGATCTTTATCTAACACTGGTTTGACATATGCTAGATGAAAGGATCTTATAGATTACACCTATGGTAGCTGCGTACGTGTATTCATATTAATAATTCACTGAACATACCTATGGGACCACTACATATCTGCATTATTGGAATTTGTTGATTGTCCATATAGATACATCACTGCTATATGACTCATGATATCAATATATATATATATATATATATATATATATATTATCAACAGTTAAAAAAGTTGAGCTACTATATGCAGTCTTAGTGCCGATTCACACATGTCTGGTTTCAATGCAGATTGCAACCTACTTGTTCAGCGGTTAGGAGCCAGTTCAGGTCCAGTTTTTGTGACAAAACTGTGGATTGTACTGTTCACAGGTTCAGGGCTGACTTGGATGCTGTTTTGCAAGGCTTTTTTGGTTTTGCTGGTGGAGAGGAGGGGGAAGGAGAGCAAACTGTGCTGAAACCTGATCCTGAACTGAAATCCTGTTCACAACTGATGACATGTGCTGTTTAGAAAAAGTCCCCATAGAAGTCAATAGCCTGTAATCCGCACCTGAACCAGACTGTACTGCTCAGAAATCGAACAGGACTCTTTATCAATCTGCACTGCCGGTGCTCCAAATATATGTGAACATGCACCATAGGAAGCAATGTTATTTCAAATGTCAGGCAGATTGGATGCGGTTCAAACCGCATCCAATCCACATATATGTGAACAGGCACTTTAATGGAATAGTTTAGATATAGTAGTAGATGGAAGTGTTATGTTGGCCATACATGGATCAAAATTTGGCCAGTTCAGCAAGGATTAGAAAAATTTCAATCCATGTATGGGCAGGGGGATGTACAGAAGTCAATTTACCAACTGACTGCACAACAGCCCTGTTGGATTTACAAACTGACTGTACAACAGCCCTGTTGGATTTACCAATTGACTGTACAACTGCCCTGTTGGATTTTCCCCTCTGGCAGCACTGATAAGTGTATTCTGATGGTGAGGACATCTCCCTGCTGTCAGCATACAATAGCTCAGTGGGGAGGATTCCCACAGCCACATCCATTGTGTGGATGGAGGAATTGTGTCATCAACTCATCTATGGGTTGCCTTACCCAGGGTTTATATATATATATATATATATATACATATTTAACTCTGTATTTAGCAGCTTGCCTGGATCTCAGCTTTTGTTACAAGAACTGATTTATGTAGCTTTTAATATTTTAGAATCTAAATATGATACAGTATATTCTTCTATTGTGACCTGCGATTTTGGTGTGCTTTCTAAAAGCACACGAAAAGTCCTGCATGTGCACGAGAAGCACATGGGAGAAGCACACCGGATCAGTGTGAAAGGGACCATAATAATGCATACACATGTTTATCCTTCATCCATTGTGTACACACTGTAATACACTGTAAAACTAATGCAGCCACTACATCCAATGATTGGTAAGTGACAATTTATTACATTTTTTGTTTTGGGTTGAATATCACGGTAAATTATAGACACGATTGCTTGGAAATCTCATCGTTTTCCTGTAATGAGCTTGCTGAATCTTCAAGAAGTATGCAAAAATTGGAGGTCAAATTAGAATTAGTCTGTTACATGAAATATGGCACCGTCAGCAATGCCTTTAGGTTTAATGCACTGGTAGTTTTATCTTTGGTTTAAGCCAGGCATGTCCAGCTGAAGTCCAAGGATGTGCCACAAGAGCAGTCCCAGCAGACCACAGTTTGACAGTTATAAATGGTAATTGGAAATATTTTAAACTTAAACAGCTTAAAGTGGAACTTCACTCAAAAGGGCTGAAGTTCTCCCCTCAGGCCCACAGCTTTCTGGGACATGTCACAGGTCCCAGAAGGCTGTGGGACCATTCACAAAGCGCAGCTCGCACATATGCAGTGGGCACACAAGCAGTCACAGCTGGCTTCTCCCAGTTAAGAATTCGGGAACTGACGACCGGTGAAAAAACTGGCCCTGGTGAGGACAGCGCTGGATCCATGGACAAGTGAGTGTCTGTTTTTTAAGAGTCAGCAGCTACAGTATTTGTAGCTGCTGTCTTTTAAATTTCAGATCTCACTGAAGAACTGCTTTATATTCAATACTGTTCATGCCCAATGCCCTCTTCAGCTCAAATCCATGGCTGCTTGCAGCCACCACCTTCAGACACTCATGTAACAACTTCCTGCCTGTCAACCACCTTCACACAAGCCAACATATTCTATTCTAGTAGTAGTTCCTGCATTCATACAGCATTACATGCAAAAGTCTGCTGTGGCATCACTCTAGAACTGCAGCCATAAGCTATTGTGTCCCACTACTAGTCACTCTCTGACTAGAGTCTTCTGTTATGCTGACCTCTCATCATTCTCAAACAAGAGCTGTTTTACATACCAAATAATTTGTATTCCTCTCAATTTAGCCTGAGCTCTGCTTTACAGTATATTGTTAGAGCTTGGTACCAGGCTAAATTCAGGCACTTAAAGTAGAAGCTCAGTCAAATCCTAACTATACTTACATCTGCTCCCAACCCCATTCTAAACCTATTCTAACTACCATATAAAGGAAAGATGTCTATACTTACATATGCTGAGGGTGTTCCAGTCTGGTCACTTGATCTCTCCAGTGGCCAGCTCCCGTAAAGAGGAGAGATTGCCGACAACGGCTGCAGAGCCTGGGTTGTGACATCACCCATAGGCTTACTATTGGACATGCATTGTTGACTTTCCGTCCTCTACACTAAAGCCGATGCTAGGATCCGATCATGTGACCAGAGCACCCTCAGACGATCATGTGACCAGAGCACCCTCAGAATAGGTAGGCATAGACATCTTTCCTTTACAGGGTACTTAGAATAGGCTTAGAATGGAGATGGGAGCAGGTTTAAGTATAGTTAGGATTTGACTGGATTTCCACTTTAAGTTAGATGTGTTCCAATAATGCATTTAATTAGGTATTACTGAATACAGAGCAGCATTATTTGTATCTTTTATATATGCCAGGAGTTCAGCTTTATGCAGAGATTTCTGCAGTCATGTCACCTCTATATAAAACTAGCAATCAAGAAGAATAAAAAAAGGAAATTAGGTTTTATAGAATGCAAAATACTTTGAATACTAAAGTCCTTTATTTAACAACACAGAAATGTCACAAAAACAACTTTACCGGGCAACTTAATGTGTTTTTTTTACAGTTTTGTACATGCCCCATAGGTGATTTTTTTTTCTCATAAATACACTGTTTTCCAAAACTGCTTTTTCCATAACTGCACAAGCATACATACACCTTACACATATATCTGTTAGAAAATGTAATAGATAACAGCACAGTTCAGAAATAGGAGAACACTGTGAAGGGAGTACATATCAGTGGGTCATAAATTAAAATGCAAAAAAAAAAAATCTGTTCCCTTGTTTTTTATGCAGAGTAATCCTTCTAACATTCAGTAGGAGCTGTCTTTTATTCACTAGGAACATAGTAGATCTCAGTGTGAGACTGCCAAATTTAATGACAAACAAAATCTGGAACATTTAGTTGCTACATGGAATCAAGTGTTTGAAATCACTATGCATCTAGCCATGATCAAAGACCTACTACTGTTTTTTGCTGAAGATATTCGACCCTAAATGGTATGTTCATTTAACACATTTCCTTCCTCATTATCTGATTACAGATGTAACCAATATAAATATTTTTATTCTTTTGAATTAATTGTAAGAGTTACATGCCAAGATTCTTAAACGCAAATAAGCATCATTTTCTAATCCATGATGCAAAACAAAGATGGAAACATCAAGAGAATGTTCATTAATTTCTTTTTTGCAGTGCTATGTGTAAAATAAAAATTTTAAGACTTCCTGTCCTCTATTTCTCATGACAACAAATTAGATCATTTTACCATTTTGCATTTTAAACAAATAAACGTTGAAAATTCATATATAATTTTTGACGTTGAAAATTTGGAGTAAAGTATATGATTTCTATATGTATCTAAATTTATAACAATGGCTATGAAACAGACACATCAAATTAAATGGAATGTTTTCTAAAATGATCATGGAAAAAAAAATTATCTTTGTCCTAAATTCTCTCATTTTGCTTTAGCCTAAATTGGACTGGACATGTAAAACAACACAATTACAATATCAATCAGGTCATTAAAACAAAAGTACACCAAGACATGCAACATTAGGGTATTGGACAGTGAGTACATAATTAAGAATAAATGTATAGATATTGTACACCTAATGTAGCTTGACTGAATAATTTCACATATTTATGGGGGAAGTAACATTTATGCAGAATGTAAATGAAAAGTGCAAAGCCAAGATGCAAATAAGGCTTTACATGTGTTTAAAGCAAAGTCCACCCAAGGGTTTTATATGGTGCTGGATTAAATAAGATATATGTGAAGACAGTACTTAATTTTTTTATTCCTTTGATGAACTCTGCAAAATATTTTTCTCCAGGATTGCTTGGCTTGTGCAAAACCCATGCAACAAAATGTCATGGTCAATACTCTTCACAGACTGATGAGCAATGACATGGCAATACTCCCTTCTCATTTGATTTTAAACATAGTCATTCTAAGCAGTGGGGTTAAATGGGCTTTCCACTCCTGGGTAGAGATAATCAGGGCCAGGTGTCCCATTCTCATTCTTCTACCAACTTTCAGCTGAAAGGAAACTGCTTTGGGGCCACCACACCTCATTGGCTGTTCTTCTGAATAGTAAAATGGCACAGTGCTGGGCTCTGGATATTAAACTAAAATATTTGGTTTTATTAGCAGCAGTCAAGTTGTCTTTCTTTTGAACTTAAAGACTCCCTTTCTTTTAGATAAAAATGCATGTTTATGTGATGGTTGAATGGAGTATCTTCCAGATTTCACTTTTCTAACAGCCTGACTCCAAAATCACATTTACTCTGGTAAACATGTAGTATTATGCATATGTCAGACAAGGTCCATGTGAAATTTATGAGTATGTGAAAGAGTCATAGGGCTCAGATCAGTGCAGTTTTGCAGCTAGGTGTTTCTGGTAAGCCCTGGACAAGAAGCCTGTACAAATCAATGAAAGGCTGTCACTGTGTACATGTAACTACAGGTTGTGTCTATCCATCCCGAACCACAGGTAATTGCTCCATGCAAGATTACATGTGAACAGCTGCAGACAGCTGTGGACAGTGTCAGCCTAAATTGTATAGACTTCCTGTTCATAGCTGATCAGAAATGCCTGGCCATACCTGTCATAGGAATATGCTGATATGGGTGGTGTATGGCCCTAACCGGCCGTGTGCATGAGCCCTTAAGGTTAATAGGTGAACAATTTGTCTTTTTCTCTGAGAGTGTTCTTTCCAATATTGGGTACCCCCAATTGCAACCTGTTAAATACTCTTTTGCTGTATACCATGTACTCTCCATAACTTATCTTTAGCGCCCCGTGCCAGTCTCATAGTCCTTCTATTGCAGCTTTCAGAACATCATATGCAAAAACCAACTTTCTGAAAGTCAGCATTTGCATATGGCTAGGGAAGACCCTTCACAAGATCACATTACAATGTTTAGGCATGGTGATTACCCACTCAGGCAACATGCACTGTATTGTGAAAGACTGCATCTTACACCTATGCTCTACACCTGGATATACTGCGTGGTTTTTGAGGTTACAGCAATGTATTGCGCAAGGACACTAAAGGTAAATTATGACACTGGATGGAGCCTGCTATGCAGTGGGAGAAATTTGGCAGAAATTGAATGAAAATGGTTTGTTTTAAGTAAGTCATCCAGCTCTGACTACTTATTTGATGTCAGAGAAGATCCCAATCAGCTGAAAATTGGAAAACTCATTTAAGTATTTTTAGATTTTTTTGCCTAATCTCTCTCCACCAAAGCCCTTGGGTAGAGTTCTATCATATACATTTATACTGGAAAAACAGGTAAGAAAAATGCTAATCAGCTTAGGGTATGGATGGTGTCATTTAGAAATCTCTTCTAATTATTTTCTAAAACTATTATAGATCTACTCAATGTCATTAAAACATTTATTACAAAAAACACAAAAATGAAAACATACAAGACTCTCTTGTAAGATACACATTTTAGCTAAAAAATTATATTTAACTTTATCTGCCAGAGGTGCTTTTAAATTGGTGCTGTTCAGTAGATCAGATTTTCTTTTAAAGAAAAATAATAAACCGCTACACAGGAATGAGAAGTTGGAGCCAAACTAAAAGTGTTTAGGCAAGGTCTAAAAAATAAAAGCATTATGGGATAGGCAATTCCAGACTTGCAGTGATGAAATTGGCAGGCTAATCCTAGCAGTAATCAAATTCTATAGGCTTATTTAATAAGCAAGAAGCATAGTACAAAGTTCAGTAGCCCATAGTAACCAATCAAAGTTGTTGGTTCAACTAAAATATTATTGGTTTCTGTGGGTTTCTGTCTTTGAATATTATCACTTCCTTTGAATAGCTTTATTATAAGCCTATTTACATAATGTTCATACTGCCTTGCAAGACTCTTACTTCTATCAAACACATTAGGGCTCTTTTTAGATAAACTAGAGATGTGTGTAAAATATTAGAAAATATGAAAAAGTTACCTACATAAATACATCTCAGTGCACCTCAAGTCTGGAGTTCCCTACCTTTTCTGTAGATGACATATATACAGGAATATATATGCGTGTTTGACTCTTGTCATTACAGTGAGAATGCATTTATATTTTACAGTGTTTACAGTTACTATAGAAAAAAAACTTGACCAGAAGGCATGTACTCAATTACATGGTCACAGTACACTTCTGTTTCCCTGAACAAATAATTCAAAAGACTGGTCCTAGCGGACAAACGACAATACCATATGCTGCTTTCACACTGGTCTACAAAGCGCTGGAAAGTGGGTCATCTGTGGTAAGTGCTTCGGAGGGATATCCTTTTTATTTTAAAAACACAAGTGCTCGCCCACGTAAAGGTCAGAACGTTTTGTCTGGATTGTGCCTCAGGTTCATGAAAAAGAGGACCTCGGAAACATGGGAGCAGTGCCAAGATTGGTAGCTAATACTCTACATACAGTTGGCTTCTTTGGGAGTAGTCAATGGATGCAGTACAATTTTTTTGACCTTGAAGAACATTCTGTAAATCAAGCCACTGGGAATGTATACAAAGCAAAACAAAACAAAAAAAATAAAAATAATAAAATAAATAAAATAAAAGACAGTGCTGTTGCTGCTGTGACTAACCAGCTGGCAAAATAATGTTTAAAGCTAGAATTTATTGCTCCAGATTTAAGTTGCAGAACCTCACTGCTGCGTACAAACTGTTAATCTTCATATAGATGCTCAGACATGATTGTCTCCTCGTGTCTAAACGCACAAAATACAAGCTGCTATCTGTACAGTTTACAGTACTGAAACACATATTTGGAAATGAAGTATAGATATGTTAATTTTTTTTCAAAGATACATCATATTACAGCAGGGGTTTACCCAAACCTTTCCTTTTGCAGTCACTTTAAAGTAGACAACAATTTCACTGTTAATTATAGCTAAAGTACATAAAGAAAGAACCTGTGTACTAAACATAAGTAAACCATCCAGGCTCCAGTGATTTTTTTTATGATTTTTTTTTTTATATTATTCATATTTTTTTCTTTTGAGGAAACCCCTGTACACAGACGAAAATAGTGTCTCAGCATATTCTTCAGTCATGGACTTTGCAGTTCCCAAAACAAGACCAGTGCTTGTCAATCACTTCAGAGTGCCTTGAAAATAAGATATACATCTGCTTAAAAGAACCACCGGAATGCTTCGGCGCTCGGGACTGGTGTTCTCTGTAAATAAGGAGAAAAAAACAGGTTACTATTCTCTGACTATGATTCGTGCTTCTGTGAAAAATTTCAGCTTTTTTTATGTCAAATTAGATGAGTATACTTCACAAGCTCAACACATTCAGCTCAAAACTTGCCACACAGCATCTGGAAATTGGAGTTTTTACACTGCGACATTCTACGTTGGTGTGGCCTTTTATTATCTTTTTGTTTTTCTGTTAAAGACATTAATCAATAATTCAGGCAGAGTACAAGACTCACAAGGTAAAGGTTGTATTTGACAAGAAAGCGACCATCTGAATGTAGTTTCAAGGGACACTTTTCCGGCAGAGCTGGAACATCCACCTATGTTCTTCGTGATACGTTATGGGGTAGGTAACAATGAATGCCTGGTCTCCTAACAAAGTATAAACAAAGGCACTATGACCAGCCAGATGTTGTGACAGTCTTTGTTAAGCCCTAACATAGGCCTCCTATTGCATCTCATCATGATTCTAGTAACATCCACTGCTCATGCCTTGGAAGAAGGGGAGGAGGCCTCTCCACTGAAATGTGCTGGCGTTATTTGATGTTAAGCAATAAACATTTTAAAAAGACCTCTGAGTGATATGAACTTTTGTACTAGGCGCTCCTCAATACCCACCCCAGAATTTATCATCCACTGAGTGCTCTTTTTGTTGGGATCAGAGAGGTAGCAGCCTAGGACCAGAAAAAGGTCCATCTACATTTTACCTTCATTATGTATCAGCTTCTTTGAAGGAAGGCACACATCACTGTGTATCAGCACCAAGCCTCAATTCTATTCATCCAGCACTACTCACACAAACATCAGAAACCTTGCCTTTATGTCCTAATGCTTGCTTTTTGTCCTCTAAAGTGCCTTCCCTCTGTATATAATATGTAAAATGACTAGCTATCTCGGGGTAGGGCTGAGAACCTCTGGCATGGAGGGCAAGCACAATCCAGAAACCTTAAGCTTTGAGGAGGAAAGAAGAACCAACTAGCCCTTCTATGGTAAAGTCGTTCTTTTGTAGGCTTAAGAAAGTGTGTCATGCAAAGTGTGCCAAGGTGCCATGTAGACTGATGGGCATGGAAAAACTTGGTGTTCCTATGTTACCTGGTTCTGTGTGAGACAACTTTTCACATCTTTCAGCATCAGTTTCCTTTGTGTCTTTCTGCGTTCATGTGATTGCATGGCAGAAGAAAAATCAAGTGTCTATGTGGCATATGTCACTGACTGCAGGCCTAATAGATTTCTGAATGGGAAAGTATCTCCAATCAGGGCCCCAAGCCCAACATACAGTATTTTACTAGTATTGGCCATGAGGGCAAATGCCCCTGCCCCCAGCCCAGTCCTTGTGCTCTTGAACTATGCCTCTGATATTCACGCTGGGTATCACACACCAAGGACTAGACTGTCTAAAGGAGTCATTCCCAGTGTTGATTAATAAATCTATGTTCACTTCAATTCCCAATCATGTACAGAATTTACAGGTATACTTAATAAAAACAAACTAATCTACTAAATACGAAGAAGTGTTTCAGGTGTGCTAAAAAATTAATAGTTTTTATTTTACTTACTTTGCATTTACTTTTACATTGTTTTTAATTTACTTTAACATCATTAGAATAAAAGAACAGTCTCTTCCCTCATCTTCTGGAGTCCCCCGCGAGCGCTCTCCACTCTTTCTTCCATGTGCTACGGGGCACCCATGCAGGCACGCTCTAGAGCCAGGCTGTTTACATTCATAGACAAAAACAGTGCAGATCAGCCCCGCCCCCTCCTCACAGGATTTGACTGACAGCAGCGGTAGCCTATGGCTCCCTCTGCTGCCAGAGTCTCTTGAGAGACCGGGAAAAGAAGCAAAAAGACCTGCAGCCAGGACAGCACTGGATTGCTCATGTAAGTGTTTTGCTTAGGGGGACAGTTAGTGGGGAGTTTTTTTTTTATTTTTATGCAAGGAAGTTATTACAGTACAAAAAAAAACTCAGACTTTAGAACCACTTTAAAATATGGAAAAAAGTTGAAAAAAAAGTAAATCCTGTTACAAAAATGATACAGCTGACTGCATTTTTGCAGTAGGAGAAAGGTTTACTTACTACAAGTTTACAGCATGTATTTGACCCTGTAGGGCAGGGGTCCTCAAACTATGGCCCGTGGGCCACATGCGGCCCACCAAGGACATTTATCCGGCCCACCGGGCAGGGGCGTATCTGCCGCGAGGCACGGGACTAGGGTTTGGCAGGTCAGGAGAGCTCGGCAGGGCTCGGGCGGCACGCAGGAGGGCGGGATCAGCAATTCTAGAACAGGGGAAGGTGGGCTTATGAACCGGCACCACTCACCTGGCCTCTCTGCAGCCAGCTGGCCATCTATTCTGATCAGTGCATGCAACCGTCATGGCCGGGGGGCGGAGCCTAGAGCTGACCATGAAGAAGGGGAGCAAGAGAGGAGACTCCATGTCGGGTATCACGGCCACGGACCCTAGATAAGTGCAATAAATGATCGATCTCCTCCCTATCTCTTTCCCCCCTCTCTCCCTCTACCTCCCCCCTCCTCTCTCTCCCCCCTTCCTCTCTCTCTCTCCCCCCTCCTCTCTCTCTATCCCCCCTCCTCTCTCTTTCTCTCTCCCCCTCCTCTCTCTCTCCCCTCCTTATCTCCCCCCCCCTCTCTCTCTCTTTACATTGTACACAGATCTGACCCAACAAGGTGTCCTGCATTCACCGTATATTTCGCTCCATAAGACACACTTGGGGGGAAATACCCGTGCATCTTATGGAGCGGCCGGCCCAGTATTCCTGCCGCCGTTGTATGTCCACAGTCTCTGGTCATCTCCTGTACTGTGTCCGTATTTGTTCATAGTTTTTTTTTTAAACTATAGTCCGGCCCTCCAACGATCTGAGGGACAGTGAACTGGCCCCCTGTTTAAAAAGTTTGAGAACCCCTGCTGTAGGGTGTATTTACTAAAGCTGGAGAGTGCAAAATTAGGCTCACTTCTGCATAGGAACCAATCATCTTCCAAGTTTTAATGCCAAAGCTTAACGCGTTATTAATCCCACAACCCTGTGTTCACTATATCTGGTCTCCCACAGTACACAGAACATGAAAAGGCAATTATTTTAGAAAATATAAACTGCTAAACATCTTTTCTCATCAGCAGTATATAGAAGTCTTGTGACTTCTATCAGTGTCCAGCACTGGTTTTAGCTTGTAGGAGGAGTTTTTATTCTGCTCTGGCTGTCCTATTAGGCTGCAAAACCCCTGACCCTCTGTCTGGACAGGGCTGATTGGTCCTGTACTAATCACATGCACCCTCCCAATAAAAAAAAAACTCTCTATCAATACACACTAAACTGAGCATGTGCAGAGTGACTCCAAGAGCTCTGTACTATCAGCAGATGGATTGGGGACAGTAGAAGAAGGGAAAGATTGGTGAAGACAGGATCAAACAGCCTTTTTACATAATTCAGAGCATTAACCCCTTAGGTTCCACAGTGAGTATAACAAGCATGCTTTACTGCATATACAAACTGATTTTTACTAAACTACACTGCTCAAAAAAAAATTATAGGAACACTTTTTAATCAGAGTATAGCATCAAGTGAATTAAACTCCTGGGAAATTGATCTGGTCAGTTAAGTAGCAGAGGGAGTTGTTAATCAGTTTCAGCTGCTTTGGTGTTAGTGAAATGAACAACAGGTGCATTAGATGGGCAACAATGAGATGACCACTAAAAAAGGAATGGTTTTACAGGTGGAGGCCACTGACATTTTTTTCCCTACTCATCTTTTCTGAATGTGTTTCACTTTTCATTTGACAAGCATCAGTGTCACTACTGGTAGCATGAGGCGATACCTGGACCCTACAGAGGTTGCACAGGCAGTCCAACTCCTCCAGGATGGCACATCAAAACGTGAAGGTCCTTAACCCATCAGCAGGACCAGTATCTGCTCCTGTGTGCAAGGAGGAACAGGATGAGCACTGTCAGAGCCCTACAATATGACAGGCCACTAGTGTGAATATCTCTGCCCAAACAATCAGAAACAAACTTCATGAGGGTGGCCTGAGAGCCCAACGTCCTCTATTGGACCCTGTGCTCACTGCCCAGCACCAGCTTGATTGGCATTTGCCTTTGAACACCAGAATTGGCAGATCCACCACTGGCGCCCTGTGCTTTTCACAGATGAGAGCAGGTTCACCCTGAGCACATGTGACTGACGTGAAATTGTCTGGAAAAGCCATGGAGAACAATATGCTGCCTGTAACATCATTCAGAATGACCGTTTTGGTGGTGGGTCAGTGATGGTCTGGAGAGGCATATCCATGGAGGGACATACAGACCTCTACAGTCTAGACAATGGCACCCTGTCTGCCATTAGGTATCAAGATGAAATCCTTGGACCCCTTGTCAGATCCTACGCTTGTGCAGTGGGTCCTGGGTTCCTCTTGGTGCACAACAATGCCCGGCCTCATGTGGCGAGAGTATGCAGGCAGTTTCTGGAGGATGAAGGAATTGATACCATTGAATGGCCCCCACGTTCGTCTGACCTAAATCCTATAGAACGCCTCTGGGATATCATGTTTCGGTCCATCCAACGCCACCAGGTTGCACCTAAGACTGTCCAGGAGCTCAGTGATGCTCAGGTCTAGATCTGGGAGGAAATATCCCAGGGCACCATCCGTCGTCTCATTGGGAGCATGCCCCAACATTGTCAGGCATGCATACAAATATGTGGGAGCCATACAAACTACTGAGTACCATTTTGAGCTGCTGTAATGAAATTTCCGCAAAATGGACTAGCCTGTTGCATAATTTCTTCACTTTGATTTTCGGGTGTCTTTGAATTCAGTCCTCTGTAGGTTGATCATTTTCATTTCCATCAAATGATGGGGCATCCTTACATTCCTAACACATTACAGAGTCCATATCAGTATAGATATCCAGGAAGATATTTTTCCCCATTGAGAACTGATGTGTTTTCAAAGTGTTCCTTTAATTTTTTTGAGCAGTGTATATACAGTATAATATCCACACGCAATGTTAAATATCAATATCAAATCACGTGAAATGTGAAAACGTATAAATCTACCCAACTACTCACACCAACAATACAATACAATATAAATAAATAAATTATTATGTGAATAACCAAAAATTCTAGAGCTGCTGCTGTCTGAAAAGGACAAAATCTTCAAATACCATACTATTTATAGCTTAACAGCGCTGCTCTTTAACATAAATTACTTACCAGATGACATTATTTGTAAATTTCAAAATCCAGTTCATGTGCTCAATAGTCCAATAAAGTAAAGCAAGTGCAGTCCATAAAACAAAGTGCAAACAGTGCAATGGTTTTTGATGATGCAGGAATTGTGCTGTGCTCCCCTTCTTTGTTCCTCTACTCACCAACTGGTGTTGACCCTTAAATACTAAGAGTCAAATTGCACTTACGTGAATAACTTTAAATGTGGATTTTTCTCTCTATTGTTTCTCCAATTCCCAGCAGGATTCACAGATGATTATTTAAAGAGGATCACAGAAATGTACATAGCATAATACTGTTATTTTATTAAAATTACTTAAAATCAGGTTATACTCACAATTATATCAATAAATAAAGCATGGAATCCTATGCCGGAAACGCTGCAGCGGCATGCATTCCCTTGGTCAGACGTGATGGTGGGAGTGGGGAATTCCGGTGACGTCACGTCCGGCTGGAGGAACACACGCCACTGCGGCATTTCCGGCTTAGCATTACATGTCTCTTTTATCTATATAATTGTGAATGTAACTTGATTTTAACGCTATGTACATTTCTCTGATCCTCTTTACATATGACCATCTGTGAATCCTGCTGGGAACTGGAGGAACGATGGAAAGAAGAACCTACATTTAAAGTTATTCACATAAGTGCAATTTGACTCTTAGTATTTAAGTGTCAACACCAGTTGGTGAGAAGGGGAACAAAGGAGGGGAGCACAACACGATCCCTGCACCATCAAAAACCATTGCACTGTTTGCACTTTGTTTTATGAACTGCACTTGCTGCACTTTATTGGACATAATTTACAAATAATGAGTCATTTGATAAGAAATATATGTTAAAGCACAGTGCTGTTAAGCTATAAACAAACTGATTTTACTGTTGTGGGTTTAGTAACAGTTTAATTGAACAAGCTGAGGTTAGAAGCTGATTGGCTACCATGCATAGTTGCACCAGATTCTGTGTGCAACAGTTTTATTAAATATACCCCTGTATGTTCTATCTAATGTGAACTTAGACCCGGTCACATCGGGTGCGAATTGGCATGCGATTTGCATGCCATGTAACTTGCAAATCGTATGCCAGGTCGAACCCTACGGTCCGCAATTACAGCGTTCAAATCGGTGCGGTTCCGACTTGGTCAGAGCCGCATCAATTTCTAATGTACTACTTTTACTACATGTACTGCATTTGGTGCAATTTGCATAGACATCTGTGTCAGATGTCTAACAAATCGCACCTGAAATCGGCAAGTCCCCAACTTTGAAATCGTGCGAATTCACTGTAAGTCACATGATTTCAAATTCGGGCTTGATGTCACCGATTGGTAACTGACACAAGAATTAACAACACAATATAGATAAACTGGGCCACCATTGCTTCATATAAAACACACTCAACATGGATAAGATATGGAATTTGAGCAGCATGTAATCCTTGTCAGAATGTTCATTACGTTGCTTATAAACTTAATATTTTGATGGGCCTACATTGTTACTGGACTACAATCAACTGCTCTATACACATTAAAACCTCAAGATATTTGAGCACCTAATACCCTATCAACTTTAATTAAGTATATAAAGTTTAGAATATTGTCTATTTAGGCTGTAAAAGATATATCTATGTATTTTTGCTGATGACACAAAGGTGTGCAATAGGGTTGATATCCCTGCAGGTGTTTGTAACATGGAACATGATTTGGCATTGCTGGAAAATTGGTCAAAAAAGTGGAATTTGCAGTTCAATGTTTCTAATTGTAAAGTAATGCACCTAGGGAAAAAGAATCCCTTGAGAGAGTACAACAATGGGGGTACAATGTTGGCCAGCACTTCAGAGGAAAAGTACTTGGGGGTACTTATTTCAGATAATTGCAAAATGAGCAAACAGTGTGGTCAGGCAGTGGGAAAGCAAATAGAATTCTAGGATGCATAACTAGAGGGGTCACCAGCAGGAGGAAGGAGGTCTTGAGTCTCCTATATAGATCTTTAGTTATATGTCATTTAGAATACTGTGTCCAGTTCTGGAGACCTCACTTACAAAAGATATTGATAAGATAGAATGAGTCCAGAGACGGGTAACAAAAATGATGAAGGGATAAAACATATCAAGAGTGACTTCAGGAACTTAACATGTACAGTCTGGAGGAAAGAAGGGAAAGGGGGGACACGATTGAAACCTTTAAATACATCAAGTGGGTGAATAAAGTTCAGGAGGGCAGTATTGCCCAGGGGCGGACTGACCATTTGGAAACTCAGGCACAGCCCAAGGGCCCGGGGTCAGTAGGGGGCCCCATGAGATGCCCCTGGTACCTTTTTCATAGGCTTTTTTGAGTTTGGGCAAGGACACAGGGGCCCCATGATCCCCTATTGCCCGGGGGCCCAATGAGTTGTCAGTCCGCCCCTGGTATTGCCCTATTGAAAACAAAATCAAAAACACGGGGACAGGGCCTTAAACTAACTGGAGGAAAGTTCACAACTAATCTCAGAAAGTACTATTTTACTGAAAGAGTAGTTGATGCTTGGAATAAACTTCCAGCAGAGGTAGTGAGCCAGTCACCAGTAAATAGCTTCAAACATGAGTGGGACAAGCATAGATCTGTACTCAGGCAAAAAAAGTTTTATTTTATTTAAACCCCCCCCAAAAAAAACAAACAGGCAAACAAACAACCCCCCCCCCCCCCAATAAATAAATAAAAAGGGCAGACTCAATGGACCACTCTGTCTTTTTCTGCCGTCACTTTTTCATCTTTCTATGTATCTACACAGTTTATTTGATTTTGAATTTATGGTGGACCCTTATAACTTGATGTATTAGAGCCATCCATTCCCCACTGATCACTGATTGCTGCACTAGAACTTCCTAAAGTTGAGCATGAAAGTCCAAGAGTTCTGGCAGCAGAAGTCAGCAAATAACAACCACTTTGCTTGATTACTGTCTGTTTTTTGACAGTCTAGAAAAAACACAGTGCAGACAGTAACAGCAGAAGTGGACTGAAGCACTAAATATGGAGGAAGAGACTGACTGCTCCTTCTTCTTACAACAAATGTATATACTATAGCCATATTATAATAGGGAATATTAGATATTCTGGCAATTGCCTCTTTCATTGGTGTTGGATTACGATTTTTTTAAAATATAACTCATTTAGGGTAAATAATGCAAGAAGGAAATTTTAGGTATTATTACAGTACCCGTTTCTATTAGTTTCAGATTTAATTACAGCCCCCCCTTTCTATTAGTCACTTTAATTTAGCCTGTTTCTGCATGTGCCCCATTTTAAACCTGCAGAGAGGAACCTATTTATTTTACTGAGTGGCATTTTAAATTGGCAATCACTCTTACTCCTCAGTCTGGCCTCTAGGCCCTCTTATATCATGATGATTGGGCTGTTACTTGACAGATCCGTCCACCACGAATTGTGCAGGAGTCAGCTGGCTCCAGCTGCTGTGAACGCGATGATTAACATGACCAGCTAGAATGGGGGTTAGCTCAGGCAGAGGCAACCAATCAGTGTCGCTTTCACACACAGAGCTGCCATGAAGAAGCAGAAGTGGAAATAAAATCATTGATGGGTGGGTCCTAACTAACACTGGCTAACAATATTTGACTTTAGCTCCAATTTTAGCTGTAACATAACTCTGATGCTTAAAAGGTTAACATTGGATTGCAAAGAAAAACAAATATGCTGCCACATGCAATAGTCCATCAAGAATCAACTTTCTTCAGTTTAGAGTTGGGAAACTGAATTTGATGGTTGACTAGTAGAAATGAAATATCAGCCCCCCCTATATGTGTCCACCAAACTCATCACAATATGTTAACCATCAATGGATGGTTTTCTATATTAGCACACCAGCCATGAGAGGGTTATCTGCATTTCTATAAAGAATATGAGATGACTCTCAAAGAGGAACTCCAGGAAAAACAGCTTGATACAGAATTGAAATGTATAAATGTTCTACCTCTCAAAAAAAAGTCATTTGTATTCACACACCTTTGCCACGCTGAATAGCTAGGCAGGTGACACTACTATGTCCTGTGTTAGCTTTGCAGCATCCTATGCCATCTGTCTGGGTACTGAAAACACAAATCCACAGTATGATTTTGTGTATTTATAATCCAATGAAAATAAAGTTGCAGAGCCGAAATAGGAAATAGTGGAGTCACTACTCTAGCTTTTGAGTGTGGCAGAAGTGTGTGGATCCTAAACACATACAGATCCATAGCTCTGCTCAAGACTGCCCTTTCTTTTTCATAGACATCCTGGGTGCTGGCTATTGTAGTCTGTCTCTATCCTCCATTAAGGATATGCAACAATGTCAGCTGCACTCCACTTAATTCCTTTTGAAGTATTTTTTAATAATCAATGAATTGACTGCATACAGTAATGTCTCCACAACCAAAAACAAAGCTTTCTTGGCACGTTTCACCACTCCTGGCATGCTCACAAAGATAGGAGAAGTGAAGTGGTAGGTGTGGTGAAACCAGTTAAGGAACGTTAGGTTTTTGGGTGCAGACACTGCTGTATACAGTCAATTCATTGATTAATCAAGAGGAGCCAAGTGGATTGCGGCTGACATTCTTTCATAATCTCAAGTCCAAGTTACAAAGCCCATTAAAGGTCATGTTTATGTCAAAGAAGATGCAAGGCTGAACAAAGGATGAAAACTACAGCAAAATAACACATGTTCTTTTTCAGTCTAGGTGTAAAGCCCAGGACACATGGGTCAAAAATTGTAAGGGTAAGCAGGAACTTTCAGTTTATGTGTACAGCTGTCTCTTCAAAAGCCAGTCTAATGACTGGCTTCTATCAAACAGGCATGTTGGAAAACCAGCATTCAATCAGCACTCGCACTCAATGGCTGTGAACACTGATCAGTGTATCCTGGAGGGTGGGGTGTCCTCCTGTCAGAATACAATGTCTCAGCAGGAGAGATCCTTGTGCCCACATGGCTTGTGCTGATGCGGGGATCTGTCAGGTTTTTTATCATTCCACCCATTAGTTGAAGGAAAAAAAAATGTTTGTGTGTACTCAGCTTAAGACACCCATAGACACAAAAATAATTTTAACAAAATGTCTATCAATTAATCAAACCAGAAACAATGATGAGATTACAACCAACAACATTCTATTTAATAATACTGTATATAAGTGGCATCCCTAGGCGGGCGCGGGCGCGGGCCTCACCGGGTGCCACCTATTGCAAGGAGTGAAACCGAACCCTCTCCATGAGCTCCATGAAAAGGAAAGTTTTAAAACAAGTTGACGATCCCCGCAAGATGGACTCCGATCCATTATGGTCAACCCGCAGATCCAATCCATCCTGCAGGATCGTCGGAGGGATGACACCAAGTGTTTCTGCACCGCGTGACACAATCCCTTGGGACGCCCCTGCTATATATATATATTGTATCATGTTTGCTGTTTTCATACGCTTCAAAACCTGTTGCCTAGCTTCAAGCCTTGAAAAGTTTTTGTAGCTTGCCAACAATTGACAGAAGAAAAGTATTAAGGCTCTCCTTTGTACAAAAGAAAAATTTCTACAACCACCATAGCATTTCTGTACATACACCTCTAAATATGGTTTGTTAAACCCCATTTACAGCTGTGCACCATATACCTCCTGATTTGTCAAACATGCACGATCCTAACTAACTTTTGACATAGAGCTAGTTTTATAGGAAACACACAAGCTGGTTATCCTCTTAGTGTCAATAAGCTAACACAAACTTATTTTTTGACTTAACAATTCATTAAAGCTGATCACCTACCAAAATTTCATATTTAATTTTGACAGACTGAGGGAGAGTTATCGCAACCTTTTCAACACAGAGGAACCCTTAAAATAACTTTCTGGTCTGCTAAAATGTTTATATCTACAACTCATGATGCATTAGTGTGATGATCATTTGGAAGAATGCTTGTGGTCATTGGTAGTATTACCCTCTTGCAGGTACCTAAACAGATCTATGGTATCAGTGGGAACTTATCTGAGAGGCAGAAATTGCTCATTGCCTAAGGAACCCCTAGCAACCTCTGAAGGAACCCTAGAGTTCCATGGAACCATGGTTGACTAGGTTAATGGTATGTATACCAAAAACCTGTTTTTGTTTTGGATAGAGTTGGAAATGGTTTGAATACATTACAGGTTGTTTTTTTTTTGCTGTCTGTGTACCATTAGGGACATTTCCCTTTGCTTCCTGCATGAGAGATGCAACAGGAAGTAGAGAAAATATTCCAAAATAGGGGAATTTCTGTTTTATACAGTTGCCCCTGGAACAGGTATCTCCATTGGAATATTTCCCCTCACCTCTTGTTCTGGCGCCAACTGTAAAATGTTGGATTTCCCCTAACATTCTCTCTCTGTGACATTAGGGTCACCAGTACAATTCAAATGATGAATCTCCCCAAAGAGGACAAAGACAGCAATACAAACTTGACACTCTATCCCAAGCTACAAAAAAGAGGGTTTTGCCTAAAGATACACTTTAAAACCTCTGTTGGTTTTTATTGGTGCCTGTGTCCCCTTTTCTCTTATGCCTTGTCATTGGGACACAGCTGCAAAGTGAAATTTTCCCAAAGTGAAGGGAAATTCCATATTTCAAAGCTGATACCAGAACCAATGCTTTTTGTGTTTTGGAAAAGGGATTCCAAAGAAACACTATATGCAGCTGTGCATGTCTAAAAACATATTTATATGACTTAGAGGGCAATTGTCATCTCACTATTTTGCAAAGATTCCTAAAATGGGAAAAGCCTTTGATTGACCTCAAATGTAAACTAGATCTGTTTTAGTGAAGTACCTGTTCACTATCACTGCGGCTGACATCCCTGCTCCAGAACTAGTACGTAGCTTGGGAACTAAAGAGTGCTATGGCATTAAAAGGCTTCAGAGTCATGTACCTACCTCAAAGGAGAGATTCCTTTGTGACATGCCATCAATCAAATGGTGAGTTGGCAAATACAATCAAAGTGGTGAAGTGTCATCAGAGCTAAACTACAATGTGAAATACTATGCTTGCAGAAGAACCCAGGAGCCCTCATTACCCCAAACAAAATGGGTCAATTAGGATTAAGTTATTTAAATGTTTAGTTATCCTTTAATTGGTTAAAGTAAAGGCTGAATGTTGCATTTTGTGCTTTGTCCATTGCATTATGTGGTTGAACAAATAAATCAATTTGATTTTGTTTCTTACTTCAGTGTATTTTTTCCATAACAACAAAATTAAATTTCAAGCACAGCATTACTACAATCACATGTATTCATAGCAAACCGATACAGTTGGCAATTTGAATCAGAAAGCGCAATAGTATGGGCCGAGCTGCTGAGGAGTATACAGATACACCAGTTTTTCCTTGTGCTGCCACACATGCCCTGTATATAAACTAGCATTTATCTGAATCAAACATTAAATTAAAAAAAATGTATTTGAAGATATATGTAGACTGCCTCTGCTGACCTCTTTCACTGACCCAGAACAAGTAAGCAACTCTGTATCAGCATACAAAGTCAGTTGTTCAGATTGTTTAAGGTCAGTGATGTTGAAATTATTCCGGCTCTTAGATCAGCAGGACAGCCAAGCAAATAACATTTTCAGACACAGAGGTAAAAAATGACAGACCCTGTATTTATCCCACCCATCCCCTAAGGCAGCATCACCTACCAAAATACCTACCTTGAGTCCTGCTCATAAGCTCTTTACTGTGCAGCACTGCCTATTGCCACACAGCCTTTGCAGAATGGCTAAGTCCAGCTCCTTCTGCACATGCATATTGCTTAGACCATTCAATCCTTTTTCTGGATACATGCTCAAATGGGCTTAGGACCGTACATTGGATGTGCAAACTGGACACAGTGGGGACTTCTTTTTGCAAAAGCAGTGCAGAACCACATAGTGAAGGCAAATATTTGGGTAGGTGTTTGCCACTTAAGAGAGTAAGGGAACATTAAAAAAAATAAAACTTCAATGGCGAAACTATCCTTCAATGCTGGATTTATGCTATAGAATTTTAAAAGTGCCTTTAATGCATCTTTAACCTTAAGAGGTAAAGCTTGCTTTTTGTAGAACCTGTCAAAATTAGTAAAAGTGAAAGAAGATAACTCTTAAAATACTTTCAAAACTGAATCATCCTTGTATGTTTTTTACATGTATAATTTGATCAACCCTTTAAATTGTTCTCACAATAGTTGTGAATTAAATCAGGCACATACCAGTATGCTATATAGCAATACAAACACATGGTTTAGACTTAATATTAATTGATAAAGAGATTATATAAAGAATTTCTTTAATTGGAGCAATATGGTATGCTATAAATGCCAGTGTGAAGCTGAATGTTATCTTCTAAAAAGGTGTTATTCGATTTTAATAAAATGATCCTGGTTTTATTAAACTCTAAGGCACCCTTCTACTCGTTGCTTTTAGGTAACATTTATAAATGTCAGGAATTAGTTTTTTTCAAACATCCTTGAATTTAAAACATCTGTTCTAAGATGCCACCCATTCTTTGGAAGTGTAGAAGAGCTTAGAAAAACATCTGTGAGTTAATAAGCAAGAATGAGTGGCAATGCATTACCGGTTAGGTATAGATGGAGCTAAGATGGAAAGCTAAGATGGAGCGAAGATGGAAATCTTAATTGTTGGACTGGAACAAAACTTAACTATACCACATTATACTGAAGGGGGAAGGAACTAAGAACATTATAGGAAATTACTGACAACCCAAAAGACAAACAGAAAAATAAAATTTCTTACACCGAATATTATTCCAGTGCAGTGTAAAGGGAACAACAATCTACTGGTGTAAGTCATACTTATTATGTAACCAGGATGCAATATTCTAAAGGTCCTGTGGAAATCAAGCTCAGACTTTGTAGTCATTCTACCTGAATGAATGTTTCAGTAGGATGCTTTACTCATAAAAGCTTCTGGGAAATCTTGTGATAAATAGACCACAGTAAAGGCACAGTTACTACAGAAAAGCTACACCTAGAAGAGCTTGCAGAAGAATATCAACAACAGCTCATCATGGGACGAGTTGGGTATATTTTACACATTGACTCTGTACTACCACTTTTACCAAATATATTTCAGGAGAGTTTTGCTTAAAATGGACTATGATACTATTCTGTTAAGGTATAGTTTTTCACATTTAAGTTTCTTTCGTTTCAATCATTGGATATCATATTAGGCCTTAGCAAGCAAACAATTTTACCATACTAGCTTCTATCACTATCAAAAAGCAAGTTTATTTCCATGTAATGTTTCCTGTGCCTTTAACGACTAGAAAAAAACATCACTCTAAGATCAGCTTCAGAGCCTTTCAGCAGCAGAAGGATTATTAATATTTAAACATCTGAAGCACTGACCTCCCCCACTGTGTGCATTCATGTGTGTGCGAGTACATGCATGTGAGTATATGTTTTCTGGATTTTTGTTTCGTTATTAAACTTCGGTAATAAACATCATATTACTGGACAGTTCCACCCAGCTCTGATGTTTGCTGGATGGTTGAATGCGTAAACCCAAATATATGTAACAAAATATAGATACTGCAGATACATACTAGACATATACTTACAGATAAAAAGAAAAGCAATTAGACAGGTAAACGTATAATTAGATGTTCCTAATTAACGAACATAAACAACAACAGGGTCCTTAACCCAGACTAACATGTGCCAGAGAGAGACATGAGCACACAAGCTATAGCGAGGTCTTCAACTCAGACTAACAGAAGTGCCGGAAAGGGACATGAGCATACATGCTATAGCGAGGTCCTCAACTCAGACTAACAGAAATGCCAGAAAAAGGACATTATCACTTCCGCCTGGCAGCACTAGGGTCATTGGTTTGAATCCCAACCATGGCACCACCTGCCTGGAGTTTGCATGTTCTCCCTGTGCCTGCGTGGGTTTCCTCCAGGTACTCTGGTTTCCTCTCACATTCCAAAGACATGCTGGTAGGTCAACTGGCTCCTGTCTAAATCGGCCCTAGTATGTGTATGTATGAATGTGAGTTAGGGACCTTAGCTTGTACGCTCCTTGAGGGTTAGGGACTGATGTGAATGTACTATATATATATATATATTTTAAAGCACTGCGTAAATTGACAGCACTATATAAGTACCTATAATAAATAATAATAAATGAGCACCAAGCTATAGTGAGGTCCTCAGCTCAGACTAACAGAAGTGCCGGAAAAGGACATGAGCATACAAGCTATAACGAGGTCTTCAACTCAGACTAACAGAAAAGCCATAAAGGGGCATAAGCACACAAGCTATAGTGAGGTCCCAAACGTGGACTAACAGAAGTGCTGGAAAGGGACATGAGCACACAAGCTGTTGTGAGGTCCTCAGTCCAGGCTAAAAGAAGTGCCAGAAAGGGATATCAGCATACAGGCTATGCGAGGTCCTCAATTCAGACTAACAGGAGTGCAGTAAAGGGACATGAGCACACAAGCTTTAGGGACATCCTCAACTAAGACTAACAGAAAGGGGCAGTAAGGAATTTGAGCACTCACATCATAGCAGGGTTCACAACTCACATTAACAGTGGGGCCAGCAAGGGACATGAATACACAAGTGATGAGAGGGTTCACAACTTAGGATAATGGAAGAGAAAGGAGCATTAAAGAATATGTAACATTTCATATTCCTGATATGTGCCTGCTGTACCATGTACATGTATGAAAAAGTATCCTGTTCTCTTTGTATTGCTTCCTTTGTGTGAAATCCCTGGTGTTCCTGCCATTCCCTCTGCTTTCCTATTAAAAACTGACCACATTAGGTATGAGAGCACAGTTTGGATAGTGTTTTGGCTGTGCTGAGAACACAGCCTGCTCTCTTCCAATTATTAGACTTCTGCTGAAATGTCCCCTTGCACAGCAATTCACTAGGAAGACCAGTGTTCTGCAGTTTCTCCTCCCCTGCTCCTTATGAAGCTGAGAACAGGGTATGTGAACACTTATATAAAAGGGGAAAAGGGTATTTATAATGTTTTTTTTTTTATATGTATACACACGTTTTGTCTTTTGTTTCTATTTTAAACTGAATGGAATGTTTTACAGGGTGAGAGTTCACATATACTTTAATTTGTTTACCCTGCTATAGCTTCCATATTAGACTAACAGAAGGGTCAGAAAGGGAAATTTGTACCCAAGTGATAGTGGTGTCTACCAGTCAGACTAATGTGCCAGAAACTAACAATACCACACATTCGAATGCAGGATCGGCATGTCCAAAATATGTGTTGTTTGAAAGGTTATGGTTGAATGCAATTAAAATAGCAATATTAATATAAGCTACTTTTGATTCACGGTGGGTACATTTAAAGTGCCTCATTTGTTTCATAAAATGTAACATTAAGCCAATAATGACCCAGAAAAAAGATGCATGCATTTTTTGTAGCCCCATGCCAAAATCACTGTCCACAAGTAATTCATTGGGTTTACCAAAGGCGAATAGACACTTTGCAAGGTGAAGCTCTGCTGACTTCCATAATCCAATCATGTGCTAGGATAAATGCATTTTTATATTATTTTCCTTGCATGTGATTGGGTAATCTTTTCAAAGTCAATTTTCCCCACATTCACTAAGTTAAGGAAAACTTCCTTGCAAAGCAAACATCCTATTTGCATTTAGCAAATCAATGTTGTTGCGTCGATCCACTGCTTTAACAGTAGCTATAGTATACCTACTAGAAGGGATAACTGGCCCACTGCACTATCTTCTATAGCTCTCTAATCTGGCACCACTTCATTACAATAACATGTGGGGACAACAATCAACAGCCAGGCATCCATAAATCCAACGTGTGACAACAAGCTTGGCAAATAACTCAACCAACCGATAGACCTCTGTATTTGACTATAAAATAGAATGGAGGGAAGTAAGGAGTATACAGTATATAGGGTATTGCTAGGCATAGTGGGCTGAATGCATCACAGATGCATTATTGGAAAGGAGGGACATCCATCTCCTGCCATGCCACTGGTAGTAACTTTTTAATTAAAGTGACACCAATTATTCAAGCGACTATATCAATATGCAGCCCCAAACATCAAAAAAAGGTGGCACATAATACTTTGTAAATATAATACTACAGAAAACTGCTAGAAACTGCAGATATGTGATAGGAGACTGTCAAAGATTGTGAACATGCTATAGGAGTTGTTGGAGAGAGGAGATGTGGTTCAGGAGACAGTTGTTGACTAGAGATACTGTATGCTTAATCCCTTTATGACAGCACTACACATATACAGTATGCAGCAACAGGGTGGGTGGGCCTTATTGGCCAGATCTGGAAAGAAGAAAAAAGCAACCGAATGCCTGAGCTCCTGGACAGTGGACTCCACAATGTCAATATCCCCACATGTGTATGAAAGGAATGCAAGCCTTACTGCCCTCAACGGACCAGGGAAATCCAAAGAGAACTGTATATAAAGAGACAAAAAGAGGGTGCACGGGTCTAGTGCATTACCTTTAAAAATTTGATTTATTTATAAAAAGTAAAATACTCACAAGAGAAATAAAATCAAATGGAAATCATGTCACAGGGGATGCAATGTGGTCCAAAACCCCTGAAGGTGGTCTGGTGGTGGACTGTAGACCTCTACATAGCTGGTGACTGACGCGTTTCGAGGTTGTACCTATTCCTCAGAGCCAGATACACTTATTGGCAAGATATCGCATAAATGCTTCATTTTGTTTTTCTTTGGTGTGATCCATTGGTCCTCTCAGAACTGTTGCTGAGCTGCCCACGACACCTCGGGGTCATGTTTCAATGATCAGGAGTCGTTAGGATGGGCTGCAGGTGACGTCAGCACTTTGCAGTGCTGCATGATTGGAAGCCCCCTCCTACTGACTTCTGGCTGCAGCAAAGGGTTAGGAAGATGACAGTCATAAACTGGAGATATATAACATGACAATGCTCTGCTAGAGATGGCTGCAATTTCAGCCCCTCTACAAATCAGCATTTCCACATTTGTGCTCCCTACTACCCACCTAGAAACTACTTGTACCATAGCAAGATCCATTATAACAGATCAGAAAAAAAAATACAAACATTAAAAACAAATGGATACCACAGAAAAAGCTAATACAGCGATGCGGATATAAACCAAATTATTAGCTAGAATCCAGTGTAAAGGATATTTTTCTTCACTGGCCTAAGGAGCTAGGAAAGGACAACACAGAATACTGTGTCCACGGACCCCGAGGGAAGCACGATAAGCATCAAAGGGCCACATACACTTCTTGGGCCACAGGTTGGGTATCAACATACTACAATAACATTTAAAGGTAACACTTCTATCATCCCCCTTCAGACCTATGTGTTGTGGTAATATGTGGTAAAATGCACATATTATTATGCATTATGGCAACACAAGCTAATGCATTGCACTCTACAGTTATCACAAAATATTGCACTCTTAACATGTGGCTTGTTGTGAAGGGGCCCTTTTTTAACTATATTCAACGGGATTTGCCCAGTATTTTTCCAGCACATTTTAAAGGACGGTTTTCCAGCATTACTTCCATTGGCTTTTTATTTCAATGAATCCTCATCTGTTGACTGATAGTTAAAGTCAATTTCACCCACAACTGCTGCTGAAATATCACATTTTTTGCTAGACAGCTGAAGTGTATGCAGAACATTTATGATTTTTTTTTAGGACACCGGTAACAAAAAACCCTACTATAATTTCCATTTCTGGCAAATTGCTATGTCCATTACTAAGCTAATGACAGATTGTAAAGTCAAGTTCCTCTTATGCATTACTCACTATTCAGAACAAGGCATAACTGGGGCATTCAGCCTACAAGCAGGAACAACTTCCTTATGGCTTGTATCAGAGTGGACTGAGCTGAAAAATACTACAGTGGTAAAGCTTGACACTGCACTCTACAAGAAATATTGGAAGACTGAAAATGATCCCACTGACTGGTGCAACATAAATTTGGAAAGGAGTCGTCCTTTAATCAGAATGACAAGACCACAGTGCATTGTTCAAAGGGGTGGTTCCATAGCTCAGCATGCATCATTGTTTCCACGCTCCCTTGTCACCTCCACCCTAATGACTGCTCGCTTACAGCAGGACCTGCACTAAACAGCTTGTGCACATTTCAGTCGAAAATTTACAACCCTGCTTCCTGTGCATGTCACAGATTAGTGCTTCCAGAACACTTCACAGGCAGAGAGGCATTCTTGGAGCCACTGATCTGTAACATGCACACAGGAACATGGCTGTAAATCCTCTGCTGAATGTGTGGAAGCTTTTCAGCACACATCTTGCTTTATACAATATACCAAGCACATGGGGGAGTGAAAAGACAACCAGAAATTGGGATGCAGATAGTATTCTGGGAGCCTAGGTCAATCTGTTTGCTGTATGTTGGACACCCTGAACTTAAATGTTTCTCATTAGAGAAAGCATCTGAAGGAAGAACAATTCTTTTGCCCATTTTGCCAAATCAGATCATTCTTTACATATTTCCAGCATAGTGTGGGAGAATGAGAGGATGGATCTTATCTGATATAATGGTCAACAAGAATTCTCCTGCCCTTAGTCCAGGACCCTAATTAGGTTAGATAATAAATTCAAAGATGTCATATTTATCATGTTAAACATTATCTTATAATTGATAAAAAAAAGAATATGTTGTGTTGGATTCACTACCACGTTTCCGCTGCCTCGACACAACCTTTAACAAAGCCACCATAATGATACTCTCCAACCATCTGACTTTTCATGACCGTTTACCTCATCCAAGAGAGGTGAGGGTGCTTCAGATAAACCCCTAGCTCCCACCCCCACCTCTTCCCTTTAACTTTCCCTTAACCCCCCTCCCCCACCTTTTTTTTTCTTTCCCCCTCCTGTGTCAACCTGCATCTCCTACATCAGTGGCTGTATGGGCGCTTCGGTATCCTGTTGCACAGCAAAAGACGGGGTTGGAACACCACCAGTACCGCCATACTGCCTACACATACCAGTTATTCTATAATGCTCATTGTTGTGCTAAGTTTTTTCCTTAGTTTATTGTATTTTCTGTACACAACTTCGTACTGTTCTGTATATACTGACTGTACTGCTATGGTATGTACTTCTGCTCCTACTCTCATATGGTCCTTTGTACTTCTGTTTATTACATTTTACCAACCTTGAAAATCCAAAATAAATTTTCTGTGAAAGAAAACAGAATATGTTGACAATGCCTAAAAAGCCATAGAAGACAACTGTATTTTAGGTAATGTCAGGACCAGCAACAGAAGGAAATTAAAGAGGTGAGCCTTGTAGAAGGGTAACGCCTAGGGCCTATCTAAACCCAGTTACAAACTAGTATTATATTGCTGCCCACCAGTCCTTGATAACATGTGTACTCTCCATTGCCTCAGGAAATGCACAGCCAAAGGAAAGCCAAGGGAACCAGGACAGCGACAACCAAAGCAGATGCTTCAGGGGTGCAGCCCTCCTCAGACGGGGAGATCAGCCACTAGATAAAGAATAAACAGGTGGCCACACACCTAGTGCATTAGTGCATTATCCAAGGTTTATTCAAAGGTATAAAGGATAGTTTTTTAATCCTTTATACCTTTGAATAAACCTTGGATAATGCACTAGGTGTGTGCGCCACCTGTTTATTCTTTAGCTTACCAGTCCTTACATGTGGTGGATGCATTTATTTACTTTTGTTTCAGGCTTTTTTCCTATTATTTTCACCTGGTGATCCTGTTAGTAACATTTACTCATTGTATTGAATCTATGAAGGAGCAGCATTGTCATCGTAAAAGTGTAGGACTACAGAACACCTCTATGTCTCCTCATCTCCATAGCATAGAGGAAGGTATGCTGTATTTGTAAAGCTATGCCACTGTGATGATTTCAGTTGCAAATATAGAAAACAGTTTGCTGCTGTTTTGGAGTTAAAAGATTCATTGTGTTTTTGCAGCCAATTTCCAGTCAGTTTCCCTTCATTTAAATGCTAATGATCCTCCCGTGCCAACTAATACATAGCTAACAGAAAGTGTCCATCTCAGTTCACACTACTGCTGCCTGAAAGTCGCGCGACTTGCAGTGTGACTGCTAGGCCACTTGAATGCTACTTTGAAGCATCTCTGAAGCAACTTTCAGGGAATGCCTGGTTTATCTTCCTGTAATGATCCAAATCACATCAATATAAATGAGGACCTGATTTGGAGGCGACTTTTATTAAAGTCTATGGGCACACGTTGGACAGAAGTTGCCTTGAAGTAGTACAGGAACCTTTTCTAAAGTCGGAGCGACTTCAGTAGTGCTAATTAAGACGGCTCTTATTGACTAACATGGGATTTCACATGTCATGCGACTTGGGGTCTCACAAATCTGATCCCAAGTTGCGGCAGTGTGAACTGAGCCTTAGGGGAAGGGATTACTGATGTGACAGGATGTAGACACAGTCAGGTGAGATTGTAGCTGGGAAGGAGACTAAGCCGACATGTTATAGATAACACAGCTGGAGGTTTGGAAGGGAGAGCAGCCATGTTGTTTGCTCTGACAAAGAATAAACTTCATTGTGACCATCCCATACAGTAATCAGTGCTCCTGTACATGGGTGTCCTGAGCCCATGCAATGTATATTCTGGTGTATGTACCTGACTTAGGTGCTGCATACAGCCTCCCATAGACATTAAAGGCTGTACATGGCGTATTTCCATGTGTACTTGGGTATATGCCAGTAGACACGTAAACCCTTGTTTAGTGTATAGGCATATTTTATTTTCTACACTTTGATATAAGCTGGTACTCGCATAAACATTTATATAGCATATGGGTGTATTCAAAGTACAGCCATGCACAGTCATTCATGTCTATGGGTTGCAGTACACGGTAAGAGAAATATGCCAGAATTGACACTGCACTGGTTCAGGGCACCCATGTGCAAGAGCCTATAGAGCAGTCCTCAGAGTGAACTAGGAACAATACTAACTGACAAGACTGGCTCACCAGCACAGAAAGTTATTAGCTTACAAGATTTCTAGCAGGATCTTTTGTACTTAACAAAACACTTGGCATGGCATATTCAATAGACAAAGAAGAGCAAATAAGTGAACCTCATTAATAAGGTTTACATACAGTTTAGACCGCATGCACACTGGATGTTTTGCCCCTGGCTTCTAGCTGTGGGTGGAGGGCATAGGTGTCCCATCTGCTGGCAGCCTGTAAAACTCTATGAGAGGCTGACACCTGCTGTGGCTGGTCAGGGCTGGATGGGGCATCTAGTAGTAAGAACATTTAGGGCAGTATGTGTCCAGGAACAAATGCCTGGAAAAGTCCCTGGTTGCATATTGCTTTAATTGTTCGTCCGCTAGGCGCCCCATCTTGCCCCATACAGCAGCAGTTACCGGCCTCTCATAGAGTTTGACAGGCTGTTGGCAGAGGAGCTGGATGGGACATCTGTGCCCTCTGCCCGTATCTAAATGCCAGAGTCCCATGCACCGGGGCTAAAGCCCAGGCATGCATGGGACCTTAAAGTGCTAAAGGTTGTGTTCCAACAATCTCCAGTGACAAAAATCAGGCCCTGCTGCAAGCACATTAGAGTAAACTTTTCCATTTCACAAGCATGTAAACATAACAATATCCATTGAATCTGCTTTAACAAATGCACTCCTTATGTCCTCAACACACACAGCCAAATAAGACCAAACCATACTGTTACTGGTATACAAATATTGACTTTAGCTAAATCATTAGCTACACCCTCATATTCTTTTCTAACCACTCCCTCTGGCTGCTAATGTAGATATTAATGACACATCGCTGTCACGGGAAGGGCAGCAGTGTCTTTCATGTGTAGCCTGTGATTGACAGCCTAGCTTCACCTTCCCTATACTATGCAGGGAGCAAGATGGTGGTGCCCAACAGGAGTTAGTTAGAAGATGAATAGTTTATACTGGGACAGTGTCAGCAAGACTGGAAAAGGAAAGGGTCATTGTAAATCTGAAATCTATTATAGTCTATTTATGCTGTCATAAAAACAAAGCCCACCATTCTCCAGATAGACTCCGGAACTTACTAAATTATACTAAAAGCAAAGATATTCTAATAAACAAAAACTGAAGTAATCTATCAAGTACTGCATTTAATTACAAATATTTGCTCTGAAATTTAGGCTGCGGCTCCCTCGCAAAGGGAATTCTAACATGTTCTACATTTGTATCTGTCTGTCATCTGCTTGCTTACCTTAATGAACTTTTAATTGCAGAAGGGAGACAAGGGAGCACATGTCAAGTTCATGGCATTAATATGTACCACAGAAGACTAGACTGGAATGCCTATGTGCTTTGCCAAATCTTGCCATTTTGACAGCTTCTCAGCAGTATGAAACAGTAACTATTTTATCAACGTATTAAAGTGTAATTCTGATGTTTCGATGAGATAGTGGTGAAGAATTAGGACTGTTCTCAAGTTCCTATTGCCATTTGTGTCCACACTTAAGGGATTTATCTTCACTTGCTATCCTGACAAAGACAATTTGAGGAAATCTCACAAAGACAGTGATCACCAGAAAGTGAGATGTTCTTTCATGTTTTTCTAAGTTTGTGAAGGAACACTGGGCAGACAGTGAGATGAACTCTCCCAGGAGAAACAAAGACAACAAATAAAAATGGAGAAAAAACATTCTCTTCTCAGTCCCAAAACTTTTTGCAAAGAGTTCCACCTTATCTATTACCTTCCTTTCATTCTAAGATAAAAGTAAAACAATACTGTAATGGACCCCAGACACCCACGACTGGGTATCTCCGTCAAGAAGCTGCTTCTCAGGCTTTGGAACACGAGACCAGTGAATCTGGCTATTGTAATCCCAAGATCCAGACGACACCAGATTTGAAGTAAACCAGAGGTAGACTACTTTATTTGAACACAGATACAAGATATATACACTCAGGGGACAATCCCCCCTCCCTACATAATGGCACAGGATGGGGCAATCTACATTTAGTAACAAGAGACACACAGGTATTCAAACTTCACACCAGCAGACAGTCCCATCAGGAGGGAAGGCTGCTGGAGAACCCCCCCCCCCCCCCACTAAGCTAATTCACATAAACGCACACATCCCATAATAGTTTGCTCCCAAACAAGACAAACAATAGAACAATGGGATGCAGCCACATAGCATTAAACAATCAACAACCTCCACCCCACCTATCTCCTAAACATGTCTACACAGTCTGAGACAAAGCCCACACAATATTAGGACAGGTCACCTTGTACCCCTAACAGGCACAGGGTGATTTACACATAAGAGGGATATGGGGAGCTGAGACAGGGGTCTCCCCACCTCTCCAAAGTGAGCTGGGTTCTATGGGCCCCCCACCCAAAGTAAGTCCCATCACAAATACGTTGAATGGCAAGGCAAGATGTTTGAAGGGTAGGCATTTGGATGACAGGCAATAAGCAATTGAACATGGTTATGAAGCATGCTGCAGACATTCATTGCCTCAGCTTACCAAGGTGCATATAGCAACCCTATAACCTGTTACCCTTCTTATGAAATTAAAATACCATATGGCCATCTTACCACTAACTCATACGTTTGGATCAGCTGGTTTTGATATTAAGGGCAATGGAAGTTAACAACAGAATCTTTTGCTTCATGATGCATAAAAGCCCCATCATGATACCCAGCCTGAACCAAGTCACTGTATTTTTTCGATTTTTCTCAGTTTGTTACATGCAGGAGGGACAGAAAAGAAAGTATGAACAGGGCAATGTCATGCTAGGATGGTTCACAGAAATAATGGCTATCCTGACGCTGACCCTGTCTCCCATCTTTGTAACTGCAATAGCACACATCCCCTCCTGCATTATAATTTGCTGGAGACAATGTAAATGCTGTGCAAGCCAAGTAAAGGCCAGACAATGTGATGGCACACATCTGCTGCATGTAGATAGGCGTCCCACTGACTTTTCAGCAGGGTAAGCCAGGTCATTTATGAACGTGATTTTTTTTCTTTAAACTGCAGTCATGCTTTATTAAAAAAAAATCCCTCCTTATCTCATAAGGTGTAACACATTTGAGGGTTGCTAATATTAATGCTTCATTAAGGTCAGTAAAGTTTGGTTACATGAATGTGAGCTGCAAAGATTAATATGCTATTTTAAATCTTATATAGATACTAGTGATAAGTCTCATGCATTTGTGGCAAAAAAAAGTTCAAAGTAAGTCCAAGAAAAACAAATATATCAGTGGTAATTAACCACTTGCCCTCCTGAGGATTTACCCCCCTTCCTGACCAGACCATTTTTTGCGTTACAGCGCTGAGGTACTTTAACTGACAATTGTGCGGTCATGCAAGCCTCACCCAGATGAAAGTTACGTTCTTTTTTTTCCCACAAATCGAACTTTCTTTCGGTGGTATTTGATCGCCTGTGCGGTTTTTATTTTTTGTGCTATAAGCAAAAAAAGACTGCCAATTTTGAGAAAAAAACAATATTTTGGACATTTTGCTATTAACCTCCCTAGCGGTCTGATTATGTCAGTATTTCTGTGCTCAAAGAGGTACATTGTTTTCAATGGAAATATGTTGTTTTTTTATTGTAGGCCTGTATTTCTTAGGAATAACTCGCTGAAATCTGTCCGAACGAGAGTCTAGTAAACATCCCGGGTATGATAAAATTTGAAACACGAAATCATAAATTATAATATATTAAATAATCATAAAAAATAATAATATAGTAATAATACATTTAATTCAATAATGTAATCAAACTAAAAACACTGAAATTTGAAATAGAGCGCCAAGTTCGCACATCACTGAGCTTAGTCGCAAAATCGTTTTCAGTGTCTGATGACGAATTTCCCCACGAATCATTATCACTCAATTCTGCAAGTGGTTCTAATTTACTATCGCTGTTCTCTAGCTGGTCTAAAACCACTTTTGACCTAAAAAGACGCTTTTTGGACGCCATGAACGTTTCTCAGTTTGCAGGCAGAAAGAACAGTAAAAATGCAGGCAGGGCACAGGACAAAGCACTAGGGACAAAATGTATGTGAAATGGTATGATACAGTAATGTTATACTATCAGATTTTAGAGTATTGAATGAATGTCAAATTTTTCCATTTTTAAAATTCCCGCCGGTTCCATCCCCCGTACGTCCCGACGCTCGCAGGGAATGGAACCCGGAAGACGAATACCAGCATCGGCCAGAGAACATGGCTGGGGACGCTGCAGAGGGGACATCGTGGGACCACAGGACAAGGTAAGTGCTGGAGGGATCCAAGAGCAACGCTGCAGTGTAATCCCGAGTGTAGTTTGGGGTTACAGCTTCTGGTATTGAAAGTTAACCCCGACTTATACTCGGGAATACTGCTAGGGAGGTTAAACATGGCCAGTAAAAAAATTGTAAAAATCAAATTTCGTCATAAATTTAGGCCAAAATGTATTCTGCTACATGTCTTTGCTGAAAAAAAAATCAAAATACGTGTAAATTAATTGGTTTACGTGAAAGTTATAGTGTTTACAAATGGCGGTATAGACACTGGGGCTTTTCTTTTCACGCAATCAGCGACTTTTAGCAGGACTGCGGGACTGTGGGGGGCATTCTGACATTGAGGGGGAACTAACTTGATGTCACTGACATTCCCAGTGACACCAATACAGTGATCAGTGCTAAAAAAGAGCACTGACACTGTACTAATGACACTGGGAAGGAAGGGGTTAATGTGAGGGGCGATCAAAGGGTTAACTATGTGTAGGGAGTGTTTTACTAGGGGATGAGGGGTGTGTGCTTCAATGTAAGCACGCTGATCAGGATGGCTGACAGGGAGGAAGACTGTTTGTAATCAAAACAGTCTTCCTCCCCGTTGGTGATTGTCGATAATCACCGGCCAAGACCGGGTGATAGACATCCGCGGACGCGAAAGGCGGCGCGGGTAGGGCATGCACAGCTCAAAATCATGTATATATATGGGGGTACCCCTAAAGAGCAGAGCATTTGTCTGCGTGTCAGGAATGAGCGCAATTGCGCATGCATTCCGCGACACACAGTAAAGTGAACCAAGCCTTGGACAGGGGTGCCTTGTGACTGAAAATAATTTTCAAGGGCGCCCCGACTGGAACAAAGTTGAGAAACACTGATCTAAACAGTTCAGACATGCATGAATTGACAAATAATACTTAATGAAACCAATATTAACACAACACATAAATTAATATAAATAGTATCAATAAAATAATATTATTAAAAATGTCGGTGAAAAAGTGCTTAAAAAATATATCATCAGTGAAACAAATATATATACACAGTATATGTAAAAATAAGTCCACTGTCCCAAATCAATGGTGAAGAAAAAGTGCTCCAATCAAAGAAACGGTGCCAAAGGAAATCCAACGTGCCCACACCATCCGTGACTTCCAGTATGGTCCACACTCACCAAATTAAATGGACTCCTAGCTGACAAGGCTTAAGAGTCAAACAAGCTTTTGAGGTAAGATGTATCCTCCAAAATGAAACCCAAGCAAGGAAAAAGATTCTGGGCAGAGGCAACCAGCATAGGGCTGTATCGGCGGATGACTACAACAGGTGCAGAATCAGGACTGTAATAATAGTTCTGGAACCAAAAGTAACAACTGAGTAGGCAGTATAGAATTAGGCACAAATTGTGTGAAATAAACCTGCGCCTAAAACCAGTCAATTAATTAATGCTGCTGCTCATAAATGAAAACCATCAAAACATAAAAATAATACTACAGCACAAAAATTAAAACAAATAATAAAATACCAACAGTGATAAAATATATGTGTATGAAAATACTAAAGTCCACTGTCCCAAATAAACTTGAAAAAAGTGCTCCAATCAAAGAAATAGTGTCAAAAGAAATTCAACATGCCCATACCATCTGTGACTTCCGGTATGATCCACACTCACCAAATTTAATGGACTCCTAGCTTTACTGGCTTAAGAGTCAAACAAGCTTTTAGGTGAGATGTGATCTCCAGAGTGAATCCCAATCAAAGAAAAAAACTCTTGCTTGACAATCTCCAAGCGACCACCCACAGGGTAGATGAAATGCAAAGAGACAATAGGGACACTAATAGTGTAATACTGCAAAACTCTTTAATATATTAAAACCAATGCATTATATGCACTCACATTAGACAAGTTAAAAACAAGCCTCCTTAATGCAAACTTTCCCCATCAGAAAAGCTTTAAGATCACATCAATCATGGCTCCCACATCAAGTGAACTGGCAGCAGTGCGATGAGAGGTGAACTGATGAGTATGAGACCTAGCCAAGTTTATACAAAGTTCATTAAGGTAAAGCAGGCCGACTGAGTTGATTCCCATGATTAAAGTGGAAGTATAGCCAAAAACTAACTAATGCTAAACCTACTTCTACCCCCATTCTAAGCCTCTCTAACCCTGTAAAGAAAAGATCTGTATGCTTACCTATTCTAAAGCCGCTCCGGTCCATTCCAGTCACATGATCTCTCCAGCGGCGGCTTCTGTGTAGAGGAGAGATAGCTGATAACAGCTGCAAATGCCTGGGCGAAGAAATCACTCATAGGCTTACTATGGGGCGTGTGTTGTCAGCTGTCCCTCCTCTACACTGAAGCCACCGCTGACAGCTGATCATGTAATCGGACCAGAGCAACTTCAGAGATGGAAAGCATACAGATTTTTTCTTTACCGGGTTAGATAGAATAGGCTTAGGATGAGGGTGGGAGTAGGTTTAGCCTTAGAATTTGACTAAACCTTCACTGTAAGTGACAAAACCTAGATCACATTGTGGTAAGCCACTGAGATCAGCAAATGGGAGTGGCCTTTACTGCTTGGATATCTCAGTGAAATTGTCTCAATTGATCCTGCTTCATAAGTACTGGACAAGTATATTGAATGTTCAAAGCCTAAGGCTGGCTGTAGAGCGATTTTTTTTCATTCTGCCAGCAGGAGAACAAAAAATACTAAAGGATTCCTCCACACTGGAGGTGGATGGAGGAATCCTTCCTGCTGAGACATTTTATTCTGACAGTGGGACTCTCCATTGTCAGAATATACTGATCAGCATCCATGCTCATTGGTAGAGATGAGCGAATTATTCAAAAATTCGATTCGGCTGATTCGCCGAATTTCAGGAAGAAATTCGATTCGATGCGAATTTATTCGCTACGAAGTTAACTTATAAAAAGGGTTTCTAGGCTTCAGAGAGCCTTTAAATTAGTGCAGAACACTGTACCTTTAATTTAAATGCCCTTGGAGATGAGGAAGGAGAAGGAGAAGGAGAAGGATGAGAAGAAGGAGAAGGAGAAGGATGAGAAGAAGGAGAAGGATGAGAAGAAGGAGAAGGAGAAGGATGAGAAGAAGGAGAAGGATGAGAAGAAGGAGAAGGAGAAGGAGAAGGATGAGAAGAAGGAGAAGGAGAAGGATGAGAAGATGGAGAAGGAGAAGGATGAGAAGAAGGAGAAGGAGAAGGATGAGAAGAAGGAGAAGGAGAAGGATGAGAAGAAGGAGAAGGAGAAGGATGAGAAGAAGGAGAAGGATGAGAAGAAGGAGAAGGAGAAGGATGAGAAGAAGGATGAGAAGAAGGAGAAGGATGAGAAGAAGGATGAGAAGAAGGAGAAGGATGAGAAGAAGGATGAGAAGAAGGAGAAGGATGAGAAGAAGGAGAAGGATGAGAAGAAGGAGAAGGATGAGAAGAAGGATGAGAAGAAGGAGAAGGATGAGAAGAAGGAGAAGGAGAAGGATGAGAAGAAGGAGAAGGATGAGAAGAAGGAGAAGGAGAAGGATGAGAAGAAGGAGAAGGATGAGAAGAAGGAGAAGGATGAGAAGAAGGAGAAGGATGAGAAGATGGAGAAGGAGAAGGATGAGAAGAAGGAGAAGGAGAAGGATGAGAAGAAGGAGAAGGATGAGAAGAAGGAGAAGGAGAAGGATGAGAAGAAGGAGAAGGATGAGAAGAAGGAGAAGGAGAAGGATGAGAAGAAGGAGAAGGATGAGAAGAAGGAGAAGGAGAAGGATGAGAAGAAGGAGAAGGAGAAGGATGAGAAGAAGGAGAAGGAGAAGGATGAGAAGAAGGAGAAGGATGAGAAGAAGGAGAAGGATGAGAAGAAGGATGAGAAGAAGGAGAAGGATGAGAAGAAGGATGAGAAGAAGGAGAAGGATGAGAAGAAGAAGGATGAGAAGAAGGAGAAGGATGAGAAGAAGAAGAAGGATGAGAAGAAGGAGAAGGATGAGAAGAAGGAGAAGGATGAGAAGAAGAAGAAGGATGAGAAGAAGAAGAAGGATGAGAAGAAGAAGAAGGATGAGAAGAAGGAGAATTCCAAGCCGGCAAAAAGTGTATCTGCAGAGCTCCGCTATTTCTTAGGCTATTTCTGACAGTTCTGTGACATTCACTCCATACAGCGGTTGAAACATTGTATCTATTTGTTTCCATAAATGGATCCATTTATGGAAACAAATAGATACAATGTTTCAACCGCTGTATGGAGTGAATGTCACAGAACTGTCAGAAATAGCGGAGCTCTGCAGATACACTTAGCGGAGCTCTGCAGATACACTTTTTGCCGGCTTGGAATTATTCTTATTTTCATCCTACTTCTTCTTCTTCTTCTTCTTCTTCATCCTCATCCTCTTCTTCTTCTGCTGAGGATGAGGATGAAGAAGAAGAAGAAGTAGGATGAAAATAAGATTAATTCCAAGCCGGCAAAAAGTGTATCTGCAGAGCTCCTCTAAGTGTATCTGCAGAATAGAGGAGCTCTGCAGATACACTTTTTGCCGGCTTGGAATTATTCTTATTTTCATCCTACTTCTTCTTCTTCTTCATCCTCATCCTCAGAAGAAGAAGAAGAGGATGAGGATGAAGAGGAAGAAGAAGAAGAAGAAGTAGGATGAAAATAAGAATAATTCCAAGCCGGCAAAAAGTGTATCTGCAGAGCTCCTCTATTCTGCAGATACACTTAGAGGAGCTCTGCAGATACACTTTTTGCCGGCTTGGAATTATTCTTATTTTCATCCTACTTCTTCTTCTTCTTCATCCTCATCCTCTTCTTCTTCTTCTGAGGATGAGGATGAAGAAGAAGAAGAAGTAGGATGAAAATAAGATTAATTCCAAGCCGGCAAAAAGTGTATCTGCAGAGCTCCTCTAAGTGTATCTGCAGAATAGAGGAGCTCTGCAGATACACTTTTTGCCGGCTTGGAATTATTCTTATTTTCATCCTACTTCTTCTTCTTCTTCTTCTTCATCCTCAGAAGAAGAAGAAGAGGATGAGGATGAAGAGGAAGAAGAAGAAGAAGAAGAAGTAGGATGAAAATAAGAATAATTCCAAGCCGGCAAAAAGTGTATCTGCAGAGCTCCTCTATTCTGCAGATACACTTTTTGCCGGCTTGGAATTATTCTTATTTTCATCCTACTTCTTCTTCTTCTTCATCCTCATCCTCTTCTTCTTCTTCTGAGGATGAGGATGAGGATGAAGAAGAAGAAGAAGAAGTAGGATGAAAATAAGAATTCCAAACCGGCAAAAAGTGTATCTGCAGAGTTCCTCTATTTCTGACAGTTCTCTGACAGCTCCTTCACATGTACAGCGGTTGAAACATCTGTTTCCGAATAAAAACATCTGTATCCTAAATGGAAACAAATAGATACAATGTTTCAACCGCTGTACATGTGTTCCTTCTGTCAGAGAACTGTCAGAAATAGCGGAGCTCTCTGCAGGGACACTTTTGCCGGCTGATCGGGAAAAATCGAATTTTTCCTGAAATTCGTATGGAATTCCGGTTCGCCTGGTTCGATTCGCTCATCTCTACTCATTGGCTTCAGCTATTGATCAGGAAATATTTTCCAACAAGCCCATTTGACAGAAATTGAGCAGGAAAATAGCTGGCCCTAGCTGAAATGGCTGGATTTCCATCAATTTATGGCCAGCTTAAATCCATCTTTATTTTTATTTTTATTATTATTATTATTATTATAGAGTGGGGAACAGTTTTTGGGGAGATACTCTCTCATTTTGTGTTCTGATGTCTGTGCAAGAAATGTGGTTGTTATTGTAAGACTTCATGTACACGCGCAGCTCCTAAACTTGAGTTTAGGAACTTTTAACATTTTTTTGCCAATGCTCCTAAACTCAACTCCATAAATGCCTATTCGTCCATGTACACATAAGCTTTTAGCAGAGTATAGGAGCTGCTGCGTTTAGGTGAGGTTAAACCTCCCTCTCCTGAACACAGAAGAACCGCGTTGAGGATAGGAACGTTTTGACCGCTGACAGTGAGAAAGCACAAAATGTGGCAAAACTACGGCAAAATCACGGTACCGCGGTTGCCACATTTTGCATTTTGTCGCAGACGGGGGTCAGGGTAGGCTCGTGTACATGGAGCCTAACAGGGATGCCAAAAAAATAAATTCTTATCCTTCCCCATTCTTTTAGGAATGTTTTTTTTTATCTTTGTCCCCATTGGAAAAACTTTCAGTCTTCAAAGGACAACAGACAGGCAGAGGGTCTAACTCTTCCCAATGTATTTAACAAAATAAAAATGTTTTGGCTGCAATTGGCTTTAAAGGGAAATGTGTAATGATAAATAAAGCATTGCACATTAATGCCGAAACTCCATGCAAAACTTTTTGATTTAGTACTGGATACAGCAGGAAAGGATTAGGACTTCTTTCAAATCATAAATGCTGCTGGTGTCCCTGTTAAGGAGATTTTTCACCACTTCCGACTGTGTCTGATATCCATCACTGAGACAGAAAGTAAGGGGAAATTTCCACAATGAGGACACAGACAACAACAAACTTGATAGGGGATCTAACCCTTTGATTTACTTAAATTCAAATAGGTTTTTTATTGCTATCTGCGTCTCTGTTAAAGAAATTTACCCCCCCTGTCTGTTTGATTACCTTCAAATAGCCAGAAGCACATGGAGATCTTACCAATGAGGGCAAAGACAGAAATCTAAAGCCCCTAGAAGACGTCTTTTGATGACGAAACGCGTTGGGTGGAACCGCCCTCTGACATTATCTCGCTGTCAGCCATCTTGGAAGCGTTTTTTTTAATGCTTTAAAGTACCATAGAGTTTGTAAGTAGGATTTTTATTTGCACAAATGAAGGATTGTTAAACTTACTGCAGTATGAGAGGCATGTTTTTTTTTTATGATACTATTTGGCATCGTTTTGGAGTTCACATTTTGGTCTAAGAGGTTTGGAACACTTCTGATCCGGGCATGGCATGGAAAACTGGATGATATCCTGTACTTCAATGCTGGTTGAGAGCCCCTATAATTAAGGGGTCTCTGTTTCTGGTAAGCCTCCATCTATTTCATTTGGTGGTGGTGCACGTGGTGGTGAACATCTGGAGAAACAGAACTCACGATATTAAAACTATATTCATAGTGTTGAAATATGGCTTCACCACTGACTGCGGAGCTTTATATTCATATGGACTTTATTTTGTGTTTGCACGGATTACATGTTACTGTTTATTTGTTTTTTACTGATTTGATCACTTTTCATAGATATGAGTGACTTCATTGTGAACGTGTACGATAAGTGAAGTTTGTATACTATATACCACTATTTATTTATTTATTTATTTGTTTTCACTGATTTGATCGCTTTCATAGGTGTGAGTGACTACATAGTGTACATGCACAATAAGTGAAGTTTATTGTTGTTCGTAGCGCAATATTTTATTTTACACAGAAATAAAGAGTTGACAATCTAAACTTTTCCCACACTGTCAAAAGCTAAAGAAATGAGAGCACACCTCAACAGAGCAGTGAGTGGGTAGACTATTCTTTCTCAATATTTATCAGTGGACCAGATGATATCAGCTTCTTATCAACCACTTGTATAACAGTCTGTATATACTCATTACCAGGCAATTTTTCAGTTTTCAGCAATGCAATAGTTTGACCGACAAATACTTGGTCACACAGTACTGTACCCAAATTAATTTTATACCATTTTTTGAGACAGATAGAGCTTTCTTCTGCTGGGATTTAATTACTACAGTTTTTTATGTTTACTATATAAATGAAAAAAGACAAACATTTTAAAAGAAAAACCTGTTTCCCTCACTTCCTGTTATAAAACATATAAAATAAAAATGCCAGGACAATAGTAACATCACCAAAATGACGTCTTTTTGGAACATTGACACCCCAAGGTGATCTAATTTTTGCTACAATTTTTTGGAAATGAAGAAATATGTTGGTATTGAGGGGCTTAAAACATGAATCTTGATAATGGTGCACATAATGTATAGGTAAGATGTACAGCATAAGAGCTGAAGGCAATTTACAGGTTAAATGAGATAAGGTGGGGGTGTGTGAAAGAGATAATTAGGAAAGTCCCTACATTAAAATAAATCATATTAATGAAATCTGCTACTGCATACCCTTCATTTAATTAATGAAATTATTACTTGGGTCGACCTTCCTTCCCTTTCCTTCATTGTAATAGGAAGGGGAGGGTTCTCACATGTAAACAGTAGTACTGTTTGCATTTGTGATCAATGTGATTGACTATCCCAGTGATCACAAGACACAGAGCCATTCTGGTTGGCTCTGTGCATTTTGCCTATGATGTCTAATAACAGCATGATCATAGGCCTTGTGTAGAAGCCGGGGGCACAAAGACATTGTATACACAGTGCCATTTCAAAGCAGCACTCCAGAACACCCCAGCCACCACTAAGCCAGTCTTAAATGTACAGCGGTAGCAAAGCGGTTAATGTGTATGAGTAACATCTTGCTAGGATGTCTTCATTTGGAAAAATTATACAGAATTCCATAAACAACAACCAGGACAATTAAGGAAGATTTTTCAAGCATCTGGCAAGCAAGCATACCAAGAGCTAGTGACAGGTGGAGGGGACCTAAACAATATAAGCAGACCTTGCATTTAACTGCAAGGTCCTCTTTAAAGTGATTGTAAAGCTTTTTTTTCTTTTAAATAAAATAACAAACTTGTCATACCTAGCTGGCCTGTGAAAAGATTTTGCTCAGAGAAGCTCTGATCCTCCTCTTCTTGGGTTCCCCACTGGTGCTCCTAGTTACTTCCCCTCCTCTGGTGCTCCTAGTTACTCCCCCCCTCACTGAGTGCCCCACAGATAGCTGCTTTCTATGGGGGCAATTGCGCGGACCTGCTCCCGAGCCACCCTGTCTGCGTTGTCCCTCTCCCTGCTTCTTCATCACAGAATTTGATTGACAGCGGTAAGAGCCAATGGCTCCCGCTTCTATCAATCTGCCCTGTGAGGAGGCAGAGAGTGGAGAGAGCTACTGCTCTCATGCACAGCACTGGAACAAGAATGGGCTCAGGTAAATATAAGGGGGGGGGGGGATCCTGTGACACAGAAGGCTTTTACCTTAATGCACAGAATTTAAGGGATAATTTCTACCCAGATGCAATGGATTACTGCACTTTGCTCATGATCACTGCTCTTTGTATCGCTTAATAGAATACTGGAATCTGTAAAACAGTTAAATCTTTACATTTGTGAAAAATAGAGCATGTGATAATCTGCGATCATATCTAGCGCCGTTAAAAAAAAGAAAATAAAGGCATTTTGAAAAGTGGAGAATGTCGTCCATTTCAGAAGCCAGCGTAACAGTTTTCCAAATTGCAGCAAGGGTCTTTGTCTCTCTCTGGGGTAAAGACTGAACTAATATGACATTATTTTTCTTCTTCTTTAATGTGATAAAACAGATAGCTGAAAATTGCGTTTTATTGATTTTGCCTCTATTCAATAAAATAAGAACCATTGAATGAAGAACGAAGAGAACGAGGCTCGAATGTGCTGACCAATATTTCTTGTGTTTTCTTGCTAAAATGGAAGAGGTTATCCGTTGAAGAAATCTCGCTGCCAGACTGAGCTCCAGCACATTTACTTGCTACGTGTTGGCCATCTCCTTTCAAGCGGTATAAATTCAAGAGACCCAGCTGGGGAATCAAGCTATTGATGAGATTACGGTGAATTTCTGGATCTCGGTTATGCTTGCAGGGAATCATTATCCTGAGTGACAGGGAAGACAGATTCCCTGGGAAATGAAAGTGGGGGGAGGGTGGCTGTTAGGGGATCCTGGCAGATCAGCATTGTCTGAGACTGCCTTCGCTGCACACGCAGGTGCAAATACAGTTAGCAGCAGCTCTGCTCCCTAGAGAGATAACACATGAAACCTGCAGCCACGACTCCCACTTAGAGGCAGCGCCGTGAAGCGGGGTCAATGAATATATTATGCTCGGAAAACCTGAGCAGAATTGACCTTCACAGGCTTCACAGACGTAACCAGCTTTTCTCCAAAATTAAAAACCTTGCAGAGCACTGACTGATTGCATATTACTGCGTAGATATTGATCATGAATACACGGAGAGGTTATTAAAGGTGCAGTGGTTTTAAGGACATTACACAATACATTTAAAATGCTGCTTAAGGTGAAAATACAAACCACATTTATTTTCCTGCCTAAAATATGATATTTTTTTTTGCCTCTCTGCTATCTCTGCAGATTTTTTTTGTTCTTTAAAGGAGAAATCTGATTTAAGAATTCTGTTTCTAAAGCAGAAGGTTTTAGACCTCTAAAAGCAGCTTATTAAAATTTTGTCTTAGCATTTAAAGATGGGAAAGCAGCTAATATGCAAATCAGCCCCCAAAAAAATTTTGTTGTCTCTGCTGACTCTTTTGTATGTTTTTACCTACAGCCAAGCTGTTTCTGTGGCCTCCGTCATTTAGCCTGGGTTCACATTAATGTGGTGTGGTATATCGCATGTGATTCGCTCAAGAACCACACAGCATTCCTGTGCAAATCACATGCAATTTGTGTGCGGTGCGATTGGAGCCATACGTTTGGTATGGCTCTAATCGCACCGCATCCACACCAAAAACGTGCAGGACCCTTTGTTTGGTCCGCACTAGAATTGGATTGCAGGGGCATTCACACCTATGCAATCCAATTCTGCAAATCGCGCCACGTTTCGGGGTGTTAACATACACACCCGAAGCGGTACGCATGAACGGGGGGCGATTCTGATGCAATGCGGAATTTGTACAGAAAACATTGTGAATTCCGCACTGCATCAGTATGAACCAGGGCTAACAGTTATGACATACTGACATGGAGAATAGTCAGCTCCAGTTTGATTTATATTTAGTTGCATAACTGTTATGGGACCCCATAAAGAATTTTCGCATAGCAATGGCCCGTTCACACAATCAGAAAATTGTACAAAATCTCCGTACGAGGAACGATCGATTGATTATCTGATAAGTATAGTGCTTACCGATTCCAACTTATCAGGACAAAAACTGAGGATGCAAGCCAGAAAGTTTTTAATGTATGCAAATATAGTATCCGATTTTCATTTAATGGGCACAATAATCTAAAGGAAATAATCGAACAGACAAAACATGCATGGTCAGATGCATGGAACAACCCTACACATGCTCTTCTACTACTCTAGTGCATAGCTATGTTTGTTAATACTATTGTCGGTTACATCATGATACACACCTTCGTGGAAAATCGGACGATCGTTCGTCTGATTTTCTCATAGTGTGTACTAGTCTTTAGGCTTATAGCGTCCCTGATATTTTAGAAAATGGCATACCCAAGCAATCAGCAAAATTCATGTAACTGTAGGTCTGCTGATCTTGAATCCAGGGCCGTGGATAAGGGGGTACCACCAGTCCTCTTGTACGGGGCCCAGGCCAGCAGGGGGGGCCCAGGCAGTTGGGTAAATCAGATGTGGGCAGGAAGGGTGATCGGCATGGAGGGAGGAGCAATTACAGGAACCGATCCCCTGTATGGCTCTCCCTGCAGCAGCTGAAAGCTGGCTTCTTCTGCTTGCTTACAGCTGCTGCAGAGAAAGCCATACAGGGGATCAGTTCCAATAATTGCTCCCTCACTACATCACTACACCCATCACCCTACCTGTTTGCCCCCCCGCAGTGCTGCCGACTTCCCTCCTCTCCTTCCCACCAGCAGCTGCAAGCACATAATATGATTCTTCAGTATGGAGAGTGGGGGAAGGGTGCAGTATATATGTCACATTTACCAGCCCTACCTTTCCTGAACGAACACAATTACTTATCAGTACCGATCACTCATTGTGTTCATTCATAAATAAAGCATAGTAAACTGTTTTTCTTGAGTTAGGGGGCCCTGTCAAGTTGGCTGTATGGGGCCCTGTGGTTTCTAACAGCATCCCTGCTCGGATCTAGGCATCTGTCTATTTTCACATATCGGACTATTCCTACTGACTGAAAGCAAGAGACTTTCTGTGTGCTTTATCCTGTAGTCTCAGCAGGGATGCAGATAACAATGTCTGATATCCACACAAAGATTCTTCAAATCTTTATATAAAATACAATCATTAAATTATGAAACAAATAAAATGTGAAAGTCACATTAAATACTCCTAACAGCTAAATGCTATTGAAATGAAAATGCTAAATAATTTTCTTTCTGGCTCCTTGGCATTATGTACACAGACCCTTTTAATCTGTATCCTTGCAGACCCTAGTGAGTGAAGCTGGGGGGTGTTTACAATTCAGCTACTGGTACTAAAAGGGTCAGAGGTGACTCTCGGCCTGCCAGAACGTGATTTAAGAAGCTCCAAGCCTAGCATAAGTCAAGGAGTGTGGGCTGTGCTGTTATGTCAGGTCTCTGGCTCGATGTCTGGCCACAGATGGATTTACCACAAAGAAGCACGCTGCACCTCTGTAGACAGCTGGGGCTTCACAATACCACCTCAGCTGCTCTGCAGCAATATTTATGTGACATGCTCTGCTCCCATAAGCAGTATTTATGTCAAAAGCTCTCTTGTCTCCCTGTAGCTTGTGCGTCATTCTATTCATGCATCCAGCTCTTGTCTTAAAGACCAGATAAAGGGCATGCTCCACACAACATGCTCTGCAGTCAGTGTTAATATATGCGCTTTACAGTTTACCTGCAGAAATCTAATCAACACATGCGGGAAAGGAAGCGCAAATAACAGCGATAATGTGCAAAGCCCAGGAACCCACAGAAACGTCTTGCCTTGAAATATTTATTAGTTCAGAACAGTCAGAACAATGAAAGATAATTGCTGATTGGTTGCTATGATTTATTGCTCTCTGCGTATGGGTTCTTCAATTATAAACTAAGGTCGCTGCAGCCTACGTAACCATAACATGCTCTGTAACGTCATGGCTGAAGTGTTTTGGAAGAAATGTGGGAACCATAGATCATACTAAATAGTGTAAGGGCTCATGTACACGGGGCGTTTGGAAAACTCTTCTGACCGCTGGAAACTGACTACTGGAAAACGTAGGTTATAAAATGTCAGTTTAGCTGCGTTTGCATGCTGCTTTTTTGTGCGTTTGCATTCAGAAGCGTTTTTAAAAGATAACCTCAGGAGACCCTCCCAAATGCCTAGAATGCACTGAAAAATGATAAATAATTAACTATTTCAGACATCTTGAGAGAAATAGAAAGAGCAGTATGTCTTGCAATGACCTGTCTTTTCTGGTTGTATTCAGTATGGATCCCATCATGAGCATAATGCAGCACGTTATACCATCTTTTCCTTCACGCAAAACCTGCAACTGATTGCACTGGTGTACTGGGTCCATTTGAATACATGGAAAACGCTTTGCATGCATGTCTGATGATGAAAAAAGGCTCTGGACCGCATCTGGATATGGAACAGTTAAAAAACGCTTCTAAATGCAAGCGCTTATAAACGCGGTTAACCGCGTTTACACGCGTTTACAAGCGTTTGAAACGCTAGTAAAATCTACTCCTGAACGCAAGTTTGGTGTGTTAATAAAACGATTGTAAACTCAACTGCCTGTAAACGACTATGTGTACATGGACACATAGGAAAACATTAGGGTGAGTTCAGGGGCTGCTGAAAAAATAACGCTGAACAGCTCCGAACGTCAGTGTAGCAGCTGCAGTGTACATGAACCCTTAATATGAAAGCTATGTGTGCAGCAAGAACAGTTACTAAAGTAATATACACATCTGATGACCAATATACACCGAACAGCTTTTTTATCAAATCGTCAATATAAAATAATAGTATAGCTGCACTACTGATCATTATGAAAATATGGAACTAAGTAGACAGATTTACACATTCACCTGACCTAATAATGATTACTATACAGGAATTAGGAGACAATTCACTATACAGTCATTGGCACAGGAAAACCAAGCTAGGCTCTATATTTAACAATTGATACCCCTGCTTTCTGGGTAATAAAGGCACAATTCTACTGCCTCCCCCCCCCCTTTTTACAGATGCAATTCCTCTACATTACATTCTTTGTACAATAAAATACTGTGAGGTTGATTTACTAAAACTGGAGATTGCATGAGCTTCTAACTTCAGCTTGTTTTATTAAAGTTATATTACACCATTAGGGTGAAAAACCTTGCATTAGGGTGAAATTAGGGCGCTAGAGTGAAAAACCTTGCATTAGGGTGAAATCAGGGCACTAGGGTGAAAAACCTCAGATGAAACAGCTGTGGTAATTACTAAGGCAGTGAAACTGATCAAATCACCTGTGCAAAATAATGGAAATCCTGAAAACATGACCTGTTGGGGGTCCATGAGGACTGGAGTTGAGAAACACTGCATTAGGGAGAAATTAGGGCACTAGGGTGAAAAACCTTGCATTAGGAAGAACATAGGGCACTAGGGTGATAAACCTTGCATTAGGGAGAAATTAGGGCACTAGGGTGAAAAATCTTGCATTAGGGTGAACGTAGGGCACTAGGGTGAAAAACCTTGCATTAGGGTGAAATTAGGGCACTAGGGTGAAAAACCTAGCATTAGGGAGAACATAGGGCACTGGGGTGATAAACCTTGCATTAGGGAGAAATTAGGGCACTAGGGTGAAAAACCTTGCATTAGGGAGAACATAGGGCACTAGGGTGAAAAACCTTGCATTAGGGTGAAATTAGGGCACTAGGGTGAAAAACCTTGCATTAGGGTGAAATGAGGGCACTAGGGTGAAAAACCTTGCATTAGTGTGAAATTAGCGCACTAGGGTGAAAAACCTTGCATTAGGGAGAACATAGGGCACTAGGGTGATAAACCTTGCATTAGGGAGAAATTAGGGCACTAGGGTGAAAAACCTTGCATTAGGGAGAAATTAGGGCACTAGGGTGAAAAACCTTGCATTAGGGAGAACGTAGGGCACTAGGGTGATAAACCTTGCATTAGGGAGAAATTAGGGCACTAGGGTGAAAAATCTTGCATTAGGGTGAACTTAGGGCACTAGGGTGAAAAACCTTGCATTAGGGTGAAATTAGGGCACTAGGGTGAAAAACCTTGCATTAGGGAGAACATAGGGCACTGGGGTGATAAACCTTGCATTAGGGAGAAATTAGGGCACTAGGGTGAAAAACCTTGCATTAGGGAGAACATAGGGCACTAGGGTGAAAAACCTTGCATTAGGGTGAAATGAGGGCACTAGGGTGAAAAACCTTGCATTAGCGTGAAATTAGGGCACTAGGGTGAAAAACCTTGCATTAGGGAGAACATAAGGCACTAGGGTAATAAACCTTGCATTAGGGAGAAATTAGGGCACTAGGGTGAAAAACCTTGCATTAGGGAGAAATTAGGGCACTAGGGTGAAAAACCTTGCATTAGGGAGAACGTAGGGCACTAGGGTGATAAACCTTGCATTAGGGAGAAATTAGGGCACTAGGGTGAAAAATCTTGCATTAGGGTGAACTTAGGGCACTAGGGTGAAAAACCTTGCATTAGGGTGAAATTAGGGCACTAGGGTGAAAAACCTTGCATTAGGGTGAAATTAGGGCACTAGGGTGAAAAACCTTGCATTAGGGAGAACATAGGGCACTAGGGTGAAAAACCTTGCATTAGGGTGAAATTAGGGCACTAGGGTGAAAAACCTTGCATTAGGGTGAAATGAGGGCACTAGGGTGAAAAACCTTGCATTAGTGTGAAATTAGGGCACTAGGGTGAAAAACCTTGCATTAGGGAGAACATAGGGCACTAGGGTGATAAACCTTGCATTAGGGAGAAATAGGGCACTAGGGTGAAAAACCTTGCATTAGGGAGAAATTAGGGCACTAGGGTGAAAAACCTTGCATTAGGGAGAACGTAGGGCACTAGGGTGATAAACCTTGCATTAGGGAGAAATTAGGGCACTAGGGTGAAAAATCTTGCATTAGGGTGAACTTAGGGCACTAGGGTGAAAAACCTTGCATTAGGGTGAAATGAGGGCACTAGGGTGAAAAACCTTGCATTAGCGTGAAATTAGGGCACTAGGGTGAAAAACCTTGCATTAGGGAGAAATTAGGGCACTAGGGTGAAAAACCTTAAGGCTTTGGAACCACTTTAAGCTTTGACAATAAAACCTGGAAGCTGATTGGTTTCTATGCAGAGCTGAACCAGATTTTGCACTCTCCAATTTTAGTAAATCAAGCCCTGAGCATAGCAGCACATCTATGGCGATACAGTCAAGCTACTGTTACATCATCATGAAAGGAATTTTGTTTTCCACAGCAATAAAGATGATTGAAAACTCTGACAATAAGCAAAACAAATGAGGTTCCCCTCACCCTAGTAAGACATGTTCCAAACCTTTTTGACTATACTTGCATGAAGACTTCTTGCCCAGACAACTTCCATATTCACGGAAACTGTATTCAGTGCAGATAGTACTGCTACATTGTCAGGCCTTTCTAAGCCTCCTTATTCGACATATTAACTGCCCAATTAACCATGGCTAGCCATAAACATAAGATAGCAGTCAAATCAGTAGGAACAATCTGACTGCCCTCGGGAATGTCTCTGGTGGTGTGCACATAAACAAGAACACGTGACCAACTGTGCATGTGCTAATGCTTATAGAGAGGAGAAAGGCAGAGGCAGACAGACAGCTCCTGGTACAGCTTATCTCAGGAGGAACAATAGCAGCAATTGGACAAGGTTTTCAAGCCTGAGTAATCGATATTTTAACCCCAAAGTGGACAGCGTGTGTGTGTGCTCTAGACATGAGGTTGCTGTGCAATCTGGCAGAAACCAGACTTGATCGGGTGACTACATCTCATATTTATTGAGAGGCACTGGACAATCTTCATGCACATAAGAGAACTGTGCAACTGCATACCTCCCAACATTAGGATTTGAGAAACCTGGAAAAAAAGACATTCAGTGAGCAGAGCATATTGGGCTCAAAAGTGAATGTGGCTAAATTGCTCTGAATATTGGGTATGGCCTAAAAGAATGCTGTTTAATCTAGGTAAAGTGATATTAACCACTTCCCTACCGGGCACTTTTACCCCTTCCTGCCCAGGCCATTTTTCAGGTTTCAGCGCTCTCACACTTTGAATGACAGTTGTGCGGTCATACAACATTGTACACAAACGAAATTTTTAGCATTTTCTTCACACAACTAGAGCTTTCTTTTGGTGGTATTTAATCACCGCTGGGGTTTTTATTTTTTGCTAAATTAATGAAAAAAGACTGAATATTTTGAAAAAAAAACACGTTTTTCTTTGTTTCTGTTATAAAAATTTGCAAATAAATAATTGTTCTTCAAAAATTTAGGCCAAGATGTATTCTGCTACATGTCTTTAGTGAAAATAACCCAAATTAGGATGTATTTTTTAGTTTTTAATTTTTTAATTTTGCACTCTCCATTTTTATGAAATAAACCCCTTTGCCTGAGTCTACATTAAAATAGTCAGAAGCTACTTAGCAACCAGAAGCTGTTAAGACAATAAACACTTTGGTCAGGAGTATGTAATATACAGTAGTAAACACTTTGTTGTGTACAACACAATGTAGTTAGCAATATGTATAATAGTACCCCTTGTATTCCAAGTCAGCATGAGGAAAAGATGGTCAGTATCTATGGACAACGAAAGGAAAAATGAACAGCATTGATGGTTAGAGAAGGAAAATTGTCTAGTGTCAGTGGCCAATGAGAGAAATAACACCGGAGTTGGTGGTTAGGGGCAGGAAAACTACCTGATATTGGCCATCAATGGGATGGAAAAAAAGACCAGTGACGATGGACAGTGGGATGAAAAAATGCCTGGTATTGGTCATTATCAAGAAGAAAAAATGCCAGAAGTCAGTGGGAGAAAGATAATGCTCAACTTTGTTGATCAATGGGAGAAAAAATGTCCCAGTGGGTGGAAAAAGGAGGCACTGCTGTTCAGTTGAGAGGGGGGGGGGGGCACTGTTGATATGTGATAGGGGAAGAAAGGTGGGGGCCTTGTACTTTGGGAGGGAGGGCACTAATGCTCTGTGGAGGGGGGGGGCACTAATTCTTTTGTGAGAGGTAGAGGGAGGCATTGGTGAGCTCTGGGAAGAGGAGGGACATTGGTATTCAGTGGATTCTATATATAGAATATTTAGCAAATAAGACTCGGGAAAGGGCTTGATGTGTCTCAGTTTTCATTCTCTTTCTAAATAGAGTAAAATTATGGGAGCTGTTTAGAAATACTGGACACAGAGAATAAGTTCATTTTTACCATTATATTACATTGGGAGGTGTGGATTCCTCATAGCACCCTTTGTGCATACACCTACTATGCTTACATATTGCCGTGATCCTATACTTCCAACTACCCCATGGCTACACTGTTCTGTGCCCATACACCTCCACTTAGCCCATGGCTACACTGTTCTGTACCCATACACCTCCAACTATCCCATGGCTACCCTTTTCTGTGCCCATATACCTCCAACTACCCCATGGCTATACTGTTATGTGCCCATACACTCACAACTACCCCATGACCACACAGTTCTGTGCCCATACACCTTCAACTACCTGATGGCTACACTGTTCTCTACCCATACACCTCCAATTACCCCATGGCTACACTATTCTGTGTCCATATACCTCCAACTACCCCATGGCCACACTGTGCTGTGCCCATATACCTACAGCTACCCCATGACCATACTTTTCTGTGCCCATACAGCTCCAACTACCCCATGACCATAAATATTTATACTTTTTAATTCCTATACACTTGCCAATATAGTATCTTCATACTGTCCTATACCTATACACATCCACAGTGCCCTGTGCTACACCACGGCATGCTGGTACTTGTGGTGCCTCAGAGGTCACTGGTTAGCTCAGGCCATTTTCTCTTTATAGGGTACAATATTTTTTCAGCGCTCCAAACTTCTTGCTACTCTTTCCATGGCTCAGCACAGCTCTGCGCTGATATGCCAGGTCCCAGAATGGCATCTTCCTTTGCCATATGGTGATTGGACAGCCTCGCCATCTACTAATCACACTCTGCTTTGCAGCAGTAGAACTAAAGGCTGTGCTCTGATTGACTGCAGAAGGACAGGAGAGGGCAGCAGTCAGGAGCCCCTGTCCTAGGCATCCTGAAATCACATGAAGCGTTCCAGCACTTGGCCAGCAGTGGGACTCTGGGATTTTGTTAAAATACTGGGAAAGTCTTGCCTAAATCAGTACTGTGGCGAGGTTTGAAACTGTACATTTTCTACCACAAAACAATGTGACTTGTAACAGTAAAAGGACGTGGGCTTATAAATAAATGACCTTACTTAACTCAAATTCTAATTTCTTATTAAAGGAAATCTGTTATGAGAGAAACACGGAGGTTGACACTGCTAAGCTCTCCTTTTGTAAAATCTAGTTGCCTTGCTGTTAAAGCTGACCTGTTGGCTCCAATACTTTGAATACCTAAAACAAATATGTGGATAAGGACTTTTTAGTTTTTCTTACAGCTTATCTGATCTGCGTAATTGTTATCCGTCAGTAACCCAGAAAGTAAAATTATATTTTAATTTATACTACTGACTGTTTAAAACATTATAGTGGTATAGTAATGAATACAACCCTAATTCCAAAAAAGTTGGGACTCTGTGTAAACATATTTTTATGTCTACATAAAAATACAATGCAATGATTTGTAAATTTCAAAAACCCATATTTTATTCACAATAGAAAATAGAAAACATAACAAATGTTTAAACTGAGAAAATATACCATTTTAAGAAAAAATAATAAGGTAATTTTGAAATTGATGGTAATGTTGAACACGACTCAAAAAAGTTGGGACAGAGTCATGTTTACCGTGGTGTAGCATCCCCTCTTCTTTATGCAACACTCTGCAAACGTCTGGGGACTGAGGAGACCAGTTGATGGAGCTTTGGGAGAGGAATGTTGTCCCATTCTTGCCTGATACAGGATTCTAATTGCTCAACAGTCCTGAGTTTTTGTCATATTTTTCGTTTCAAGATGCGTCAAATTTTTTTAGTTGGTGAAAGGTCTGGACTGCAGGCAGGCCAGTTAAGCATCTGGACTCTTCTACGATGAATGAATACTGTTGCCATAGATGCAGTATGCAGTTTAGCAATGTTCTGCTAAAATATGCAATGCCTTCCCTGAAAAAGATGTTGTCTGGATGGGAGCATTTGTTGCTCTAAAACCTGGATATACAGTATATTTCAGCATTGATGGTGCCTTTCCAGATAAGCAAGCTGCCCATTACATACATACTAATGCACCCCCATACCATCTGGAGATACAAGCTTTTGAATTAAGCACTGATAAAAAGCTAAAAAGGTCCCTCTCCCCTTCAGTCTGGAGGATGCAGCATCCATGGTTGCTAAAAAGAATGTCAAATTTCGATTCATCTGACCACAGAACAGTTTTTCACTTTGCAACAGACCATTTTAAATATGCTTTGGCCCAGAGAACATGGCAGCGTTTCTGGATCATGTTAAGATGGCTTCTTCTTGTCATGATAGAGATTTGACAGTATTTTTTGGAAGTATTCCTGAGCCCATGCACTGATTTTTTTCTTATTTTGTTTCTTAATATGGTACATTTTCTCAGTTGAAACATTTTATATGTTTTCTACTTTCTATATTGAATAAACTATGGGGTTAGGAGATTTGCAAATCATTGCATTTTGTTTTTATGTAGATTTTACACAGCGTCCCAACTTTTTTGGAATTGAGGTTGTATATAACTCAGCCTATAGATTTAAGATGATAACACAGCAATGCGTGGCAGTTTTGGTTATATAATCTGGTAAATTGTACAAACAGCCTATACACTAATAATGCATACATCCCCACCATACGTTTTAAAAACTGAACCCTGGGCACTCCCTCCCTACACCAACACTGCCCTTGCCCACCCCTTCAACCCCTCCAACAAACTGATAGGTTACCTTAAAAAAAACAAAAAAACCTTTTTGGGTGTTCACGTCACAGCCTGGGTGAAGTGAACACTTCCTATTGGCCATCCAATAAGAAGGCTACATATTGCGAATGACAAGGATGGCAGACTTGGGTAAAAAAAAAGATCTTGTAACACCTGCATGGCTGAGTAGGGAGGAAGACTGATATTGTAGGAGCAAGAGTTCTGTCCAAATATGAGCATTGATGCTAAAAAATGACTACTCCCTATAGAAATAGATGCAAATCAGGCTCATTTGCATGCACACATACTGACAAGGAACATGCTGGTAGGATGAGAGAGCAGAGTGATCACAGCAATGATCTTATTATTGGGCTGCAGCTCTTTCACTGTCCAAGATAGGATGGGATGTATTTCGAGCAGTGTCCTTAAGTAAGCTGTGCATCTGCTGCAGTGGAGATCAAGGATACTCCCTGGTAGGGGTGAATACGTTACAAAACTGGCTATACATATTAATACTTTCTATGGAATGTGAAATAATTCTCATAATTGTATTGTATTTCAATTAAGTATTTAACAGTACATCACTTGACATTATATATCTTAATAGTAAGCCGCTGGAGTTCTTCATAATTTTTATATATTTCCTCAGTTTCTAAAAGTAGTAATTACATACTGTGCTGAGACCCCCCAAGTAACAGTGCTTGGGCCTGGTGATAAATTGCTCAGGTAGGTGGAGAGGAAGGGGAAGTGAATGCATGCATGCCTATTACCCAGATGTTCATGTATTTCAGAAAGCTGTCTTGGCTTAGTATTAGGGCTAGCCGTAGTGTTCACTTAGAGACAAGCATCCTGTATAGCATTACTGTAATTTTGCTTGCTATTAAGATATTGAAGGTCCATGAAGCTAAAAGGGCAACAATACATAGTTATAAAATCTCAGTCATTCTTGTTGAAAAAGAAAGTATGTTCATAATGAATGCACATTGCAGCAGTTGCTTATAAATGTGGTAATCTGCATTGATCTAATGTCCCTGGCAGCAATACAGCTTGCTTTAGGTGTCACACAGTTTAAATGACACTACAGGTTAAAGTGACAAGATGGCAGTTGACGGCAAGGCCTTAATTTAGATATTTAATAATAAACCAAAGGTTTAGGGGTAATGGATATATGGTGTGCTGATCTAAAGTCTGAAAACAAGTTCACTCGCTATTCCTTCCCTGAAACTTAAAGAAGAACTCCAGGAAATACCTTACTATTTAAAATGGGCTGGTTTACAATGGGTCAAATGTTAGCAGGACTATGATTTTGAAAGAATACATTAGAAAATTTGATTTTGCCTAACAGTGGGAGGAGATTAAGGAGGGGGATGATTAAACGAAATCTGTGCCCAGTTGCCATATACTGTACACTGCATATACATACTATATATATATACTGCCTTTACACACACATAAACTTTAATGGTATCCCAGTCTTAGTCCGTAGGGTTCAATATTGAGTTGGCCCACCCTTTGTAGCTATAACAGCTATAACAGTTAGGAGTGTGTCTATGGGAATGTTTGACCATTCTTCCAGAAGTGCATTTGTGAGGTCGGGCACTGATGTTAGACGAGAAGGCCTGGCTCGCAGTCTCCGCTCTAATTCATACCATAGGTGTTCTATCGGGTTGAGGTCAGGACTCTGTGCAAGTTCCTCCACCCCAAACTCACTCATCCATGTCTTTATGTACCTTGCTTTGTGCACTGGTGCACACTCATGTTAGAGCAGGAAGGGGCCATCCCCAAACTCTTCCCACAAAGTTGGGAGCACGAACCTGTCCAAAATTTCTTGGTATGCTGACGCCTTAAGAGTTCCCGTCACTGGAACTAAGGGGCCAAGCCCAACCCATGAAAAACAACCCCACACCATAATCCCCCTCCCACCAACTTTAAACTTGGCACAATGCAGTCAGGGAAGTACTGCTCTCCTGGCAACCACCAAACCCAGACACATCCATCGGAGTGCCAGACAGAGAAGCATGATTCATCACTCCAGAGAACACGTCTCCACTGCTCTAGAGTCCAGTGGCAGCATGCTTTACACTACTGCATCTGACGCTTTGCATTGCACTTAGTGATGTAAGGTTTGGATGCCGCTGCTCGGCCATGGAAACCCATTCCATGAAGCTCTCTACGCACTGTTGTGCTAATCTGAAGACCACACGAAGTTTGGAGGTCTTCAGATATTGACTCTGCAGACAGTTGGAGACTTATGCGTAATGTGTGCTCCAACATGCGCTGACCCCGCTCTGTCATTTTACGTGGCCTACCACTTTGTGGCTGAGTTACTGTTGTTCCCAGTTGCTTCCACTTTGTTATAATATCACTAACAGTTGACCGTGGAATACTTAGTGGCAAAGAAATTTCATGGAGGGACTAATTGCAGTCTGCATACCTAGGTGCTTGATTTTATACACCTGTGGCCATGGAGGTGATTGGAACACCGAATCCAGTGATTTGGAGGGTGTCCCAATATTTTTGGCAATGTAGTGAATATATATATATCAACACAAAGGATATTTTTTTTTATATTAAACATTTCCCTTAAATTAGATGCTGAGTCCTAACTAGTAACACTAACATGGTACCACATCCCAAGATATGCATAACTCCAAATTGGAAAAGAGAAGGGTGGGACTTTGCAGGTACCATTAATCATACAGAATTGTAATAAAAATATAACTTTATTAACAAAAATTGGAACTTGGAACCACAAATCACTTATCATTGGGCATCTTCATTGAGGAACAGGTTAGTGTCTACCACATTTAGCTCTGTGAGGCTTCAAAAGTCCAGATTACCTAGGGGCACCTTTCCTTGTGGAAATTGTAATTACTGTCAATTCATTTGTACTGACAGAAATCCTACATTACCCAATGGCTAGATCATTTCTCTAAAAGATTTTGCCAAATGTCAGACCAAGAGGGTCATATACATCATGACCTGTCCCTGTGGGTCATTTTATATTGGCAAAGCTATTAGGGAATTCTGGAGAAGGGTCAAGGAGCACATAACTGCTGCTACTGGTAACATTTACTCTCCCATTGGGCGTCATGTTGTTCATATGTATAGTTATCACATGCCTGGTCTGCGTTTCTGGGTCTTGGAACAAGTTTTTCTTGATGCCAGAGGCGGAGACTGGAAAAAGTCTATTTTAATCCCAATGGATTCATAAACTAAGGGCCATACAATATCCTGGCCTGAATGACATTTTGAGCTTCAGACCATTTTTGGATGGATTTGTCTCCAGCAAATGTGAACATTTAATGTAAATTGCTGTGTATTTTTTTTGTATATTATAATTTAAGGCAGTCTTGTGCTTATATTTGTGTCTATATTTACACTGTACCTTGGTGAATGGAAATGTGTTTGTACATTGCATATTTGATGTTATTGTTATTTAGTATATATTGTAACTTGTCAAGATGCCCTATTTTCCTTTGAGGCCCCCTTGGGGGGCTTGTGTGGATGCCCAGCACATCCAGCTCCCATGCTTGGTGCTTTCGGGCAATGGAGACTCATTTGCCGTCTTTTTTTTTTTTTCTTCTACCACATAGGCTTTTTTCATCCCTGGTTTCTGAGGGACTACTCCTTTAGGAAGCATGATGGCTCCTTAGTTGTGGTGGCACTCTGCTCTTGCTTAAGATGGCCACACTGTTCCATTCTCCATCTCTGATAATAATGGCGGACATGCCGGAAGTGACATCATCATCACTCACTGATCCCGCAGATGGGGGTGGATGCGGCTGGCATTCCTGGTCGCACATGGCATTGGCCCTCATTGACGAAGGCAGGTGGGGGAGACTTAGGGAAGCCACTTATATCCAGGGGCCTCCCTTTAATACACATTTGTTGCATATTTTGTTAAAGAACTCTATGGCTGTTATTGGTCACTGATGACCAGCTGTCCTTGAAGGCTGCCTTTATTGGGTTGCCTTTTGGATGTGCAATCAGTGCTGTTTCTACTGCAGGTCTGTTTGGTGCTATCAGGGCGATCCTAGAAGCCCTGGAGTTTGGTGATCTATTTGTGACAGTTAGAAAGCATAGTTGTTTTGAATTTTTCTTCCCTTCATATTTTTTATAATGTTTAGTTGGCTTAATATGCCATATTCACTTTGTATTTCTTGGTAGGCTCTCTGTCTTTTTATGAAAAGCAACTGTGTCTTTCTCCTTTGCACTCTATCTGATCCCACCCTGGAGGCCTCTCTCTGTAGGACATGAATTAGTCTAGCTGTTTTTAGGCTACATATCTGAGTATGTATCAAAGGCCAGTCTATATTAGGGCTGGCTATATGTATATACAGATAAATAATAATGTTATCAGTACTGGTATTTATGTATGTTTATATTTCAAAACATATTGCTTTCCTCCTGCTGAAGACTCTCTATGAGTTGAAACGCGTTGAGGTCCCAAACTGCCATCTGAAGATTCTTGTTACATGGAACTTACATAATACAGATAATTATTACGACGTACGGGGTTATTGATTGTTCACTTGTGCTAACTCTTTTTTTAAATTTTGATAATAAAGCTATATTTTTATCACAATTCTGTTTGATTATTGGTACCTTCAAAGTCCCAACCTTCTTTTTTCCATTTTGGAGTAATAAACATTTCCCTTATGTATGCTTTTCTCTACATAGAAAGATGCCACAGACTGACCTAGGCAACCTAAAAAAAACTTTATTAAAACCAGCAATTGTTGAAACAATGAGCACTTTGTGTGTAATGAACAACATCATGTGATACAGACAAAACATCATATGTGCAGCAGTAAGGAAGAGCGCTCAATTCACATCAGAGTCCCCAGCCCCATCAGAGTTCCCAGAGTCTTCCCTTACATCTGAGTCCCCAGAGTGCTTCCTTATATCAAAGACCCCTCTTACATCAGGGTCCACAGAGCCCCCCCTTACATCAGAGACAACTCTTGCATTATAGTCCAAGGACTTCCTGCTTACATCAGGACTCCCTCTTATGTCAGAGTCCTTAGAGTCCTCCCCCCTACATCAGAACCTCCTCTTACATCAGAACCCCCTCTTACATTATAGTCCCCAGAGTTCTCACTTACATCACATTCCCCCCCTTCATCAGAATCCCCAGAGTCTTCCCTTACACTAGAGGAAGAAGGACTTGATTGGTTTTCAGAATTAAGGTCTGCTTCAAGGTTGGGTTCACACCTATTAATTATGATAATGCCGGTTACATGAATTATTGCATTGCAGTGCCATGCATTTCAAATACACCCCAACACACTAAAGTAACACACATGCTTTGTGATGTATGGGTTGTGTGTATGCATTTATTTGATTTATTTGTCCATTCTGATGCTTTGTGCTCTGCAGAGTATGACACTAGATGCATGAAGGTCATGAATCTAGAAGGTCAGAAATACCATCTGTGTACTTTGGAAGACTGTGGAGGTGAGAGTGCTGCAGATAAGCAGGTACAGCTTATGTGAGAGGATTTGCTTCATCACTGTGTTTATACCTTAGGTTAGTCACTTCAGTGGGCCCAGAGCTTTGTGGGGCTGACTCTGTGCTTTTCAGTCACTACTGAATACAGAAGCCCCACTTCATGAAACAGCGCACTGTTCCAAGTGGCTCCACAAAACCCTCCAATCCCTGCACATCCCTATGACAACAGAGAAGGGACAGCGGATGTACATAGCCATGCTACTCTGGTGGAAACTGCTCCTTCTAAATTTGTGTCCACAGTCAGCACTTTCCACTTTCCTCCCGAGGTAAGTTGTAGCTGCTCTTCTGCAGCAGCCCCTCTCTCTGATACACTCAAGGAGAGGAATTTGAGGCTGGGAGGAGAGCTCTGTACTGGGGAGGGGGGAGTCATTTTTAGCTATAAAGTGGACTGTGTGAAATGCACACTTGATCCCTGCACTCTGTAAATAGCACACTCCTGAACCCTGCATTCTGTTCTTAGCACACTCCTGAATCCTGCACTGTCTACATAGTGCATTCCTGAACCCTGAACTCTGTACATAGCACACTCCTGAACATTGCATCCTGTATGTAGTGCACTCCTCTACTCTGCACCCTGTACTCTGTACATAGAGCATTTGTGAACTCTGCACGTAGCACACTCCTGAACTCAGATCTCTGTAGGTAGCACAATTCTGAACTCAGAACTTAGATAGCACACTCCTGAACTCTGCATTCTGTGTATAGCGGACTCCTGTAGTCTGCACTCTGCCAATCTGCAGTCTGCCAATTGCTCCCCCTGCTGTCAATCTGCTCTGTGAGGAGGGAGAGAGCAGAGAGAGTGTCGCTGCTCTCATGCACATTATTGGATCGAGGTTGGGCTCAGATAAGTATAACGGGTTGGGGGGATCTGAGACAAAGAAGGGTTTTTTACCCTAATACAGAAAATGCATTAAGGTACACAACCTTAATGCTTTAGAACCACTTTAACAATGCCTTTTTAGGAGCCTCCTACCACACTTTCACCACACCCGCCATTTGATGGGCCTATTTCTAGGTTTATTATCACTTTAACGCAACATCTGTTAACAAGCATGCGTTAACACAATGCATCAGAACAGTTAGATGTGATGGGGGCCTAAAGTGGATCTTGAATAAAATAAAATGATATTGTCACAGGTTGTCCACTTAACATTGTATAATAAAGTGTATCTAAAGGCATAATATTATTGTTTAGTTTTGGATAGTGAGGGGAAGAGTTAAATTTCATTCAAAGGTTTTTATTGCTGTCTGTGTTCCACTGAGAAGAGTCACCCCTTTATTTGCCCTGGTGACTATTGTCACTGAGACAGAAAGCAAAAAAGCCAAAATTTTAGAGATGTCACCAGCGCAAGAGAGGGAGCATCCTTCAATTGGGACACTTGTTGCTATGACAACTCTCTAAGATGGAAATTCCTTTCCCTTCAGAGAGATTTCCTTTCATTTCCTTTTGTTTCTCAGGAACGCAAGTGAGGGGAACTCTCCCTAACGGGACACAGACAGCGATAAATAACCGGATAGGAGTTTAACCCGTTCCTACTGTAAAGCTAAAAAAAAACAGGTTTAGCTTTACATACACAGAAACACATTCTTTGTTAGTATTTTGGTATAAAGAGTATGGCTGTGCCCAATCCATGCTACTGATTAATGTTGTCATTTGGTAGTTGAACTCAAGGGCAAGCACGTATCCTTTCTCCTTGCCCTGGACAATTAAATATGGCAGCTCTATAATAAATTTTGCTAGAAAATCAGCATATACAGTATAGAGATGCACAGTAGAAATAGAAACTCTGTTATGTGGGTATATTTTTTATGGTTATTCCTCTAGGCAAAATGCTCTCGAAACATTTAAATAAAGTCTGTGAGGAATAAAGGTTAGTATATACAGTGCTGTGAAAAAGTATTTGCCCCCTACCTGATTTTCTTCTTTTTTTTTTTTTTGCATATTTGTCACACTTAAATGATTCAGATCATCAAACAAATTTTAATATTACACAAAGGTAACCCAAGTAAATACAAAATGCAGTTTTTAAATGATGATTTCATTTATTAAAGGAAAAAAGCTGTCCAACCCTGCCTGGCCCTATGTGAAAAAGTAATTTGCCCCCTCCCCTTCCCTTGCTAAATAATGAATGAACTGTGACCAACCACATTTTTTGGAAAGCCAAGTTAAGTTTCACTTGCCACACCCAGGCCTTATTACTGCCAGATCTGTTGAATCAAGAAATCAAGCTACCTGACAAAGTAAAGCATGCTAAAAGATCTCCAAAAACACCACATCATGCCACAATCTACAGAAATTCAATAACAAATGAGAAACAAAGTAATTGACATTTATCAGTCTGGAAAGAATTACAAAGCCAAAGCTTTGAGACTCTGGCAAACCACGGTGGGTGTCCACTAACGGAGAAAACTGGGAACAATGGTGAACCTTCCCAGGAGTGGCTGGCCTACCAGAATTACTCCAAGGGCACAACAACAATTCATTCAGGAGCAACATCAACCCAGAACAACATCTAAAGAACTGCAGGCATCACTTGCCTTAGTTAGGGACAGTGTTCATGATCCAACAATAACAGAGAGACTGTGCAAAATGGCATCCATGGGAGAGTTCCAAGGCGAAAGCCACTGCTGACCCAAAAGAACACAAAGGCTCGTCTCACATTTGCCAAAACACATCTTGATTATCTCCAAGACTTTTGGACAAATATTCTGTGGACTGCTAAGACAAAAGTTGAGGTTTTTGGAAAGTGTGCGTCCCGTCACTTCTGGCATAAAACTAACACAGCCTTTTATAAAAAGAACATCATACCAATAGTCAAACATGGTGGTGGCAGTGTGATGGTCTGTGGCTGCTTTGCAGCTTCAGGACCTGGACGACTTTCCATAGTTGATGGAACCATGAATTCTGTGCTCTACTAGAAAATCCTGAAAGAGAATATTCAGCCATTAGTTTGTGGCCTCAAGCTCAAGTGCACTTGGGTTATGCAACAGGATAATAATCTAAACCACACCAACTCTGAATGGCTAAAAAAAAAACAAAATTAGGGTTTTGGAGTGGCCTAGTCAAAGTCAGAATTAAATCCAATTGAGATGCTGTGGCATGACCTTAAACAGGCCGTTCATGATTGAAAACCCTCCAGTGTGGCTGAATTAAAACAATTCTGCAAAGAAGAGTGGGCCAAAATTCCTCCACAGCGATGTGAAAGACTCATTGCAAGTTTGCAAGTTATTGCAAATGCTTGATTGCAGTTGTTGCCATCAAGGGTGGCACAACCAGTTATTAGGTTTAGAGAGGCAATTACTTTTTTACATAGGGACAGGCAGGTTTGGACAGCTTTTAAAAGCTGTCCATTTAAAAACTGCATTTTGTATTTACTCGGGTTATTTTTGTGCACTATTAAAATTTGTTTGATAATCTGAATCATTTAAGTGTGACAAATATGCAAAAAAATTAAGGAAATGGCAAATACTTTTTCACAGCACTGTAATATTATCTTACCCTGCCCTTCGTATTGTAGTGGTGATTTTTTCCAGCAAGATCTTGGGCATTGCCTAAAATCTTGCAAGAAGCCACTCCAACACACTGCAGCAGTATCTTTGTGAGATCTTGGGTACTCCGCAATACCCAGGTTCTTACCGGACACTGCTCTTGTTTATAGGAAGCAGGTGGATGCTGGTGTACAGTAAACAAATTAACCAGTTGCCCTGAGGATATACTCCCCTTTTGGCCATTTTTTGCGTTACGACGATGCATTACTTTTACTGAAAATTGCGCGGTCATGCAATGCTGCATTCAAATGAAATTTATGTTCTTTTTTTTGCACAAATCAAACTTTCTTTCTGTGGTATTTGATCGCCTGTGCGTTTTTTATGTTTTGCGCTATTAAAAAAAAAAAGACCAACAATTGTGAGAAAAAAAAAACTATTTTTGACTTTTTGCTATTAAACATGTCCAGTAAAAAATTAAAAAAAAATCAAATTTAGGCCAAAATGTATTCTGCTACATGTCTTTGCTAAAAAAAAAATCCCAATCCATGTAAATTAATTGGTTTATGTGAAAGTTATAGCGTTTACAAAATGTCGGTATACATACTGAAATTTTTTTTTAATTTTTACTAGTAATGGCGGCAATCAGCAACTTATAGTAGGACTGTGGGACTGTGGTGGACATTCTGACACTGGGGGGAACTGACATGGTGTCACTGACATCCCCAGTGACACCAATATAGTGATCAGTGCTAAAAAAAAAGCACTGACACTGTACTAATGGCACTGGGCAGGAAGGGGTTAACATGAGGGGTAATAAAAGCGTTAACTGTGTGCTGGGAGTGTTTTACTAGGGATTTACTGTAATCACACTGCTCTGGATGGCTGTGCTGTGCACAGCCATCCAGAGCAATGTGCCCGAGCTGACAGGGAGGAGAACCGTTAGTAGACAAAACAGTCCTCCTCCCCGTGATTTCTTCGGCGCCGGCGCCAGGCCGGGACCCGGTGATTGACAGCTGGAAATGCAAAATCACATATATGCGTGATTTGTGCACCTATGCCGCCCTCTAGCAGTATTTCTGCTATAGGGCGGACGGAAAGCCGTTAACATTTTGCAACAGTGTTTTGGCATGGTCGGGGGGTCATAAAAAAAAAAGCTGACCATTCATTTTAGGTCCAATTGTAAGGTTTACTATACCTTTAAAATACACTGAGGGCAAATTATCAAAACTAAAGAAGCCAGAATCTGGCAACTGATCAGCTTCTAGCTTTCATTTTTACAGCCTAACTGAACATGTTGAAGATAGAAGCTGCTGGATGCCATGCACAGATGGAGTCTACTCCAGTCTTGATAAATTTCCCCCAATAGACCTTTAAATATATGCAAGACCACCTAGCACGTTTGCAAGTAAAATATCTTACCTTTCTTTCTCTATGTTTTGAGAGTTGACATTGCTGGCTTGGGTCACTCTACATATAGCATATTACATTTAGTGTGGCTGCAATCTGAATGGAAACAGCAGACCACAACTTAGAACAGCAGGAAACACATCTGTCTCACATATCCATTTGAGTAAGTGCCTTCCCAGAAGCCATCAGTGTATTTCAACTTCATTAAAGTATGAACCCCTCTTAGTGAAGGTCTATGGTTAAAATGTAAAATCATATTTCAATTATTTATAGCCTTTTCCTAATAATCCAAGTGATGTTGAAGTTTGTAAACTTACTTTGTGAAGATACCCATACTTGTAATTCCTTAAAATTCTGTTACATTATGAAATTCTGTGTATTCACTATGCCCTGCGAGTCGGCACTGATGTGCCACACATTTCACAGAGCCTGCCTTCTGAACTACAGAGGTGCTGAGTGGGGGAGTTTCAGTGAGGAGGGAGCAAGGTACCATGGGATATGTAGCCCTTAGAAATTGAAATTAAACAGCAGAGATGCTGCAAAGCATGCAGGGGATCCAAGAAGATGTGGAAAGAGATGACCAGCAGACAGACAGCACTCACAACATGAAAGGATATTTTGCAAGTAAGCTTACAGTATATTGGATTGTCAAGTATAACTATTGTTTGTAATGCTATTACAATGCTGATGTTATAAATGCTAAATGTAAAATTGTGATCCTGGATCTCATTTAATCTAAAGTACCCCTTGAAGTAGAGCTGTGATCATTCTACAGACACTAAAATGTTTAGAAATGCTGAAGAAGTGGTATACAGTGGGGCAAAAAAGTATTTAGTTAGCCACCAATTGTGCAAGTTTTCCCACTTAAAAAGATGAGAGAGGCCTGTAATTGGCATCATAGGTAGACCTCAACTATGAGAGACAAAATGAGAAAACAAATCCAGACAATCACATTGGCTGATTTGGAAAGAATTTATTTGCAAATTATGGTGGAAAATAAGTATTTGGTCACCTACAAACAAGCAAGATTTCTGGCTCTCACAGACCTGTACCTTCTTCTTTAAGAGGCTCCTCTGTCCTGCACTCATTACCTGTATCAATGGCATCTGTTTGAACTTGGTATCAGTATAAAAGACACCCGTCCACAACCTCAAACAATCACACTCCAAACTCCACTATGGTGAAGACCAAAGAGCTGTCGAAGGACACCAGAAACAAAATTGTAGACCTGCAACAGGCTGGGAAGACTGAATCTGCAATAGGCAGGCAGCTTGGTGTGAACAAATCAACTGTGGGAGCAATAATTAGAAAATGGAAGACATACAAGACCACTAATAATCTCCCTCAATCTGGGGCTCCACGCAAGATCTCACCCCATGGGGTCAAAATGATCACAAGAACGGTGAGCAAAAATCCCAGGACCACACGGGGGGACCTAGTGAATGACCTGCAGAGAGCTGGGACCAACGTAACAAAGGCTACCATCAGTAACACACTACGCCGCCAGGGACTCAGATCCTTCAGTGCCAGACGTGTCCCCCTGCTTAAGCCAGTACATGTTCGGGCCCCTCTGAAGTTTGCTAGAGAGCATTTGGATGATCCAGAAGAGGATTGGGAGAATGTCATATGGTCAGATGAAACCAAAATAGAACTGGTTAGTAGAAACACAACTCGTCGTGTTTGGAGGAGAGAGAATGCTGAGTTGCATCCAAAGAACACCATACCTACTGTGAAGCATGGGTGTGGCAACATCATGCTTTGGGGCTGTTTCTCCGCAAAGGGACCAGGACGACTGATCCATGTACAGGACAGAATGAATGGGGCCATGTATCGTGAGATTTGGAGTGCAAACCTCCTTCCATCAGCAAGGGCATTGAAGATGAAACGTGGCTGGGTCTTCCAACATGACAATGATCCCAAACATACCGCCCGGGCAACGAAGGAGTGGCTTCGTAAGAAGCATTTCAAGGTCCTGGGGTGGTCTAGCCAGTCTCCAGATCTCAACCCCATAGAAAACCTTTGGAGGGAGTTGAAAGTTCGTGTTGCCCAGCGACAGCCCCAAATCATCACTGCTCTAGAGGAGATCTGCATGGAGGAATGGGCCAACATACCAGCAACAGTGTGTGCCAACGTTGTGAAGACTTACAGGAAACGTTTGACCTCTGTCATTGCCAACATAGGATATATAACAAAGTATTGAGATGAACTTTTGATATTGACCAAATACTTATTTTCCACCATAATTTGCAAATAAATTCTTTCCAAATCAGCCAATGTGATTGTCTGGATTTTTTTTCTCATTTTGTCTCTCATAGTTGAGGTCTACCTATGATGCCAATTACAGGCCTCTCTCATCTTTTTAAGTGGGAGAACTTGCACAATTGGTGGCTGACTAAATACTTTTTTGCCCCACTGTATAAACTATAAAACAAGCCCTCACTGGCCTCTGTAGCTGCAGACACTGTATGATTATTCATCCTCTACTTTTGCAGCTCAGTTTTACTTTTATTTTCTCTTAGTAGCTCAGTACTTGTCAGCAGTGCGTCAGCAATCTGCCAGCTTTCCTACTCTAATGTAAGAACAGATGAGGTGCTCAGAAAGAGGATACGTGCCCCTTTAAGTCGCAACCGGTTCAGTAAAGACCGACCAAATTTCGATTGTACAGCAATCGATCTACCAATCAACTTCTGTACAACTGCCCTGTCAGATTTTACCCGCTCGATCAGTGCTGCAGGCAATGTTAATCAGTGTATTCTGATGGCGGGGAAGTATTCCCATTGTCAAAATACTATTGCTCAGTGGAAGGATTCCCCCTTTAACCTCGTATGTGTGGATGGGGGAATTGGCTAAGTTTCATCCATGGGCTGCCTTAGGCATACCTTTCCCTCACAGCTCCAACCTCATTAACCTCCCTGGAGGTATTCCTGAGTGTAATTCGGGGTTAACTTTCAGTACCAGAAGCAGTAACCCTGAGATAAACTCGGGATTACCCTGCAGCATTGCTCTGGGATCCTTCCAGCACTTACCTTGTCCTACGCTCCCGCGATGTCCCCCCTGCAGCGTCCTCGGCCATGTCCTCCAGCCGATGCTAATTCCGGGTTCCGTTCCCTGAGAGCATCGGGACATATGGGACATACGGGGGATGGAACCAGTGAGAAATTCAAAAATTTGACATTTACTCAATACACTAAAATCTCATAGTATTACATTACTGTATCAAACCATTTCACATACATTTTGTCCCGAGTGCTTTGTCCTGTGCCCTGCCTGCATTTTTACTGTTTTTTTCTGCCTGGAAACTGAGAAACGTCCATGGCGTCCAAAAAGCGTCCCTTTAAAAAGCGGTTTTAGACCAGCTAGAGAACAGCAATAGTAAATTAGAACCAATGGCAGAATTGAGTGATAATGATTTGTGGGGAAATTCGTCATCCGACACTGAAAACAATTCTGTGACTGAGCTTAGTAATGTGCAAACTTGGCGCTCTATTTCAAATTTCAGTGTTTTTGGTTTGATTACATTATTGAATTAAATTTATTATTATATTATTATTTTTATGATTATTTATTATATTATAATTTATGATTTCGTGTTTCAAGTTTTATCATACTCGGGATGTTTACTAGACACTTGTTCAGAGAGATTTCCGCGAGTTATTCCTAAGAATTACAGGCCTACAATAAAAAAACAACATTTCCATGCAAAAAAATGTACCGCTTTGAGCACAGAAATACTGACATAATCAGACCGCCAGGGAGGTTAATGTTTAAAGAACAACATACTGATTTTTACTTATTGCCATATTCCTTCAGCCACTGTACCTGTTGCAGGAGTGTCTATTAAATTTAGTACTGCCTGGCTATATCCAAGCCAGTGCTGAATTAATAGATGGTGACTCCAGCCTGAATGTCTACTCTTGCCTGCTATCAGGAAGTATTTCTGATAATAGAGAGAAGAGATGCAATAGGGCTGGAGTAAGAATATTTGTGCCCTTCTCTGATCAAAGAGGCCTGGTTAGAAGGAGGCCAGTGACAACCTTGAGGAGAACTTCTTTTCCAACCCAGGTATAGGCCTGGGAAGGAGCGCTGTCAGTAGTCTGTCCTCCTCGGAAACTGTCCTGTCTGACAGAGAAGGAGCCTGAACCAAGATGGAGAAACAGGATAAGAGCCTCTGCTGGAGAAAGGAGCTGGGAAGAAGCTGAACCCTCACTGGGCCTGGTGACTCTCTTGCAGGATGCACAGAGAAGTCTCCTAGCCAGTTGAAGCTCTGCTACATACAGTGTAGCCCGTATTGGCTTAAAGGTCTTTACACTGCCTAAACTGGAAGTTGATCTAAAGTTGCTATGTGTATCTAAAGCCCCTAACACTCTCTACCTGTACGTCAGCAGAATAAACTCTTTGAAAACCCTTAAAGTGACAGGCACCCAATGTTTTACAGTCACCCATCAATAGCTATAAACTCAGTTGTAGGGTAAATACTAGCGCACCCTGTCTCAGGGGTCGGAGGTGCTAAACAACTTTATACTGCAACCTGTTTTTCAGGTACTGTTGTGGCACTGTTGTTATCTTATCCCTCTAAAGCTGTACCTTTGTGCATATACTGTATATAAATGGAAAAGTTACCGTTGGGACAAGAAATTATAGAAAATACCTTCAATGGAAACACAAAATGCAAAAAATGCAAAGACTGCTGCATGGGACAATAGTGATTTTTTTTTACAATGTATATAAAAACCCACGTAAACTAATCCCTACCTATTAACCCGACTAAAGTGCATCCATAGAAATAATCCTGTCTCACTTTCAGCTCTATCTTGCTCCCAAAATCAGTGTAGAGCACCTCAGAAGTGACAGTTTATACAAAGAAAATAATAAATGTCATTATGGGCATCTTGGGATGTCTGTTCTTTCTTCATACTATTAGGTAAGAGGACCTGACTTTGAAGACAATACACCGCTAAAAAAGGAACACTTTGAAAACACATCAGATCTCAATGGGGAAAAATAACATGCTGGATATCTATACTGATATGGACTAGGTAATGTGTTAGGAACGTAAGGATGCCCCATTGTTTGATGGAAATGAACATTATCAACCTACAGAGGACTAAATTAAAAAAACACACTGAAAATCAAAGTGAAAAAATGATGCAGCAAGCTAGTCCATTTTGCTGAAATTTCATTGCAGGAGCTCAAAATGGTACTCAGTAGTTTGTATGGCCTCCACATGCTTGTATGCATGCCTGACAACATCGGCAATGCTCCTAATGAGACGATGAATGGTGTCCTACCAGATCTGGACCAAAGCATCACTGAGCTCCTGGACAATCTGAGGTGCAACCTGGTGGCACCAGATGGACCGAAATATGATATACCCGAGGTGTTCTATTGGATTTAGGTCAGGAGAGTGTGGGGCTATTCAATTATCCTTCATCCTCTAGGAACTGCCTTCATGCTATCGCCACATAAGGCAATTGTCATGCACCAAGAGGAACCCAGGACCCACTGTCCCAGCATAGGGTTTGACAATGGATCCATCCCGATACCTAATGGCAGTCAGGGTGCCAGTGTTTAGCCTATAGAGGTCTGTGCGCCCCTCCATGGATATGCTTCCCCAGACCATCGCTGACCCACCACCAAAACGGTCAGGCAGAATGATGTTAAAGGCAACATAACATTCTCCATGGTTTTTCCAGACACTTTCATGTCTGCCACATGTGCTCAGGGTGAACCCGCTCTCTTCTGTGAAAAGCATAGGGTGTCAGTGACGGACCTGCCAATTCTGGTGTTCATTGGCAAATGCAATCTAGCTCTATGGTGGCGGGCAGCGAGCACAGGGCCCACTAGAGGACGTCGGGCCCTCAGGCCACCCTTATGATATCTGTTTCTGATCGTTTGGTCAGAGACATTCAAACCAGTGGCCTGCTGGAGGTCATTTTGTAGGGCTCTGGCAGTGCTCATCCTGTTATTCCTTGCACAAAGGAGCAGATACCGGTCCTGTTGATAGATTAAGGACCTTATACTGCCCTGTCCAGCTGTCCTAGAGTAACTGCTTGTCTCCTGGAATCTCCTTCATGCTCTTGAGACTGTGCTGAGAGACACAGCAAACCTTCTGGTAATGGCACGCATTGATGTGATATCCTGAAGAAGTTGGACTGCCTGTACAACCTCTGTAGGGTCCAGGTATCACCTCATGCTACCAGTAGTGACACTGACCCTAGCCAAGTGCAAAACTAGTGAAAAACAGTCAGAAAAGACAAGTAAGGAAAAAAATGTCAGTGGCCTCCACCTGTAAAACCATTCTTGTTTTAGGGGTAATCTCATTGTTGCCCATCTAGTGCACCTGTTGGTAATTCCATTAACACTTAAGCAGCTGAAACTGAAAAATAACCCCCTCTGCTACATAACTGACCAGATCAATATCCCAGGAGTTTAATTGACTTGATGCTATACTCTGATTAAAAAGCATTCCTTAAATTTTTTTTGAGTAATGTATAATAATAGTAAAAAACACTAAAATAGGCACACTTTTATATTGGTGCAGTTTTAAATATATTTTCTGTAGCCTTCCACAACACTATTAAAAATAATATAAATTAGCATGCCTACAATTCATGATTGATTTGAGTCATCTTACTGGCCTGTCTTCCAACCCTTACATAACTAGATTATCCTAAATGAGCCAGTTTCCAATGAGACAGACATGCAGCATTCTCCATCCACATCTGGTTTGGTGTGACGTGGACAAGTGAGATGACTGTCTAGATTTAAAAATAGCACCATGTGTAATTTCTGTCAGTCACTTACTTTATATCTTAAAATGGAATGGATAAAGTCCTTTATTTTATGTGTTTAAACACAGAGTCTCTCTACTTCACAGCAGAACTGCAAACAAAATACTATGTGACTGGTCAATTAAATGAATGTAATAATTTATACAGCTGAATAAAGTGAAAAAGGTTATTAAGCAGCACAAGATAAAGAAGAAAGGTGGACAGTACAGCATAATCTACCCAAAAGTGTTATCCATGCACAATGGCTAAAGACAGATAGTGAAGCATGCAGTGAGCATAACGTCCAATGATAAGAATTCTCAAAGCGTGTCTAAGACATTCTAGGACACAGCTAGGAGGCTGTCAGCTGTGAAGCCAACAGAGTTACTAGCAACCAGTGACAAGGAAAGGCAGCAGCAGTGAATACGTCACTGTGCTAACTTGCATATAGGAACAGGCATTCCGCCTGTCTCTGTACACTGTTAAGAGCAGAAAGTAAACCCTCACCTTGTAAAGCAATCCATTAAGTTTAAAATGTAAATTCAAATATGGGGGGGCAGGACAAGTCCAATCATTGGTAAAGAACAGGCTGAGTTCCCAGCATTGCTAGAGAACTGACCATGCTGTTCTCTCCTACCTAGTGTGGTTAGTTTTTAATAGGAAAGCAGAGGGATTGACAGGAAATCCAGGGATTTCACACAAAGGAAGCAATACAAAGAGAACAGGATACTTTTTCAGACAAGTACATGCTATAGTAGGCACATATCAAGAATATGAAATGCTGGGTTAACATGCTCTTTAATTACCTCCAGTTTCATTATCTATGAACTAGAGGTAATCTGGTGCATTAATAGAACCACTAAGTTAAGGTGGTAATATTAATAAATTATTGAAATCTACTGCACGTGTTGATATAGACTTACTGAAACAAACGGTAGGGGTTTCTGAATCTGGTGTGTCAGTAGTGCCTTACTTGACTGAGAATTACTGTAGAAAACTAGTTTATATTTCTTAGCTGCAAACTATATAAAAATGATATAGTTTGAGAATATATTAACATTTTTCATCTCTCTCTGAAGATCTGCATGGTGATGGGTGGACTATTATAATCTATGTCTGTGTGCTGATGCATGTGTAGTAAAGTGCAAACGCGCAATTCTGGCATGTTGAAGGCTTTATAAGTAAAGGGTAAGTCTGCACTGAGCTCTGGCCTATCACTAAAATGAAGAAGAGATCAAGGAGGGTATAGAAATCTTTAAGTAGGAAACCCAGTGTCCTTGTCTCATGTCAAGACTTTTGGTTGGTTTGAAAAGATCTGAGAGGTAAGATGTACAGTATTTCTCTAAAATAAAAGGATCCTTTTGGATGTCAGCTATGCTTACAGCATGTACGGCTGTGGGCCACAAATTTCAGTTTTAGATGGTTATATAGAGTAGTGGACTCCAAGCTCTGGGGCCAGATGTGGCCCTTCACTTGCCTTTATCTGGCCCTTCAGGCATTATTCCTGCCACTGACACCAACAATGGGGCACTATTGCTTCCACTGACATCAACAATGGGGCCTAATTCCTGTCACTGACATCAACAATGGGGCATAATTCCTGCCACTGACACCAACAATGGGGCACTATTGCTTCCACTGACACAAACAATGGGGCATAATTCCTGTCACTGACATCAACAATGGGGCATAATTCCTGCCACTGACACCAAAAATGGGGCATAATTCCTGCCACCGACACCAACAATGGGGCATAATTACTGCCACTGACATCAACAGTGGGACACTATTCCTCCCACTGGCACCAACTACTTCTCCCCCTAATACCAAAAATCGGGCATTGTTTACTCCCACTGGGCATAGTCTGGTCCCCCCCAAAGTCTGAAGGACAGTAAACTGGAGACCCCTAATATAGAGGATGTGCCTTATCCTAAAGGTTTTCCTCCTTTATTATGTTTAGAAATGACAAGAATCTAGTGCCAATACTCATAGATTAACAGATTATATTAATCTGTTAGTATACAATTAGTATAAAATTGGGGAAACTGTTATGAAAAAGGTTATAAACAAGGTAATGAATTTTGTGAAAACAATATATATATTTAACCCACTCTATACTGTAATGACCCTTACTATCATAGAGCACTAGGAACAGGGGCGGACTGACAACTCATGGGGTCCCTGTGTCCTTACCCAAACTCCAAAAAGCCTATGAAAAAGGTACCAGGGGCATCTCATGGGGCCCTCTACTGACCCCGAGCCCTCGGGCATGCCCAAGTTTCCAAATGGTCAGTCCGCCCCTGACTAGGAAGTGATTTTCTAATCATGAATCACCAAGATGAACCTTCATGATACATAGCATCACACAACTGAATGTCTTGTGACTCTTTTATTCTACAAAGGTATTTTAGAAAATAATTATTATATTATAATAATATAGATTGATGTAGTGTCAGCAGTTTGCGCAGCAGGTTCTACAATTCGATTATTACTTCTCTCAGACCAACACCATGTTTCATGTCCATCCAGTCCAGCACAAATATCAATTCTTTTCAAGTTGTCACCCCCCGAACAGGATTTATGTTTTGCTGGCAACATCATAGATGTTTCACACAGTATATTAAATGGTGTTGATCTTAAATTAGTAATAAGACCATTTACACGCTAGGGGATACACTGTATCCTATTTGAAAATGTATACACATCAGGGATTGGTGGCACTTACCATACTTTTTCAGGTCCCTTCTGGAAAAAGAGGAAACACGTGCCATATGTTTTTTCCTTGTATAATAGCTAGCCATTCCACCTGTGATCCATACATTGGATTTACAGTGATACAGAAAACAATTGTTTACTGTGTACCCTGTTCACGCTTTACATGTGCAGAGGTGTGCAGAAGAATGCAGCTCAACAGACATGATGTGAATAAGTGTTATTTAACTTCAGCAAAGAAAAATAAGGTTTCCTACCCTACCTGTGTAAAATCTCAGAACTGGAGAGAGAGAAATACAAATTCTTTATAAGGTGAACAAGTGCTCATAAATGCATTCCATTCATATGTAGGCTTCACTTTCCATATTTCTTTTTCAATGCCAAATCAATTTATCAGTTACTTATCTTTGCAATAATTGTTTAAGGCCTCAGTCACATTTTTGTAATTAAAATTAATTTGTTTTATGTCCTTTTGAACATTTTGCATGACTTGCAATTCATATTCGCAGATTTTCTGGTGTGTGTTGCTGCACATGTGCAAGCAAATATGTGCGAGCAAAAAAAAAAAAAAAAAAGGAAAACAATACCATAAACCATGATAATTGTAAACTGTTTTTAATTGAAAAGCTTGAACGGGGCCTAAAGTCACTGAGGATATAGAAATAAATTATTGGGTGAAAAAAATGTGTTATAATCGCAGTTTCACAATCAGTATTCTACCATTGAACTGAGTAGTTTTGTAGCTACATGTATCTTGTCAGTGCTAACATGATGGGTTTGAAGGCTTGGGCATTCTCTAAATCATGAAAACAGTGTTTTGTGGTATCAGTGGCCCACATTACATATTCCAACACCATAAGAGTTATTGATTACCTCCCTAGCAAGAAAAGTTGCTGTAGGCTATTTTCTCATTTCTTAAAGTCCTGCTGTCAACGTTTTAAGTATGGGATACTATTGCTCCATGACCACCACTGGCTAACATCAGTTACCTTGTGTAGTTTCAAATGAGTTTTTAAATAACACAGTATGGCTGACAAGTCTCAGTAACCTTTCACACACTGACAATTCCAGGCAAGTATAATTCTTCAGAGTTTATCATCTTCAGCATGATTAACCAGGAAGCCCTAATAAATTAGTGATACCAAAGCTGAAAACAACCAGCTACCTCATCCTTAAATCTAAAGTAAGGTATGAAGTGAAAACAACTACCATTTTAACTCTGTTTGAGTTAACGATTTTAACTTTTAAAGATTTTAACTCTTTTAATGCTGTTTGGGAAATTGTATTTCCTAATTGTTAATACAGTAGTAAGGGAACACAGAGGTGACAGTCAACCAATAAAACCATTATTGCAAAGCTTACAAATAAATAGAGCACTCAAGCAAGTGCATGTCCTGAGGGTGGTTATAACAGGTCTGCACATTTGGCTGCCCTTTGTTACTAGAAACTTTAAGAAACCTCTACATTCCATTCAAAACCTTTTAAAGACTCACCCAAGCTCTACTGCTATGTGAGTGGAATGAGAGCGGAAAGCCAGTGCTCAGGCTGGAACGTTCACTTCAAGATATGTAGAAATATAGCCAGAAACGTGGTCACTTCTTCATAAAGAATATTTATTGGCACACAATAGGAAATACAGGATCCATAAAAGCTAATGAGTTTCGGCCATTGCCTTCCTCATAGCAATGTCAATAAAGATTCTCTATTAAGAAGTAACTGAGTTATAGAGTTACTATATTTCTACATTCAAAATCTTTTATTTTATTAACTCAGTTACTTTTATATATATTAAAGCTCGGCTATGTTTCATAATTACCTTGACTTATTATAGGTATAAATGAGTAAATTCCTATGTGGCCCAATCTAGAAGCACAAGAAGCTTATTTGTAGCAAAGCCTTTGAAGATTTGGATAACATAGGAATTGGTTATGCCCAGTACACATGATGAGAAAATTGGATGAAAAATACCGCTTTCGGAACAATCGTACGGTAATCTGAGCGTTAGTACACAGCTTTTGAGAGTATTCGTTCATTAACAGACCAAGACCACGCATGTTCGGAAATGAAAGAATACATTACAATACATTACATCATCACAGGACGCTGTATTCGGTCTTATGAGAATTTCTGTAACTTTAGTAACCTCTTTATTTTCAATATGAGATTAGCATGCAAAAAAAAGATGATGATTTGTGTGATATTCTTATTGTGTGTATGAGGCTTTAGAACCTGTCAGGTTTTCATTGCTATTTTTTTCCCACTGGGGAAAATCATTCTCTCTATTTGTCCTGTCATCACTGTACAAAAACTGATAGGAAATAACAAATTTTACAGTTGTCAGAACATAACAGCCAATCACCTTGCAGCAACTCAATGCATTTAGGCATCTATATGTGGAGAAGACAGCTTGCTGAAGTTCAAACTGAGCACCAGAATGGGGAATAAAAAGATTGACGTGACTTTGTACGTGGAATGGTTGTTGGTGCCAGATGGGCTGGTCTGAGTATTTCAAAATCTGCTGATCTACTGTGATTTTCATGCACAACCATCTCTAGGCTTTACAGAGAATGGTCCAAAAAAAAGAAAATATCCAGTGAGTGGCAGTTGTGTGGACGAAATTGCCTTGTTGATGTCAGAGGTCAGAGGAGAATGGGCAGACTGGTTCAAGATGAAAGGCAACAATAACTCAAATAAAACTTAATGTAAAAATAGCAGCATGTGTCTAATATAAAACTACAGTGTTCGAGGATCAATATGTGAATCAATCAATAAATAATACAATTCAAAAACTAAAAATACAACTAAAAATAAAAAGTGAAGCAAAAGAAACACAAAGTTCATAGTCCCCTGTTCTCACCCGGTGACAGAAAAAAATCTTTAATGTGCTTGTAATAATCAGCCGACTCCATTTTCAAACACCACGTGTTCAGATTGGTCGCCCCCTAATCACTGCCACTCACCAAATAGTATGCCTTATCTATATCTGATAAACAAAACTCTTGTAAATTGCTCGTCCTTCTTATCAGCTTTATCAACCGACCCCAGTATGTCAATGCAGCAAAGGGATGGTTATCCAATAATACTGCGTTCCAGGGAAAGAAATAAAAGAGGAACTAATAGTGTATTACCATTAAAAACACCAGTTTATTAATCATGCATTGGCTAAGCATAGCGTGTAACAGGCATCTCACCTGGCATCTCACCCAACCAACCTCGCTACTGTGGACAGAACGTAATTTTTGGCGGGGGGTAAGAGGTGAGTCCCGGCTGTCTCCAATGTCATGCGAACCACCGTTGACATGTTTCGTCATCTTTATCAAAGGGTGATATTTATTGCTTCCGGGTAACACGTTGAGCGGCTAGCCTAATGCATTATGAATACAAGAGGGTGGCCGCGCAGCACAGGCCCCATTTAGAGAATGCTTTGCATTTTCAGAATGAATGCAAATTGTTCTCTGATTTGACTTGGTGGACACTGACGTTTCTGCTATGCCTCTCTGCCTCATCCAACCACAGAATGCTTTGCATTCATTCAGAGAATGCAAAGCATTCTCTGAATGGAGCCTCTTCCGAGTGGCTGACCTCCTGTGTTCAGTAAGCAGGATATTCCCCCATTTTTGAAAGCAGTAAAGGATATTCCCTCACTTTGGAAAGATTCACTCTCACATCCTTTTGTACCTTCAAGAAAGGAAGTAAAGAAGTTAAGAGATATTCTTCCATGACAAAGCAAAAAACATAAAAGGGTCTTCAATCATTCCTTATTCTATCTAAGATAAAGGTTTTAGCATTACATATTGTATATTTAAAATTGTACCTGGTCAGCTCCACCCAACCTGATCCCCTCCATTGTTGCTTATGTATAAAAGATCAAATCATAACAAGTGAGGTGTTGTTATTAACACGATTGAAGCTTTGTGCAGTAAACACAGACACAAGGGAAAGCAAGACCAATAATGTGGATGCTTGGCTAAGGTGCTCCATCCTCCCAACCATACAAGAAAGATGCAAACAAAGTGCGCTGCCATAATTCCAGGGCTAGAAGAGAAAATTTAGGACCACTGGGGCTTCCAAGAGACAGCTACAGATTATTAATACAAACATGTCTACACTATTAATACAGTGGACACAACATGTCTGTAAGAAAGAACAATCAAATGCGCCCTGCAGATTCTCTGAAGCCTTTTATAAATAAAGCTGAGTCAATCAAGCCCCCCTACCCCCAACCTCATAAGTATATTGGCATATTATGCACAAACTAATGGGTTTTTCAAAGCTGTTTTATCCTTGGAATACCTGGGATATAAATTTAGCCTCATTTCCTTAATTCTAGACACAACAAACCATGGCAGATACATGGCCAAGTTCTATACCAAACTCTCATATTCATAAATGATAGCTATAGCAATGTGTCTGTAAATTGCACAGAAAGGAAAAGCAATTTCAATCTTACAGCTATTATTGCTATGAACTAGAAATCACTCTATCTCCTTTTTACTCCTGCCCATTGTCAATAATGTCTAAATTCAGTGGATTGCTTAATTCTAGAAAACAGATATTTTTGTCCAATTTCTTCCATTGGAAGGGATACTTTTTTGCCGACAGTGATGAGATGTCTGTTAAATCCAGACAAGATCTTTACACGGTTGCTAATTAGATGCTATTACTTGTCAAAACAATGCAAAAACCTATACATGTCTGATGTCAGTGTAGATCATTCCTTCCATGTAATTACAATCAACTTATGAAAGTAGAGCTGATGAAAACTCTTCAGCTGCCATAAACCCATGGAAAAAATATACAGGGATATCATTTTCAGCAGCAAATCAGACTATCTTATGTGGGAATTCTAACACCAGTGTTCTAACTTGTTATTTCTAGAATGTTTTTTTATGCCTGAATTTTTTGAAGTGCACATATATATATATACACCCACGTTTATTATCTTTGAAATTGTGGATGCTCGGTCCTTATGTACACTATTTTAACAGCCAGCATGATTTTACACAGTTTGTATACCCAAGCCTCTTCTTATACTGTTCTATTGCTTGCTGGAGCTGCAATATGGCTTGGTGAAGGGGGATTAAAAACTGTACCACTAGTGAGTTGGAATGCAGTCCGCAGTTCCCAGACTGAACCCCTTGGTGCCTCATTACAACGGTGGTCAGCAGTCCACATTTGTGGTCAGAGATGTCTTTTATAAGGGCCATACATGTAATAAACTGATCAAATGATTCTTCACAGAATCGGATAATACGATCGGATCTATATATTATTGAAAATACACATTCAAACAGATCAATATATTTGAAAATATTATCATAAGTCTGGATGGAAAACCCAATAATAGGAAAGTAGCTAATTTGATATGATCGCTAAGTATATGGCACACCAAACAATATTTTCAAACTACTGATTACATTTCCTAATTGGACAGTAAATTTATTGACAATACAATCATGTATAAATTCATTCCATGTATGGCCACCATTAGAAATAAAGGAAATATTATGTAAAACTGAGAAATACAAGGACTGTCTACCATGGTGAAAATATTACCACAATGAGCACAGAAGTTGGAGTAACTTAGCATGTAAAACATAATCCTGCTTCCAAGAAAGAGAACAATATACAAAATGGGGAAATAATAAAGACTGTCTGAATAAAAATTGGTGTTTGCGACTGATTCATGTACCTGTCAGGAACAGGTACATAAAGGTCCTAGGATATAGTGGACACTGAGGACAGAATCTCCAAACTGGACACTCCGTCCTAGGTGCAGCTCAGCATTACAGTGCTCCATTTACAGCCCCAGCACCCATCACACAGACAGCTGTATGGCTGAGGAGTTTTGTAATAGTGTGGGCAGAACCTAATGGGGAACTCAGAAACTAGTTTGCCATTAGGTCTGCCTTGCCTGTGATTGACAGCTCAAGTCAGTGGCTGGATGTGGAATTGGGTGGATGGAGCCTGATGTGGAACTCTGACACTATTTCCCTATCAGGTCTGCCTCTTGTGTGACTGGTTGCCCATGATGTCACCCAGCATTCCACTCCACTGTTCACAGTCAACTTTTGCCCAGGAAATCTGGCCAGTAGCTGAAAGGATCATCGGTTGGTAGGAAGCCAGCGTCTGAGCAACCAAGAGCCCTGTGTGGGAAACTATCACATTCATGACAGCTTCCCAGCACAAAATGTCCCCACTTTGAGCACTGGCACCTCTATGCATGCCAACTCAGAGCTGGTCTTAATTACTGCCGGTTTCCTACTCTACAAACTGGTCATAATCCTTTAAGAATCTGTTTCAGTCATAGAGACAGGTTACTAAAGTGGCAGTATCAAGAACTACATGATTCTGGTGCCTGTGTCTATATTGGTACCAAAACTGGTACAAAAGCTTTCCTGAATTAGGTACAGGTAGTTTATACAGGAACTACCACCAGAAAATGTTGCTGTTGTTAAAGATGTATTCAATTCCCCAGTATTTACCCAATTATGCTATCTGTTTTAAAGGGAAAGTTTCACTTAGTACTCAAATTAATAAAATTTAACTTTTTATTTCATGCACATTTTCTCCATAAAAGTATATCCCTAGCCAAAATGCTTTTTGTTGTTTTGCATAGTGTGGGGTCAGAACCTCTGTCAAGTTTTTACACTTGTCTGTGCCCCCACTAGGGATACAGACTCTGTATTTGTTCTGGTGACAGCTGACACCAGCACAAATGGGTGAATGTGACGGGAAATCCTAAATTTTAAAACTGTCACCAGAACAGTAGGCAAAAGGAAATCTTCCCATGGAGACACTTGTGCTAGTAACAGCTGTATATTGTTTTGAAGAAATTACCTTTAACTTGTGTTGCAGTGGTATACGCTGTAAAAAAAAATGCAGTACACCACATCGCAACATTGCTGCTGTGATTAGAACTAAATGGAATGTCACATAGTGACATTTCCATATGGTTCCAAAAAATGAAAAAAGTTACATTGTTGTGCACATCAGCCCCGCTCCCGACACAGCGCACAACAATAACTGCTTTCTAATGCACAATTAGGCAAGATTCACAGCATGTACAGTTGTGTCCAAAATTATTCAACCCCCAATGCTGTAAAGGGGTTTAGGGACTATAGTGTACATTTGGAATTGTATTCAGAATCAAATCCTACAAGGACGTTGTAACTACCCAAATGCAACTAAAATGACATCAATTGTTTATGTAATACAGTAGTAAATGGTTCTTATGTGGTTTCTTCATTGCCACAATTATTCAACCCCTTAAAGACTACCACTCTGAAGAACAGAGGTTCATACAGGTGCTTTCCATCAGGTATTGAAAACACCTGTGGATGTCACCGAGCAGCAATCAAGCATAATAAGCACCAATTAGGCAGCTTTAAAATGACTGTGATACTCAGCTCCTTCTAGACATTTACTGGTGTGGTTACAAACATGGTGAAGGCAAGAGAATGGTCCAGGAAGACAAGAGAAGAGGTGATTTCTCTTCACAGGAAGGGCAATGGCTATAAGAAGATTGCAAAGATGTTAAACATACCAAGAGACACCTTAGGAAGCATCATTCGCAAATTCAAGGCAAAGGGCACTGTTGAAACGCTACCTGGTCGTGGCAGAAAGAAGATGCTGACTTCGACTGCTGTGCGCTACCTGAAGCGTAGAGTGGAGAGAAGTCCCCGTGTGACTGCTGAGGAACTGAGAAAAGATTTGTCAGATGTGGGTACAGAAGTTTCAGCCCAGACAATAAGACGCACACTGCGTAATGAAGGCCTCCGTGCCAGAACTCCCAGGCGTACCCCCTTGCTGTCTCCAAAGAATAAGAAGAGTCGACTGCAGTATGCCAAAAGCCATGTGGACAAACCACAAAAGTTGTGGGATAGTGTTCTGTGGACTGATGAAACAAAATTAGAACTGTTTGGGCCCATGGATCAACGCTATGTTTGGAGGAGGAAGAACAAGGCCTATGATGAAAAGAACACCTTGCCTACTGTGAAGCATGGTGGAGGGTCAATCATGCTTTGGGGCTGTTTTGCTTCTGCAGGTACAGGGAAGCTTCAGCGTGTGCAAGGTACCATGAATTCTCTTCAGTACCAGGAGATATTGGATGGAAACGTGATGCAGTCCGTCACACACCTGAGGCTTGGGAGACGTTGGACCTTTCAACAGGACAATGATCCCAAGCATACCTCCAAGTCCACTAGAGCATGGTTGCAGAGGAAAGGCTGGAACATTTTGGAGTGGCCATCGCAGTCACCAGACTTAAATCCGATTGAGAACCTCTGGTGGGACTTAAAGAAAGCAGTTGCAGTGCGCAAGCCTAAGAATGTGACTGAACTGGAGGCCTTTGCCCATGAAGAATGGGCGAAGATACCCGTAGATCGCTGCAAGACACTTGTGTCAAGCTATGCTTCACGTTTAAAAGCTGTTATAACTGTAAAAGGATGCTGTACTAAGTACTAAGATTGAATGTCACTTGGGGGTTGAATAAAACTGATAATGCTGTGAGCACAGAAAAGACATTTGTGGTTATTTCATTATAACTGTTATGTTATATTTGTCTGACCTACAAGTGCCTCTTTAATGTAAATGTAAGCAAGATGACTGAATGATCAAAAGCAATGTCAAACTGGCCAAAACACTCAATTTCAGTGGGGGTTGAATAATTTTGGACACAACTGTATGTGTAATCATTACAGGTCTTGCCTCATGTTCATAGTTCAGTGCTGAGCCTTTAGCTGTCATTGCCCCTGTGGGTACCACAAAAGAAGAAAGCTAAACAGAAGTCTTCTTACTTGAAGAGACCAGTGTTTACCTCCTACCACAACCTGCAGATCCCCCTAATCCCCCCTCCCCAAACTTCTGTATACATCAGGGGTGCTCAACCTTTTGAAGAGCGCGGGCCATTTAAAGAGGAACTTCACCCTCTCAGTCAACAATGACTTTTTTTAATCTGTATGTTGCTAGCATTAGTAAATAGATAATGTATATCATACTTCCTTGTTTTAAACTTTTTTTTATATTTCTTCAGTTACTTCCTGGTTTCCATGCCTAGGCAAATGATGTCATCCCAGGAGTCTTCAGGAATGGAGGAGGAGTTTTCTCAGCTAAGCACACCCTCCTGTATGCCTGAGCTAAGGGCAGATGGATTCCAGGCAGTAAATGCTATATTAATCATTTGACCATGGCCAGAAATGTTAAGGGGTGTTTTTCAACGTGATTTCTCAACAAAATAAAGCATGGTGAAATGGATGGATACGTGAGTTTGCTTTGAATATTAAAAATGAATTAAAACAGTGGTTTTGGTTTGTGGAACTCATATGCAGTAAAGTTCTGCTGATTTGGTAACCGGTCGTGGGCCACAGTAAAATGAAATGGTTCAGAATTAAAAAATTTTTAAATAGCATAATGAAGCTTTTAAATAGCAATCAGGATAATAATTTTCCGTGGGACCAATCCCAGTTGGATGTTTACCCACTGTTTAGTCACAATCACAGAAATCACATTTTATATTAACCAGATCACAATTAATTCCACTCTCGCATTCAGGTGTGCCCAGCCACAAAAGCTCCACACCAGTGTCGCAGCCTTCACTATATCAGGGTCTTTGCAGCTATGCCTTAAATTGCCAAAACAAGGACTGTGGACAATCTAAACCTGTGGCCCTTTGCTTGCCTTTATTTGGCCCTTGAGGCACCACTCCTCCCACTAATACAAGACGCTATTCCTCCACTGACACCAACAATGGGGCATAATGCCTGCAAATGACACCAACAATGGGGTACTATTACTTACACTGACACCAACATTGGGGCACTAATCTTCCCACTGACACCCGCAATGGTGCACTATTCTTCTCCCTAATACCAAAGATAGGGCACTGTTTACTCTCACTGATGCCAGAACAATTTTTACTCTCACTGGCCACAGTCCGGCCCCTCTAAAGTCTAAAGGACAGTAAACTGACCCTTTGTATGGAAAGTTTAGAGACCCCTGATCTAAACAAAAATAACAGACCAGGGAAGCATGTTCCTGAGTAGTGCAATCAATTTATTAAGCTAAGATAAAATGACACATAATGCACTCACATGCTTCCAGAATGACACTAAGCTTATCATACAACTGTGAGAATCCGCCTCCTTCAGAACCCCTGTATGGATGCCACTAGATGTAATCTACTCAGGTAAAGGCTTCTCTCCCCACGTCTGCATGTTAGGAAGGAAAGAGAAGAGTGGGAGGTGGATACAATAGCAGCTTGTGTATGACAGCCGACGGGTTTATGGAGAACCAGCAATCAATCAATAGAGCGTTGTGAACCCAAAGGAGGCTACCGCCATAGGTTTAAGGTCGCGAGCCACATCAAATTTCTCCACGGGCTGCATTTGGGCCACAGGCCACAGGTTGAGCATGCCTGGTTTGCATCCTGCTGTGATGTGGAAGTATATCCTCCTGGCCATGACTAGAGGGAGATCTCAGGAAACAGTAGGACTGCTCCCTCCCAAGATAATCCTCTAGTGCAGTGATTTTCAAACTTTTCGGTATAAGGGCCACAATGTATATTTTATAAATATCTGTGGGCTAAAAGAAATCAGTTTTATAAATCAATGAATAATAATTGAACGAATACCTGTTATCTTGTTTTTTTTAATCAACATGATGTGATTACAAAAAAAAAGAGAGAAAGAACTTAAGTACTGTAAAGCAAAGCGAAGTCCACTTTACATTAGATTCCACCTTAGAAGTCCCCCCTACAACACAGTACTCCTTATTTTAGGTTCTCTATCAGAAGGTAAAAAAAACCCTATAGCCCCTCACCACAATACATACCTGAGCCCGATCTTGATCCAGTGGTGTGCAGGAGAGGTGAGGCTGTCTAGGCTCTCGCACTCCTCCTTGACTCACATACAGCAAGTGCAGCAATTGTCTCCCACTGCTGTCAATCAGAGGCAGTGACGAAGAGTGAAGCTGAGCCCCGTTCTGTGTGTCTTAAGGACACACAGAGCAGGGCTGGGGAGCGAGCATGCATGAGTGCCCCCAGAGCAAGCGGCTTGATATGGGGGCACTCGATGGGGGGAGCCCAGAGTGCCGGCGAGGGACCCCAGAAGAGGGGGATCAGACTGCTCTGTGGAAAACCATTGCACAGAGCAGGTAAGTACAACATGTTTGCTAATTTAAAAAAAAAAATTAACATTTATGATCACTTTAAAAATCTGTAGTTCCCTAACATCCAAATTGTGAGCACAGAGGCTCACGTGTGCTTTCAGCAGCTGATGAGGTCTGATCACTAACATCTGTACTGTGCTTTTCTCCATTGACAGAAAGTTAGCAAAGCATAGTTGTCTTGTTGAGTGTTCTCTGGGGGCTCCAGAAAGGAAGTAGAATATAAAAAGGAACCTTCATCCACTCACAGGGTTCAGAATCCAGGGTCCACTTTTCCTTTAGCATAGAAACTCTTTTGATATAATTCAGACATGGGAGTTTGAGGATTGAAAAATGCAAAGAATTCCCTCAGTATCCCTCTCAGCTATGTTTCGTACTTTTCTTTTTACTGTTGTCACAAACCACATGGTTCCTGGCGTAATATTTATGTCTGCTCATACTATTCATTTATAGTCCTCAGTAGCAAGTTAAAATATTCTGGGGATCTACATGCTGAGAGGAAACCTGTGTTGAATAATAAAACAGATGACTAGGAAAACATTTCTGGTAACTGCAGTTGTGCTTATCTTGGACCAGCATCACTAATCATTGAGTAGGTCAGTTTTTATGCACATTTTAGAGTACACATCACTGTTTTTCATACTCACAAGACTGGGACTGACTTCTATACAGCAAGCAAGTGATCATTGCAACCTTTTCTGTGCTCTACTTTTTGCTGGACACACCTCACATTTTGGCCAATTTCTGTAAATCAGTTGAAATATGTGCCACAGGTGACCCTGAGAACACCACCTACCTTAACAAACTTAAATTGAGAAATCAGAGAAGCTGGGTGGAAAACGTTGGCGGACCAGTGCAGCCACTATTCGGATATTCTTATGGACAATGACGCCAGCTGTCAGAATACAATAACTGGTAGCAGGAGATTTCTCCATCCATGCCGTTTAGCACGGATAAAGAAATCTATAAATGTCTCTCACTGAGCATGCTGGGATGAACAAGAAAAATCTTTATGTGCATGGCCAGCTTAAAGTGGAATGTCACTGTATCTTAGCACCACAAAGCAAAAATGCTATTTCATTCTTTTTTAAAAAATCATAATAAATCACTTGGAAAAACATCTCCTACCATTTCTGGCCATGGCCATCTTGAGTAAGGGCAGATGATTCATGTATCATTTACTTCCTGAATCCATCTACCTATAGTTCAGGCATGCAAGTAGGAGGGTGTGCCTCCTCCCGTCTAGAAGACTCCTGGGATGTATGACATCATTTGCCTAGGCACAGAAACCAGAAAGTAACTAAAGAAACATAAAAAATAGTTTAAAACAAGTAAATATAACATAAGTTCCTATCCATTTACAAATGCTAGCAGCATAAGGATTAAAAATAGTCAATGTTGTTTGAGAGAGTGAAGTTCCACTTTAAGTATGGGAAGAGAACTGATCACAACCTTTTGATATGCAAAGAAACATGTAGTATGAAGCAGTCTGTAAAAGGAGAAGCTGAACACTAAAGTCGTTCAAAACCCTTCTATGCATTAATGTGAAAAACCTTCTGTGCTGTAGCTCCCCCCCCAGCCCTCCTTTTTTCTTACCTGAGCCTGATCCAATCCAGCGATGTGCACGAGAGTAGTGGCTCTAGTCACTATCTCCTCCTTATTGGACAGATTGATAGCAGTGGAATCCATTGGCTCCTGCTGCTGTCAATCAAATGCTTTGACATGGGGGCGGGGATATTTGCGCAGCTCTCTATTAAATATATTAAAAATATATTAACATATATTTAACAAATTAAAAGTATAATAACATTAAATTTAGTGCAAACACACACAATATAATACACATTTTTTTGTAAAATCTAAAAGATGAAGTGGTGTCGAGTAAATAGATACCAAACATGCCAAGTCTTAAAACTGCATAGCCCATGATATCGCAAAATAAAAAACTACCTTAACCAAATATCTCCATGGATGAAGCTTTAAAAGCCGTTACAGCTCATTAGTTTAGAGATAACCAGGAGCTCTTGTGCTGGAATTATTGATCTCACACTGACATTTGCAGTGATATATCACACGTGTGGTGAGACCATGGTTTAAATGGTTTACACGTGTGCACCCTGGGTTGTGTTTGTGTTTACGCATGTGTGAGAGGCAACAAGGGTTACAACAATTTTTTAAAATACATTTTATTATAATTCTACTTTTTTTTTTTCTCTTTTATTTATTTTTACTTGATTGCTATCACAAGGGGTTACTAAATCACTATGTGATACCATTGGGCAGGAGACAGGTACTCTTTTAGGAGACATTAGGGGTCTAATAAACCCCAATGTCTCTCCTGCCCTTTGCATCATCTAACCAAGCACAGATCTCCTCAGTTAGATGTGTTCCCTGGCTGTAACAGGAAGGAAATGATGGCTCTGAAACAGGAAGTGATGAAATCATCGTTGCCTCCGGTTTCTTTGTTTATAGGTAAGATCTAGGCATGAATATGCTTCAGTCTCATGCCACTCTCCATCCTGAAGCCAGCAGTTGTGATCCCGGGTTCCTGGTAACAGTGGAACCACGGGAGGGACCTGCCGGAGGAGGGGTGAACACTGTATCACATCACTTTCACCAGGAGCCAGCTGAAGACACACAGCACAAGCGAATAGCTGCTGAACTAATTAAACTAAATACTCATCTTCTAGAAAAGGAGTCTCCAAACTTTCTAAACAAAAGACCAATTTACAGTCCTGCAGACTTTAGGGGGGCTGGATTGTGCCAGTGGAAGTATAAAATGTACTGGCATCAGTGGAAGGAAACAAAGCCTCAAGGTTGGTCGTCCACGGGAGTAAAACATTTTTGCAGATAGAGCAGCCCGTTGAAATGAAGGGGCTGCCCGACACACAGCATGCATCTGCACAGATGTGAACCAGGGACTTGTTCACATGTGAGGTTGGGGGATGGTAAAACCACGTGGTTAAGCCATGTTTCTACCACCACCAACTGCTCTCCGTTTAGCTGCAGAGGCAGCATCCAGGGATGTACACCTGCTGTGGCTTCAGCAGGAAGTATACCCCCATGAGAATAGGGTTGTGCTGCAACCATCCTTCAGACACGTGCATTATCATGTTGAATTTAGGGGGTTAAAAAAAGCGGCAAGTTGGGGGTTATGAACGGGCCCTAAAAAAAGCAGTTCTGATTGTACAGGATTGGAGCCAGAATTAAAAGACAGAAGAAGTTGCCTCCCCCTTGCACTCTGCTTTTCATTTCACTATCTTCATTGAGCTCCCACTCTGCCAAAGTACAGTAGTACAGTTCAGGAGTGGGAGCTCGACTCTGATCTGATCTGTATGCCTGTCTCAACCTCAACCAGGATACTGTGACACCCCTGATTACCTCAGATTGTACCCCAGTGTGCCACGGCACCAAGGTTGAGCAAGGCTGTGCTAGACTATACAGTACTCGAAAAAAAGAAAGGAGCTGACTGGTTGCAATATATACAGTATTTTCTGTGACGTGTACTCTATGAGACCCATTTAACATAATGTAGTTCTTGAAATAGGTCCATCCTTCACCAAAGTTATTTAGATTTGTTGCATCCAAAGAACATATGTGTTTAATTATCAAGCGTGAGGGGGGCTCCAGCTGTTGTGGTCTTTGTGGTACATGTGAGAGATCAGGAACACAACTATGAGCATAAAACATATTAGTTCTGATTTAGTGTGTGAAATGCAAACGGTTACAGAAATAAACCAGTGGAAATCCTGCTGCTTGCTATGTGTCAGTGGGAGATGGAATCAACCAGAAGGATTTGCACTTTGGTTTCTGAAGCATGGCCTGTGGCTGCACGGAGGCAAGACCTCCTACCTAGCAAGAAATGTAAAGGGCTGGATTGCTGTGTGTGGGCTCTCTAGACACATGCAACCAGCAGATATATAAATGTTATTCATATAGATAGCTATACAGACTCACATGAAGCGTTGCATAGTAAAAACAAAAAATCACTATCTAAAAAGCACAAGCCAGAAAGAGAGAATGACCATTTACGATAGGAATTTTTTTAACAAACAGTTAATAAGAAACTATGAATTTTATTTTTTAATGCTCAACCCATCTAGGATAATGCTAACCTCCTTCCATGATCCAGCAATCTTTCCTCTGACAAGCCTTACTCATAGCTATAAATGGGACCATGGTACGAGTAAGCAGTATGAAGAGGATCTCGCTGGGATCTTGTTGGACAAAAAGAATGCTTGATCAGGTAAAAAGGTATTATTCCAGGTAGGCTGCCCTCAGGGGGATGTGTGGATTTATTAAAGTACAACTTTATTAAAGGTGAAGCACCTTTAAAGAATGGTGCACTTTCCACCTTTATCTAACCAAGCCTATTCCTCTCCACTGCATATGGATACTTACTGCACATGCCATGGCTCTGCTGTTTGTTTACTTCCAGTGCTGCAAGTCTCCACTGCCCTGGCCACTACGCCACATTACAGCCACATAGATTTCTACAGGACCATCTCTGATAGTCTCCTGCCTCAGGACACTGTCCTGTAAAATTCTATGAGGGCACTAATGCACAGGCACATCTAAGTCATGGATGGATGTAAACCTACAGCGGAACTGCGTCAATTGGATTTGGGTAGAAGGGTTGAAACCTTTGGAAAGTTTTTTTTTATTGCGCCGTAATTAAAAAAAAAGCATAAAATACTACTATGTGGGCAAGGCCGGATGCCAAAAATATATGATGTATTACTATAAAAAGGGATACTATCATAGAACAAGACACACAACCGATGTACAAAAACAATTATTAGATGCATTAATAATCTTAAACCAGCTAATAGGAACACACACTATGCTACAAATCATTTAAAAACACGAATACTCCAAAACATATCTTCCCCATCAAACATAATTATAATAACACAATATAAACTGTAAAAAGAGAGCAACAAAGATTACCCTAACCGGGTTGCCTTTAGTGCAACCATAAAAGAGTCAGTGATTTATTATATAACAAATGTATAAAAAGCAAAGACTCCCAATAATAAATTGTAAATCATGTGGAATGTGACAAGCTATTGTGAAAAAAGCTACACTAATGTGAACTAAAGGATAAGCTCCAAAAAAAATAAAAAAGAGGTGGTGGAACCCAGGCAATAATAAAGTAAATTAGGTGAGAGGCAGATGAATGATGCCCAGATTCATAAGTATCACAGTTAGCAGCGACTTAATTATTTTTACTGCTGTGCCCACACTGCATGGATTAACTGCTCGTTTTGTTCAGGAATGCACCGAAAGGCTATACTTAACCGATCTTTCGTTACTTCGGAAAACAGCTTTCCCCCACGTCCAGCGTGGACCATTCCTGCTGTCCTCACATCCAGAGCCAGTCTACAGGTGTGATGATGTCAGGAACAGTCCAAGCACAAGACTGCTAGTGTGTGTGGGGGCAGGAGCGTCAGGCACCGGTTTTGCACTCAGGGGAAAGGTGGATAAGGTAAGTATACCTCCGCTCTCCTCACCCCTAGACAAAAACGAGCAGTTGACCCATGCAGTGCGGGCACAACTCCACTGCAGGGGGAAAAAAAATCCTGAAATTCTCCTTAAAGATAAACTCCAGGCCAATGTAAAAGATACAAAAATTTTTATTAATGGTGATCTTTGAAAATACTAGAATATACAGTGCGTAGACATTTTTAGCAGTGTGATTACTGCAGCTTATTTGCAAAATGTTGATCAGAGTGGGACTGTTATGATTCAACAATGTAGTGTGGAGTGCTCTTTTGGCTGTGCTTCTCGTTCTGCACTCCTGTGACCCGTGTTCAGCTGACAGCAGACTGAGGTCCGCTGTCAGCTGACATCACTCAATCGGTCCAGGCTGGGGAAAGATCCTGACTTCAAAGTTGGGATCCACCACAGAGCCTGGAGCCTGAGCCAGCCACTCCTTCCACAGCCCAGCGCTTCAGTGAGCACTGGGGGGCTAGGCAGAGAGAGATGACTGCCAGTCCCGCTCTCTGCTCAGAGTGTCTGTGAGATCTCAGCGATCAGCGATCATGTAATTGTTGAGTTCTCACCCTTAGAGCAGGCAGGAGACAGATGCAGCATTGGAACAATGCTGCATCCACCTAGGTAAGTATAAATGGGGGGAAAAAAGCCATACTTCTCTTTTAAGTCAGACAGCATTTCTGAGTGCATGAAGGTTTACTGAGTATACCACTTTCCTACCGTGCTATAGCCAAATGATGGCTACAGCATGGTCGTCCAGTTCTGGGAGGTCCAATTGCAGCTGACCACCATGTAAATACACTTGCTGGTTATCAGCAGTACTTTCCTCACACTGTCACAGAGTGAGGAAACTATTGCTGATAACCGGCAACTGTCAAAGGAGACATCTGCACTGATAATCAGTGCCCTGATTATCAGTGCAGCCCAGGGGCGGACTGACCATTTGGAAACTCGGGCACTGCTCGAGGGCTCGGGGTCAGTAGGGGGCCCCATGAGATACCCCTGGTACCTTTTTCATAGGCTTTTTTGAGTTTGGGCAAGGACACAGGGGCCCCATGATCCCCTACTGCCTGGGGGCCCCATGAGTTGTCAGTCTGCCCCTGGTGCAGCCCCAAAAGTGCCCATCAGTGCTGCCCATCAGTGCCTATGAGTGCTGCCCATCACTGCCCAGCAGTGCTGCCCATCAGTGTCCAACAGTGCTGCTCATCAGTTCCCAACAGTGCTACCCAGTAAGGTGCAAATCTGTGCCCATCAGTGCAGCCAGTCAGTGCTGCCAGTCAGTGTCCTTCAGTGCTACCTATTAGTGCCCATCAGTACCGCCTATCATTACCCATCATTTTTGCATATCAGTGCAACAGCATCATCAGTGCATCCTCATCAATGCCCACGAGTGCCACCTCATCAGTGCAGCCTATCAGTGTTCATCAGTGCTGCCGATCAGTGGCCATCAGTGCAGTCTCATCAATGCACATCAGTCAAGGAGAAAAATTACCTGTTTGCAAAATAGAAACAAAGAAAACCTTTTCGTTTTTATAGTGCAATAAATAAAACACCCAGTGGTGAAAAAATACCACCAAAAGAAATCTCTATTTGTGTAAAAAAATTACAAAAATGTCATATGGATACAGTGTTGCATGACCGCTCGGTTGTCATTCAAAGTGTGACAGAGCTGAAAGCTGAAAATTGGCCTGGGCAGGAAGGGGGAAAAAGTGTCCAGTAGGCAAGCGGTCAATGAAAAATTGGATAGTACATATATGCAGTCATAGTATGGAAGTTTTATGGGCTTGTGTAAGTTTTACAATGCTATTCACTGCTCTTTCCCGTACAAGGCAATGTAAATGCAAAAGTTACTCAAGTCAGTGAAGAAGGAAGTCAAATACACTACTCAAAAAAATTAAAGGAACACTTTGAAAACTCCTCAGATTTCAATTGGGAAAAATATCATGCTGGATATCTATACTGATATGGACTGGGTAATGTGTTAGTAACGTAAGGATGCCCCATCGTTTGATGGAAATGAAAATTATCAACCTACAGAGGACTGAATTCAAAGACACCCCGAAAATCAAAGTGAAAAAATTATGCAGTAGGCTAGTCCTTTTCGCTGAAATTTAATTGCAGCATAGTTCGTATGGCCCCTACGTGCTTGTATGCATGCCTGACAAAGTTGGGGCATGCTCCTAATGAGACCACAGATGGTGTCCTGGGGTATTTCCTTCCAGATATGGACCAGGGCATCACTGAGCTCCTGGACAGTCTGAGGTGCAACCTGGTGGCGTCGGATGGACCGAAACATGATATACCAGAGGTGTTCTATTGGATTTAGGGCAGGAGAATGTGGGGGGATGATTCAATGGTATCAATACTTTCATCCCCCAGGAACTTCCTGCATACTCTCGCCACATGAGGCCGGGCATTGTCGTGCACCAGGAGGAACCCAGGACCCACTGCACCAGCGTAGGGTCTGACAATGGCTCCAAGGATTTCATCCTGATACCTAATGGCAGTCAGGGTGCCATTGTCTAGACTGTAGAGGTCTGTGCGTCCCTCCATGGATATGCCTCCCCAGACTATCGCTGACCCACCACCAAAACGGTCATGCTGAACAATGTTACAAGCAGTATAATGTTCTCCACAGCTTCTCCAGACCCTTCCATGTCTGTTACCTGTGCTAGGGGTGAACTTGCTCTCACCTGTGAAAAGCACAGGGCTTCAGTGATGGACCTGCCAATTCTGGTGTTTAATGGCAAATGCCAATCAAGCTCTATGATGCCGGGCAGTGAGTTACAGGGCTCACTAGAGGATGTCGGGCCCTCAGACCACCCTCATGAAGTCTGTTTCAGACACATTCACACCAGTGGCCTGCTGGAGGTCATTTTGTAGGGCTCTGGCAGTGCTCATCCTTTTCTTTCTTGCACAAGGAGTAGATACCGGTCCTGCTGATGGGTTAAGGACCTTCACGTTTTGATGTGCCATCCTGGAGGAGTTGGACTGCCTGTACAACCTCTGTAGGGTCCAGGTATCGCCTCATGCTACCAGTAGTGACACTGACCCTTGTCAAATGAAAAACTAGTGAAACACATTCAGAAAAGATGAGTAGGGAAAAAAATGTCAGTGGCCTCCACCTGTAAAACCATTCCTTTTTTAGGGGTCATCTCATTGTTGCCCATCTAATGCACCTGTTGTTCATTTCACTAACACCAAAGCAGCTGAAACTGATTAGCAACCCCCTCTGCTACTTAACTGACCAGATCAATATCTCAGGAGTTCAATTGACTTGATGCTAAACTAGTGAAAAATAGCCAGAGAAGATGAGTAGGGAAAAAATGTCAGTGCCTCCACCTGTGAAATTATTCCTGTTTTGGAGGTCCTCATTGTTGCCCATCTAGTGCACCTATTGTTAATTTCATTAACACCGAAGCAGCTGAAACTGATTAGCAACCCCCTCTGCTATTCAACTGACCAGATCAATATCTCAGGAGTTCAATTGACTTGATGCTATACTCTGATAAAAAGTGTTCCTTTAATTTTTTTGAGCAGTGTATATCTAAAATGCAAGCATGCTACTCCTGTGCACACAAGCCCCTATGAGAATTTTACTGCCACACAGGGCACAATTCACTAAGCGGTATCTTACCGCATCTGAGTATGCAGTAGGATACCGCACAGCATTTTTAAAAAAAAACGTTTGAATGCACTAAAAAACACTATTAAAATACCGCATGAGTTATTTTATCAAGTCTTGCGGTATTTTAGTAGTGAAAACTATATGTTAATGTTTCAGCTGTCAGCGGGGTTCCCCACTGACAGCTGAATGGATTGAGGAGAATGGATTGAGGGGAACGCCCACACCAAAATGTAAAAATAAAATGGTATGCGGTCCCCCGCTAAAATCCATACCAGAACCTTATCCGAGCATGCAGCCCGGTAGGTCAGGAAAGGGGGGGAAAAATTAGTGCCCCCCACTCCTGAACCATACCAGGCTACATATCGTCAACATGGGGGGGTGCTGTGGGGCAGGGGGGCTCCCCCCCAAAGCACCTTGCCCCCGTGTCGATGGGGACAAGGGTCTCTTCCTCACAACCCTGGCCGGTAGTTGTGGGGGGGGTCTGCGGGCAGGGGGCTTATCGGAATCTGGAAGCCCCCTTTAACAAGGGGGCCCCCAGATCCCGCCCCCCCCATGTGAATGATTATGGAGTACATGGTACCGCTACCCATTCACAAAAAAAACCTGTAGTGTGAAAAAAGACAGGAGACAGGCTTTGAAAAGTCCTTTATTAAAAGAAGGAAAATAAAAGAATGCCCCCCGTAGTAGATCCAACATCAATCACGATGCCTGCCGCCACTACCCAAAAAAGGGGAAAAAAAAGGGTCCGCTCCCAATGCTGGCTCCCGGCCGTCTGACTGCTTTGCTAGCTTGACAGTTCTTAAATATGTAAGGGGCGAGGCCACCCAGGGCATGCTGGGTCAATGATGTCACGCGGGGTCACATGCATGATGTCACTGGGTGGCCCCTCCCCTTACATATTTAAGAACTGTCAAGCCAGCAGAGCGGTCAGACGTCCGGGAGCCAGCGTCATGAGCTGAGCATTTTTTTTTTCAGGTAGCGGCAGCGGGCATCGTCATTGACATTGGATCTACTTCGAGGGAAATTCTTTTATTTTCCTTCTTTTAATAAAGAATTCGTCAAAGCCTGTCTCCTGTCTATTTTCACACTACAAGTTTTTTTTGTGAATGAGTAGTGGTACCATGTACCTCATACTCATTTACAGAGCGGCATCTGGGGGCCCCCTTGCTAAAGAGGGCTTCCAGATTCCAATAAGCCCCCCGTCTGCAGACCCCCACAACCACAGCCTTGGGATATTTGGAAGAGGCCCATGTCTCCATCAACATGGGGGGGGGCGTCTGCAGAACCCCACAACCGCAGCCTTGGGATATGAGGAAGAGGCCCTTGTCTCAATCAACATGGGGGGAGCCAAAGCACCTTGTCCCCATGTTGAGGGCATGTGGCCCGGTATGGTACGGGGGGTGGCGATTGCTCTTCCCCACCCCCCTCCCTTTCCTGCCCTGCCGGGTTGCATGCTCGGATAAGGGTCTGGTATGGATTTTGGGGGGGACCCCACGCCATTTTTTTTACATTTTGGCGTGGGAATTCCCCTGAAAATCCAAACCAGACCCCTGGGTATTCCCCAGTGTAGCTCGGGGTAAAGTTTCAGCACCACAAGCGGTAACCCCAAGCTACACTCGGGAATACCCTGCAGCGCTGCTCTGGGATCTCTTCTTCACTTACCTTGTCCTGCGCTCCCGCGATGTCCCTCCTGCAGTGTCCCCGGCAATGTCCTCCGGCCGATGCCAGCATCTGTCTTCCAGGTTCCGATCCCTGTGACGTCGGGACGTACGGGGGACGGAACCGGCAGGAAATTTAAAAATGTGAAAAAGTGACATTCACTAAATACACTAAAATCACATAGTAAAACATTACTGTATCAAACCATTTCACATACATTTTGTCCCTAGTGCTTTGTCCTGTGCCCTGCCTGCATTTTTATCGTTCTTTCTGCCTGGAAACTGAGAAATGTCCATGGCGTCCAAAAAGCGTCCCTTTAGATCAAAAGTGGTTTAAAACCAGCTAGAGAGCAGTGATAGTAAATTAGAACTACTTGCAAAATTGAGTGATAATGATTCGTGGGGAAATTCGTCATCACACACTGAAAACGATTTTGCGACTTTGCTCAGTGATGTGTGAACTTGGCGCTATATTTCAAATTTCAGTGTTTTTGGTTTGATTATATTACTGAATTAAATTTATTATTATTATATTTTTGTTCGGACAGATTTCAGTGAGTTATTCCTAAAAATTACAGGCCTACAATAGAAAAAATACATATTTCCATGCAAAAAAATGTACCGTTTGAGCACAGAAATACTGACATAATCAGACCGCTAGGGAGGCTACTAACCCATTACAGTACTGATAGATAACAGTACATACCGCAAGCTTGGACCACTACTTAATTACCGCATGCATTTAATTATTTATTTCCTTTTGTGAATTGACATTAAGGTTGTTTTATGCGGTATTTATTTGCGGAGTGTTTTTGCTATGTTATAGTATTTACGTAGTGTTTTTGCTATTTTCGGTAAATACCGCATATAAGCAATAGTGAATTGACATTTTCAGTATCGCATGCGATATGTGGTTATTTTACTGTCTTATCTCATGCGATAAGCTTTAGTGAATTGTTCCCATAGTCATACATGCAAAAAAAAACTTTAGAATTTATTACAGGTATTTATATAGCATTGACAATTTTATTGTACATGCATATCAGTCCCAGCCCTCAAGGAGATTACAATCTAAGGTCCCTACCTCACATACTAGTTTTTTCATCCACAATTTCTTGTGAAAGAATGATGTGGCTATGCCGGTGGAGCCAATATCAAATTTCACAGGAGCTGACTGGAGGGGGGTAGCGGTTTGAGGCTGGGGGGCTGCAGGCTCTAACCATGCTAATTGATAAATCCCACTAAACTACCATAGAATAAGCCACAGTTTAACCACCGGCAGAAACCTTACCATTCCTATATACAGTATATAATTACATATATACTATAGAATGAAAGGATCTATTGCATTACTTATATACACATGTGTATCTCTATGTACATCTTATATGTGACATTTATTAATTAGAACATTTTCACCACAGTTAAACAGAATAAATGTATGATAAACAAATGCTTCAAGATTAATGTTTCATGATGCATACTCTGCCAAATTATAACACTGACAAGATCTCTAGAGTAGAATTATTAATAATTACTAATATTAACAATGTTCTGCTACCAGCCTGATGCACATGCCAGTTTGATGTAACAAGTGAATTTATTGATAAATATTCTCAGCACATTGTGAAAATCTAGCCCGTTGTTATGCTGGTTAGACACCAACAAAAAAAGATTTAGCAAAGTGTACAAAGCTTATTCAAGACCTACACCTGGCTTAGAGATGTAAAATTTCCAGAAATTTTGAAGCCATGAGAAAAAAACATTTTTCCCTGTTTTTTTTTCCAAAAAAATGGAAATTTTCAGAAAAATTGAAAAAAAAATTACTGTGGGTAGTTTCATAATTTGGTGAAGAAAAACTTTGGATGAGATTGGTGCACTAATAATATAACATGGTGCAGCTGTGCATGATAGCCAGTCAGCTTCTAACTTCAGCTTGTGATGATCTAGTAGTAGCAGAGTGTTGTGAATGACAACTCTGGAGGGAAAAGCTACTTACACTTTCATTATGGTTATCCTCATTTAATTCCATAAAGTATTTTTTAATGTTTTTAGGGCACCTCTGGCATGAAAGGATGTGTTTTGTCATCCCTGTAGCATTTGGCAAAGAATATTTATTCTCACGATATTTGCAAATTGCAGCTTTGCTCTCAGCAGAAACTGCACTGTGGAAATGTTTCCAAATTAGATGTTGGTCTCACCTTCTTTCTGAGAGGAGAAAATGAAAAACTGTTTACTGACCAGACTATAGGTAAACATTATGGTTTGATGGTGGAGAACAGGTTAAAAAGATAATCTAATTTGTCAAACAAATTTTCCTTCTTACATGTCAATTAAGGCCTGAGAGAAGGATATAAACTATCATCTACTGTGTCCCAACAATCACACAACTGTAGGAGGTACAAGATGGAGCCCACAAGCAAACTAAACTGGAGCCTTTACTCTGTAGTGACCCGTAGTGGCAGAAATTAATATTTCTCTTGTTTGAGAACTGCATTGAGAAGTACAGTGTTACTTGAATTGTATTCCAGGATTTGCTTTGCTTCAGCTGACAGAACTTGAAAGAATTTAAGCTTTACATAAAGACTCAGAAATCTTTCACTAATGTCTGCATGGTATATAGTTTGAATACCATGTTGATATATTTATCATTGTAAAAGAACATATTTCACACTTCAGTTTTTTTTCAATTTTTCTGGGGAAAAACAGGCCTTTTCCCAATTTTTGATTTTTTCCAGGCCTTCCCAACCAAACTTGCATGGCCATTTTCACCTTAAAAAGTTTTTCCTAATCACATTTTTGAATGGGAACACGTTAAACCTGAAGTTAAATTGATGCTATAAGCACTACCCTAAAATTGAGGGATGCTGTTGGGCGTGTAAGATTAGGTAAGCCACGTGCTACAAAGCTCATTGGAGGCCTTTGCATTCTCTTTCAGTGACACCACAAAGTCCAGCGAGGTAACAGTATTGTAAAGGTCTAAGATGTCTTTTACTTTAAGCCTCAGGAAATACATTTATTTTTTAGATGGTTCCTATTTTTGGTCTGTTATTGGTAGTTCATTAGCTTCACCGATTCCTATCCTGGAAATTAACAAAAAATCTTCTACTGGTTTAACCACTAAAAAGTCTTACTAAACCCAGGACCCTGCACTCACAATATCTGGTCTCCCACAGTACACGAAAATGCAATTATTTTAGTAAATATAAACTTCTAAATACCCTATGTCATCAGCAATTTAGAGCAGTCTTGTGACTTCTATCAGTGTCCAGAAGAGCACTGGTTAAAGCTTGTAGGAGGAGTTTTCATTCTCACTTGATTGTCCTATGAGGCTGCATAACCCCTGACCCTCTGTCTGGACAGCGCTGATTGACCCTGTGCTGATCATATGCACTCTCCCAAGAAAAAAAAAACTCTCTAGCAATACACACCAAACTGAGCAGGTGCAGCTTACCCCCAAGATTCTGTTCTATCAGAAGATGGATTGGGGATAGCAGAAGGGGAGGATCAGAAAAGACAGAATCAAACATTAATTTTACACAATTCGGAGGATTAATCTTTTAGGTTCCACAATGAGTATAACAAGCATGCTTTACTGCATGTACAGACTGATTTTACTGTTGTGGGTTTAGTAATACTTTAAGATATGGATTCCTAGACCTTGAAGCTTATTACAAGGAATCAAGCTTTGTGACAAAATAGTGCTAGGTGACTCAAGAATCACATGAAAATCTTTCAGTCCCTAAATAAATTTCCAATTTTATACTTTTAAATAGAAAATACATTTAGGACTTTTTTACACCATGACACTGGCAGTAAATTTGCAGTGCTGCCTCCGCACGCTACTTGTACTTGAACTATTGTATCTATGTGCTCAAACATTAGTGTAGTTTCCAGTCAGTTGAAAATTGCAGGAAACCACACTAATGTGAATGGTCCATTTATGCACCTCTGAAGGACAAAACCATGACATAGCAGCCTGGCAAGATGATGGTCCATACTGCCTTATAAATGAAACTTTTATTTACAAAGTTGGAGTTAAAAAATTGCAAATGACGCTACCTACCGTCATCTATAAACCACTCAAGAGCTCACAGTTAAATGTGAAACTTTATATACATATATATTACTTACTTACTTTAGTGAAAAATCTCCGAAACCTCATCTTACAAAGAAAAACGCACGCAGCTTTAGAAAAATAATAATAAAAAATGCCCAGACCTAGCATTGCAGTGTATGGTTCGAAGTTAATAGCTTGGAATGGATTCCAAGTGGCACCTTGTGTGTCATTCACTCGAGAAATACGGTATTGAACAAATTGCAAAAATGCAAAACACTGAAACCATAGAGGAGCTTTTTATAGCTATGAAATAAATTAAGTAGAAGTCTAGGACGAGGGAAAAAAAGTATTCCCATAATATTCGAGAGTAGAAGTTAACAAGCCTGCTGGGATCTTTTTAGCCCCTGCAGAGCTGAGACTTCAACATTATTAAATGTCTGTCGCATCTGAAGTATGGTGCAACATAACTCAATAAACAACGGAAAGCATATGATGCGGGTGGGGGGGGGGGAAGCTTTAGATTACCCTGCAGAATAATTCAGTTTCAGGACAGGTGTTTGCCTGTGACAGAACAAGATATGACTGGCAAGAAGATAGCAGTACAGGCCCCTTGTAAGAAAGTGTTAAAATGGAACAATTCAATGTATAAGCCTCATTACAGGTGTTGACATCCTTGCATTTTTCAAAACCTTTTAAGAGCTAAGGGGGATAACCAAGGAATGTTTAATACATGCACAGGGGCGGACTGACCATTTGGAAACTCGGGCACTGCCCAAGGGCCCGGGGTCAGTAGGGGGCCCCATGAGATGCCCCTGGTACCTTTTTCATAGGCTTTTTTGAGTTTGGGCAAGGACACAGGGGCCCCATGATCCCCTATTGCCCGGGGGCCCCATGAGTTGTCAGTCTGGCCCTGTACATGCATATTTGGTACTAGCATTATTCTTTATATTATATAAGGTGTGCTACATTATTATAGATGTATATGCAAAATCAGGATGCAAAACTCTCAGATTTAAAGGTAAACTCCAAGCAAAAATTGAAAATAAAAGCATAACCCATTTTTTTTTTACACCCATTAAGCATGAAGCATGCTTGCATGGTTTTGAAGCCAGAATATTTTTTACCTTAATGCATTCCCTACATTAAAGCGGAGTTCCACCCAAAAGCGGAAGCTCTGCTTTTCTGCCTCCTACCCCCCTCCACTGCCACATTTGGAACCTTTTGGGGGGGGGAGAGGGAAGCAGGTACCTGGTTTTGACAGGTACCTGCTCCCACTTCCAGCTCATTTTGCTGCAGCAAACTGAGCTGGACGTCTGGCGCCCCCGCAGCCCTCTGGGACACTTCCAAGGTCCCAGAGGACTGCAGCCCATTCACAAAGTGCAGCGCACTTTAGCATGCGCAGTAGGCTTCACTGCTGGTTTCCCTTGGTCAAGATGGCAGCGCCAGCACCCGACAGCCGAATGAAGAATCAGCTCGGGGTAAGGACACCGCTGAATGCCTGGACAAATAAGTTCCCTACTATTAAAAGTCAGCAGCCGCAGTACTTGTAGCTGCTGACTTTTATTTTTTTTTTGAGAGGTGGCGGGGGCCGTAACTCTGCTTTCATATAACAAATGCTCCAGTATTTGTGCCACCCCCTTATACAGTACTTACAGAGTCCTCACTCGATCACGCTGTGTCCATCTCTAGCAGCTTTTCCCTCTCTCCCTGCATTCACAGAACAGAGAGGCACTATGACCAGAGAGCAGGGTGCGGGGCCGAGCCACGTTATGTGCGTCTATGAGCGCACACAGCTTGTCTCGGTAGCAAGCCTGCACATGCGTCCCCACAGGAAGCAACTTCCTAAGATGGTGCATGGAGAAGAGGAGGAGTCAAGAGCACTGTGGGGGGGGGGGGACCCAGAAGAAGAGGTTCAGGCCACTCTGTGCAAAACCATTGCACAGAGCAGGTAAGTAAAATGTGTGTAATTTTTTTAAATTTATTAGTCTTTACAATCACTTTACACATGGCTGTGTGTGGCTCCTCCCACACAGCTGCATCATCCATTCACAAGAATCGAAAAATGCTACAAGTTCCATCTGACAAAGTGTTAGAAAGACTCAGAAGAGCATGCTAGCAGCAGGACAGTGACATCACCCAATTACAGAAGGTCCATACTTCAATACAGACTTGGGGTTAGAGGCAAACAATGCATGGACCTGTACACTGCCCCTACTATGCACTAATCATGATTGCAATGCTTTGAGGCCTCAATGCAAATACCGTATATTATTAAATGTACATTTACTTATTATATCAGCATTGTTGCATTTACTACATTTTTGCAAAAGATGGACTAAAACTGGCCATACACTAAGATTTCTCTCATTCAGCCCTGTGCACTGAACAAGAGAAATCATTCAAGTCCCCCATCCAAGATAAACAGTATGATGGATGAAACTCTCCTGCCAGCTATGGTATTCTGACAGCCATGGATGTCAGTTATCAGAATAAAATAGAAACCAAGAGAGATTCATCCATCCACACTGGATGGACGAATCTCTCTAAGCTTCTACTGTATTCTGACAGCTGGCCCCCTTGACTTTCAGAATACCCAAACAGTGACTGCATGTGATTGGAGGCAACCACCAATTGACCAACTATTTTCCACCAACTCCTTCACTTTTTGGATCAAAGGATATTGGGAGTAAAGATGCCAACAAGGCCACCCACAGCTTGAAAATTCACTCTGCGTATGCTCAGTGTAACCTTGAAATCCATGCTTAGTGATTCCGGTTTTTACCTAGATATTGCTAAACTACACTCCATTTTGTCAATATTCTAGTGATTTGAGAATCCCATTTCATTTACTTGTGATACGGGAAAAATATTCCCAAACACACCCACTTCAGGATCCTATCTTACATCGAATGTGCCTAATTTTTTTTTAGTAAACAATCCAAAATATATCTAAGACAAGGATGGCTAAGAGAGGAAAAATAAGAGATTCAACAGAAGACAAATCTTGTTCTAATGATTTTCATAATGATGATAATATACATCAATGACCATATAAAATGACATCATAATGCGTATTATTATTGGTTATAAAAACCATGACTGGATAGAGCATGACGACCACCTTTCACCAAGTTGGACCTTTTCTGTAAAAGTACTGGGGAGATCATTCACCTTCCTTCCCTCTCTTGTCTGTATCTTTCAGTGTGCAGACTAGAGATTTTATTCTGTGCTCTATGCATTAAAGAATCACAAAAATCATTGGAGATGTTTAGAGGTTAGTTCCATAATTAGCAAGCATTCATAACCGCGATTAATTTTATCAATGCACCTAAGCAGCCTGCGTTTTGCCTTTGTGCACAAAATCAGAAGATTGTGCAATATATGATATGTAAAAAGGACCAAGGAAAAGTAAGAATGAACATATACATTCCTTGATTATGAAATTAGAACCATTTGTCTTCCAGCAGTCCTGGAAGGTTGAATCTGACTGAATGGAAGTAACCAAGCATATCTTGAGACCCACCCACTACACATCAGGGGAGTTCTTTTTTTTATCACATTAAGGTAAATAGAGTGGTATATACTTGATTCTTACCACAGCTGCAATATGACTAGTTTCACTTGTTTATGGAATTTCTCTTTAAAGCAGAAGTATCACTGTATTTTTAAAAGCATGTGGAATCTCCCACGGGATCATGTGTATGGAGAACTTGGTCTGGTTGTTGCACTAGAGTGGTTGACAGCATGTCCACAATCACAGTTCAATCACATTGCTTAGAAGGAGACAAATTTGTAATAAAATCTGACTAACAGCCCATACAGAGGGAGGGATCGGTGACAGACAGTGCACACAGAGGAGGGGGCCATTGGTGATAGCGCACAAAGGTGAGGGGGCGGTGACAGCGCACATAGTGGAGAGGGGGCTAACAAAATCCAGGCTATCAACATCTGAAGCTCTGCCATCTTCCAGCCCTGTGTATTTCTGTCCTTTTGTACTGGAAGACAAACAGCTGAGCCCAGACCCATCCGCTTGCTATTCTGGGAAGGGAGACTAGAGTACTAGGTGGCAGCATGTGTGAATGACAGCGCTCATCTTTGGCAGCAGGGGTGCGCTGGAGATGAGAGCCTGGAATAGATCCATCATTGTTCTGGCCAGCACTGAGTGGAGAGTCAGCCAATAGACACAGCCACTGTGTCTGCATTGACCCCTACCTTACTGGTGTCTAGACTCCTACAGACAAACCGAAACATCTAACTTGTATAAGAGCCTAGATCCCTGAGAGTCCAGTCCCAATTCTCTCACATCCATCACACCTGTGCCATTGTTAATTAAGTGTAAAAATAACTAAATCCAATTGAAGACAGTTCAATTAAATAGCATCGCTCCACAAAGTGGGGGGGGGGCAGTTACAGTTCTGTGACCCCCACAGACACGCCCATAAATTGAGCTTAGCTTGGGGCAGAGCTGCATCCAGCAGAAACATAAGATGTCCTTTTCTGCACAGTGTGGCTGTGGATCACAATGGGGCCAAGTGCTTCATACCTTTGGTTTCCTGGAGAATTTCACAAGGAGTTAAAAATTATGGTGATACCTTTTTAAGCATTTCATTTAAATTAATTTAGCTGTGCGAAAGTAAACATTGTCAGTCATTCTATACTAATTTACTGGCTTATGCTGGTGTGTAAAGTTGGCCATACAGTAGTAGACTTCGAAGGAAGGTTTGAAGATTTCGAATGAACATTCATATGATAAGTCTCAACAGTGCAGTACATGCGATGACTTGATGAATGTCATTCGAACGTACTAAAAAAAAAGTTTGCTTTTAACATATTTTGGAGTGAATGGACTTTCCTGAATAAAAACCACATTCACTGTGTTCACTTGAGAAAAAGTCTCCATCCAGCTTCTTTGAATTTTCTCACTGTGGTTGAAATCAAACATAGATTTGACCCCACTAACCATTAAAAAAAATCAATCAAATGTTTTTGAAAATGAAAATTTAAAAAAAAATTCCACTAGTGTATAGCCAGCATTACATTAGATAAATATATATAATTCACAACAAACTGGTGAATCAAAGCGGCGCATACACTCCACAGTGTCAGAACTAAAAAAATTATTGATATTAATAATAACTCTCCTATTATCCCTGATCCATTGTATATCCTCAGAAAATATATATTATATATATTATCATATACCAGTGACCAAACAAAACAAAATTGTGCTTAAATTATAGTGAACTAAAACCAATACTGTGATATCAAAAATTAAAGTCCTGTGATGAAAAATAATAGTCAAGTGATAAAAGATAGAAAAAATAATAATAAAGTCCAGTGATGAAAAACTTTTTGTGATGAAAACCATATGGTATTATCAACCATGTAGAGTGCCGGCAGTGCGCCCCCACTTGGGTGTGCACTCACCAAATTTGCCTTTATTATAGAGAAAAGAAAAAGGTTTCCACTGGTATAAACAGGAGGTTACTCCGAAAACAGCCCACTCAATCATCAAATGCCAGGATTATTCGAATCTCCATTCTATTAACACTCTATACTCCACCATATCATGAAAAGAGAAGAACAAAAAAACGGCTACAATGGTGTATTACCCAAGATAAATTGATTTATTGCTCCAAGTATTGCACTTACAATGTTAAAATCAAACACAAGCCCATATAGCACATATCTGTGACCAGCAGATACCACATGGTGCTCTCACCACCTCCGGAACTGTCAGACAGAACGCCGTCATGTCACTTCCAGTTACGGATCTACGTCACTTCTGGTCTGTCGCACTGTCACGCGCTGACGCATTTCGTCATATCCTGACTTACTCATAGGATTACATTAGCTTCCCATAACTTTTACAGACTCTGTTGTTGTCCATCTAAACAGGGATACTTCTTCTTAAGACAAGAGTCTCTGTTAACCTGCTGAAATCTTTACAAAGTATCAATAAAGAAAAATCCAGCAAACAGAGAATATGATTCACTTTCTAATTGCCACAGCAGGTAACTGACACTCAAGTGTAAAGGCTTTTCAACTACAACCACTTTCAACTTGTTGGCATCTACAGTATACTAAACTAAAACAACAATGTTCAGTGGAGTTGCCCTTTAAAATACACTACTTAACAAACCAACATTTTATTTGCATATTTTACTGTACAATGGAAAGACAACTAATATGCAAACCCACTATCCAGCATTTCAGTTTTGATAAAAGCAGCATCCTTTCCTAGTTCACACGTGGCTATAATATGCTAATCAGGAGGAAAGGCTACACGCAAAAAAATTAATGAATTCCTTACTAAAAATACACAATACTTTTGCCTTTAGTGATATTTGTTGTCTGCTGCCTTAAACTTTTCAGTAGACTTTGTGTTTCTGCCTGCTGTACTACAATAAAATATAAAAGTTATAGCTGATAGAGCCTACAGCAGCATACATATTAGATATGTAAAATACATTGCATACAGCCAAATAAATCCAGAATACTATACAACAGGTAAATATGAAATGGTTTTTTTAGAGGTTCGGTCTCTTCCTTCTTCTATGAAGCCTGTGTGCCTCACTTGAATCAGCATGCTGTGCACATCACAGCTAAAGCTGTGTTATGCCATTTGTCTGAAAAAAACTCATTACACCCTTACTAGGCTGCTGTCCTCACCTTCAGAAAATATCATTCATTCATTATGCAACTATGTAAAAATATGGTTCACTGCAGAAGACCTTTCATAATGGCACTAACCCTACCATGTCTTGAACCCAGGCAATTAAGACTGGGCATATGATAAAAGATATATAATCAGAGGTTACCTTAGAGTGTATGTCCATCTATTAAAAAAAAATATACAGTTAGGTCCATATATATTTGGACACAGGCACAATTTTCATACTTTGTATGCCACCAGAATAAATTAAAATGAAACAATCCAAATGAATTTGAAGTGCAGACTTTCAGCTTTAATTCAAGGGATTGAACATAAATAGCAAGTACAAATTTTAGGAACTGCAACCATTTTTATACACAGTCCCTCCATTTTCAGGGGCTCAGATGTAATTGGACAAATGAATATAAGCAATAAAATGTTCATTTTTAATATTTTGTTGAGAATCCATTACTGGCAATGACTGCCTGAAGTCTGGAACCCATGGACATTACCAAAGACCGGGTTTCCTCCTTTCTGATGCTTTGCCAGGCTCTAACTGCAGCTGTCTTCCGTGCTCTGTTTGTGGGTCTTTCTGCTTTTAGTTTTGCCTTCAGCAACTGAAATGCATGCTCATTTGGGTTGAGATCAGGTGATTGAGGGTGAACCCTCTGTATTTGCTCTCCTGAAGTCTTCTCTTGATTGTAGACTTTGACAATGATAACGCCCACCCCCTGGAGAGTGTCTTTCACTTGTCTGGATGTTGCGAATGGGTATTTCTTTACCATAGAGAGGATCCTGCAATAATCCACCAATGTTGTCTTCCGTGGACATCCATTCCTTGTTATGTTGCTGAGCTCACCAGTACATTCCTCAGAATGTATCAAACTGTTGATTTGGCCACTCTTAGTGTTGCTGCTATCTCTCTGATGGATTTGTTTCATTTTTGAAGCCTTACAATGGCCTGTTTCACTTGCATGGACAGCTCCTTTGAATGCATGATGTAGCTTCACAGCAACAGATTCCAAATGCAAATACCACACTTAGAATCAACTCCAGACCTTTTACCTGCTTAATTGATGAAGAAATAACGAAGGAGTAGCCCACACCTGGCCATGAAACAGCTTTTGATTCAATTGTCCAATTTCTTTTGGTCCCTTGAAAAAGGGGCATGGCTACTCTTAAGAGCTGTAATTCCTAAACCCTTCCTCCAACTTAGATGTACATACCCTCAAATTAAACCTGAGAGTGTGCACTCTCAACCCATATCGATTATATAAATTTAGCTTGAATATGTTTTGGCAAATACCTGAAAAAAAACTAAAATTGTGCCTGTGTCCAAATATATATGGACCCAACTGTATATTGGCCTCCCACACTCTCTGCAGCCCTGTTTTCGCACCCTGCACAACGGGATTTGATTTGAATGGTAAGTACACATATAGCAGGTAAAACATCCTATTCACATCTATGGATTGTTTTGACGCAGACTTCCTGGAACTAGATTTTTCAGGAAGCCACAGCCAACAGAAGAGGTAAGCACAAACCTGTGGTCAAGCTTGGTCTTACCACTCCCTGTTAGTTATGTAATGTAATTAGAAGCTTTGCTCAGCAACAGAAAGGCTGGTGGGTTGTAGGAGCCAGAGCAAGGTTGACTTTTACAAGAGAAGTCAAAATTTACATAAACTGTATCTTCCCTTGAGCTTCATCAAATGCTCAGTTTGAATTACGCAGGAAAAACAATTGATTTGGATTCACCATAATTACTTTCTTGGGCTGGTAGTACTCCTGCCTGGTTTACACACAAGTCTGCACATCCTACAATAAATTAGAACAAGAGTTTTTTTTTTAATGTTAGGTCCCCATTGGTAAAAAAAATAATGCCAATCGTCATTCTCCATGCATCAGCACTGTCCATAGCTTCTTGTTTGGTTTAGCAGCGGTGGTCCACTTAAAGTGTCACTAAACCCACAACATAAAAAACTATCAATAAATGCTGTATTACATGCTGTTCATAATCACTCTGTCACTGTGTAATTTGTTTTCTGTATTATGCCTGCTTTTCTGTATAAAACCTGGTTGATCATGCAGTTCTCTATCTTGCCCTACTGTCTAAGACCCCAATAAATCAAGGGATTTTGCAGAGCAGTGTTGGCAGCTCTGCACATGCTCAGTTTTCAGTGAGTTTCTATGCTGAGCATTTCCTCTCAATCACATCTGAGCAGCCCATGTGACTATAGTCACACATGTGGGCGTATGCACAGTGGGAAATGACAGCCACTTTTTTCCCCTCCTCCATACCCAGCTAAACACAATAGGGGCAGGAAATAACATGTAGATTGATGGAGGCTTCGCCTTCACCTCCCTTTTATTCTAAGACACAGGCCGGAGGGGCGTGACACAGCCTGTGACTGGCAAAAATCCGTCCACACTATGTTATTGGCAAAAAATAATAAAGATTTTATTTTAAATATATGTTTGTATGATGATTTAAAACACTTTATTAAAATTAATTACTTATTTTTACTCTGTATTCCAAAGGCTGTTTTTTGTTTTTTTTTATTGTGCCCATGTGGCCAGCAGCTAAAGACTAGAAGCTTTTCCTGCTTACGTTTCCCTGCAGACAGGCTGGGAAAGAGCTGGGTCATGTGACAGCTGTATATCGAATAGGAAAAAGGTACTTAGATATTTTTTCTTATTAAAATAATTACAGTGCCATCATCCATATACAGAAATAGAAGGGATCAAGTAAAATAAACTGTGTTTTAACTGCTTAGTATCACTTTAAGAGCAAAATGACACTCTGTGATTCTGCACATTTCCTGTTAGCCCAGCCCATTGTTTACTTACACCTCTATGGGAGACATCATCCTGCAGGCTGGGCTCACAGTACCCCAGGACTGAATGATGTTTACTCATCATCATGTGAGCACTGCTCATTCCTGGAAGGATGCCTGCACCCTGCCACTGCTGGAAGAAAAAAGCTCTTGTGATATCTAGAGACAGACTAGAAGATTTCAAAGAAAAGGCACATATAGAGTTTTCTTTTTGTATAAAAAATACTGCATGGCACTGGGGGGGGGGGGGGGGGGGAAGGAGGGAGTTGAGTGTCAGGTAACATGCCTGGTAATCCACTAAGGAGCTTAGTTCCTGATTTCATTACTCCCTCACTTCTTCTCCGAACAACCATACCTAAGAAAGAGAGAGGTCAATGATGCAATATATCACATGACTCACAACTTTGGACTATTTTGAGGTTTTCTCATCTGCAGTCCACATGCACCAGGCAGGGTGCGAGTATAAATACTGTAAAGCCTAAAGAACTTGCTATGGTTTGTGCTGCATCTGTAGGATCATTCACATCAGCCCAGTCTGCTAAGGTGTGTTAACATACATGCATTGCGCAAGTGTTGTGTTACCATGGTCCATTTTTTTGAATAGGCCTCCTAAGACATTACAACAAACCAGAAATCGTGCATGCGACATTCTTGGCTGTGCAGAACACTAGAACCTGCAATGCAGATGCGCTGGAAAGGTGTGTTGGGGTGCCATTCAGCATGAATTGTACAACATTACACACATAACTATGAGTGATCATGGCTCATTGGTGTGAAAGGGCCCTCACTATAAAAGCACTATTCTGATCTAACATACTACCTTTCCAACTCCCTTTCTAAAGCCAGCCATAGACGTTCAAATCCTGCTGGTTCAGCAGGGACTAGATGAGATTTGAACAATGTAAGGGCAGGCTGAATGTTCCCACGTTGATTCATCAATCAACTTGGGTAGACCCAGCCTGTCGTATTTAACATGTGATTATTGCTAGCGTCTACTATAGCCGCTAGCAGTAATCACTGTGTTTTCCTGGCAGGGAGGGCTCCCCCTGCCCCCTTCCGGGGAAACACAATAGCTCCACGGGAGGGATTGTCCTGTCAACAGGAACTGTGGCCATCTTAATTCTTAATAACATTCGTCTGCAAAAGAGAAACATTTTGAAAAGTGGGCATGGCCAGCAGAGAGTGGACATTGCCATGTGGGTGTGGTTGAAAGATTCGTTGACAAACCCAAAAGCTCTTGCAGAGAATAAAGTGAAAAGAACACACTAAAAACATGTTTGCCATAAAATATTTAGAAAATGTCATTTGACACTGACCTTATGCTTTACTGATTGTGCCACAAGAGAGATCACAATCCTCAATACACTTATTTTAAAAAAAATTAAACTGCTTAACTACATACAGTTGTGTTCAAAATAATAGCAGTCAGACATCTCTAACCTGATCAATCACTGTTTTTGGTAGAAATGATATTTCTACATGGCAAATAATTTACTAGCAGGTGTAGTAGAGTAATAGAAATCCAACAGACCCAACAGTCATGACATGCATGCTGCTGATTCTGTGTAATTGAATCACTAATTGAAAGGGGCATGTTCAAAATAATAGCAGTGTGGAGTTCTATTAGTGAGGTCATTCATTCTTTGAAAAACAGGTGGCAATTATTGCCCTTATTTAAGGAAGGAAGGCAGCAAATGTTGTACATGCTGGTTACAGTGCATTTCTCTCTGAAATTCTGAGAAAAATGGGTTGTTCCAGACATTGCTCAGAAGAACAGCGTACCTTGACTAAAAAGTTGATTGGAGAGGGGAAAACATATAAAGAAGTGCAGAAAATGATAGGCTGCTCAGCTAAAATGATCGCAAATGCTTTAAAATGGCAACCAAAACCTGAAAGATGTGGAAGAAAGCGAAAAACTACCATTCGAATGGATAGAAGAATAGCCAAAATGGCAAGGACTCAGCCAACAATCAGCTCCAGGAAGATCAAAGAAGGTGTAAAGTTACCTGTGAGTACTGTTACAATTAGAAGACGCCTATGTGAAGCCAAGCTATCTGCAAGAAGCCATTGCAAAGTCCCACTGTTGAAAAGACGTGCTGAAGAGGTTACAATTTGCCAAAGAGCACATTGACTGGCCTAAAGAGAAATGGACCAATATTTTGTGGACTGATGAAAGTTAGTGGCCGGAGACAGTTTGTCAGACGACCCCCAAACACTGAATTCAAGCCACAGTACACTGTGAAGACAGTGAAGCATGGTTGCGCAAGCATCATGATATGGAGATGTTTCTCATACTACGGTGTTGGGCCTATTTATCGCATACCAGGGATCATGGATCAGTTTGAATACATCAGAATACTTGAAGAGGTCATGCTGCCTTATGCTGAAGAGGAAATGCCCTTGAAATGGGTGTTCCAACAAGACAACAACCCCAAACACACCAGTAAACATACAACATCTTGGTTCCAGACCAACAAGATTGATGTTATGGAGTGGCTAGCCCAATCCCCGGATCTTAATCCAATAGAAAACTTGTGGGATGACATCAAAAATGCAGTTTCTGAGGCAAAACCAAGACATAGAGAAGAACTGTGGAATGTAGTCCAATCATCCTGGGCTGGATACCTGATCACAGGTGCCAGAAGTTGGTTGACTCCATGCAACACAGATGTACAGCAGTTATCAGAAACAGTGCTTATACAACTAAATATTCATTAAGTGATTCAAAGGAAAGCAAAATCTTCAAACATTTTTCAGTTTATATAGTGAATGTTTGAGTTTGTAAAGAAGAATACAAACACTGCTATTTTTTTGAACAGTCTAATAGTCACTTTTCTTCAATTTTTTTAGAGGAACAACACAAATTTGATATACCGTATATACTTGAGTATAAGCCGAGTTTTTCAGCACATTTTTTGTGATGAAAAACGGCCCCCTCGGCTTATACTCGAGTCAACGTCCAGGTGTGGGCGGGATGACATGCCGTCCCTGTCATCTGGACACACCCCCGGGATCAATCCTCGCTGGTGATTGGCCGCCGGAACTGTAGCTCAGGAGAGGCACACAGGCGCCCAATCACCGGCGAGGAGGTGGAGCTTGGAGAGGAGGAGCCGAGCGGCACCGCGAAGATCGAGCGAGTGAAGAGGAGGAGAACGGCCGGAGAAGGAAGACATCTGACTGGTAAGTGTGTACCATGGGAGAGGGAGGGAGCGAGCGAGCCCAGGCTGGAGCAGGGGTCAGCAAGGTAAGTATCATTGGTGTCAGTGGGAGGAATAGTGCCCAATCATTGGTGTCACTAATACCAACGATGGGGCACTATTCCTCCCCCCACTGACACCAACGATGGGGCACTATTCCTCCCCCCACTGACACCAACGATGGAGCACTATTCCTCCCCCCACTGACACCAACGATGGGGCACTATTCCTCCCCCCACTGACACCAACGATGGGGCACTATTCCTCCCCCCACTGACACCAACGATGGGGCACTATTCCTCCCCCCACTGACACCACCGGCTTATACTCGAGTCAATAGTTTTTCCCAGTTTTTTGTGGTAAAATTAGGTACCTCGGCTTATATTCGGGTCGGCTTATACTCGAGTATATACAGTATTTTGATTTGGAATAGAATTTGTAGTGTTCCCAATTCTTTTGTGTGTATGGAAATAAAAGCTATTAGAAGGATTTTGAGCTTTATTCACTTTTTTCAACACACTGCTATTACTTTGAACACAACTGTATGTATGCTTTTCCACAGAAAGCCTACCTTATAGAAGAACTTCAAGAGTATATAATGTACCTACAGTGCAGTGGTCTGGATTATATCATACAGTATAAAGCCCAGTATACTGAGTACATTGGTCAGGAGTATGAAATATAAAAACACAGTGTCTATCGTGCAGGGCTCAGGTTGTGTATAACAGACAGGGTGCAGGGCTTAGGAGTAAATAACACACTGATTGTAGGGAACAGGAATGCAAGGGTCAGGAGTGCATAATACACAGACTGCAGAGTGAGTAACAGAGTGCACGGGTCAGGGTTGTGTAACACAGTCTGCATGGTAGGAGTACAAAAGGCACAGAGTGCAGGAATCTGGAGTCGGTATAGCACAATGTGTATGGGATGCAGGGGTCAAAAGTGCATGGCAAACAGAGTGTAGGGACCAGGAGTATGTAACACAGAGTGTGCAGGGGTTAGAGTTATGTAATCACTAGTGTACTAGTGTACACCAAAAAAGTATCCCTTTCTCCCAGTACAAATACACCCCCGAGCCCATATCCCCCCCAGTACAGTTCTCCCCTAAAAGCCCTAATTCCCCACACAGCAAAGATTTTCCCCATGGGTTGAATGCCCCCCTTGGCAAGCACAGACCCTTTGGTATAAAGTCCTCCAGTACAGACCCCCCCCAACCCCTCAATACAGATCACTCCCATTCCAGCCCCTTCTCAGTACAGAGCTCCAGTAAGCACCACTCCCTCAGTACAGACCCCCAGTCCATCCCACCACTCAGTACAGAGTCCCAATACAGGCCACGCCCTCAGTACACACACACACACACCCAGCTCATCCCACAACATGGTACAGAATGCCACTTCCAGTACAGATCCTCTGTCTCCTCACCATTACAGACCCCTTCCCCCCTTAATGTCACTCACCAGTTGCTGGAGACCTGACATTTGGTGGCAAAGGGAAGTCTTCACCTCTGCTCAGCTGTGGATGTGACAAGAGCCGCTATGTATATGAATGAGCTGGAGGTGGGATTTGCTACTAAAAGAGTCTCTATGGCTCTTTAATATTCAAATCCTGTCATCAGATCATTTATATGCAAATCACATAACTATCATCATGTGCAAATCCTGCTAGGATATAAATGAACTGTGAGCACAATGCATAGGGACAGAGCCTTTGCAGGTCAAAGCTAAAAATGCGAAACAGTCCCGCACAATCCGGGACTGTTGGGAGGGATGCCTTTCTGATTTATTAAAGAGCTGTAAACAAATTGTTCTTTTTTTTAAATTGTGAAATATCATGATAAACAGTTAAAAAGAATGAACATGGAAGCAGCGCTGATCATTTATTCTACATTAAGTAACATATATAAATACTCGACTCAACTTTTGTTCGTTTGTAACAATTACTCCTAATGTTAACAGGCCAGAATGTAATGGGAAGTATTGATGAGGTCACAGACAGCAAACAAAAAACAAAAAAAAACAAAACCAGGTTTTAACCTTTCCTGATTATATCTAACACTTAAAAATGCTTTGGTTGCATTCATGCTTTAACACTTAGATCCAGGCTAAAAAGGATTTTCGTATAATAATATGTGTAGTCACTGCTGCTCTCTTTTCTTGTGCAGGGTGACTGGCAGCCTATAGTGGGTGGGCCTGCTGATCCTCACGTGTAGTTCTGGGATGATTCCTCACTGTTCTCATGATCATTGACACTCCACGAGGTGAGATCTTGCATGGTGCACCAGACCTAGGGAGACTGACAGTTGTTTTGTGTTTCTCCCGTTTGCAAATGATTCCACCATCTGTTGTCACCTTCTCACCAAGCTGCTTGGCGATAGTTTGGTAGCCCAGTCCAGCCTTGTGTAGGTCTACAATCTTGTCCCTGACATCCTTGGACAGCTCTTTGGTCTTTGCCATGGTGGAGAGTTTGGAATCTGATTTTTTGATTGCTTCTGTGGACAGGTGTCTTTTATACAGGTAAGAAAATGAGATTAGCAGCACTCCCTTTAAGAAACTGCTTCTAATCTCAGCTTGTTACCTGTATGAAAGACACCTGGTAGCCAGAAATCCTGCTGAATGATAGGGGGATCAAATACTTATTTCCCTCATGAACATACAAATCAGTGCATCATTTGTTAGACATGCATTTCTTTTGAATTTTTTGTTGCTATTCTGTCTCTCAGTGTTACAATACACCTACCATTCGATTTTTAGACTGGTCATTTCTTTGTGAGTGGGCAAACATTCAAAATCAGCAGGGGATCAAATACTTATTTCCTTCACTATATAGTCAAACTGTTGCACAATGCAAGGCTAAACATTTTTTTAGTATACATGAATATAAAGTGCAAATTATTACAGTTATTATATAAAGGCCAGTATATTGATATTGATCAAGCTAGTCATTTTATATCAGGGGTAAGCAAACTTAAAGAGGTGAAGATCTACCCAAACAACATTGGAGAAGTGAAAGGTCACCGGGTATAGAGTCACCTCCTCACGACTGAACTAAACCTCTAATTGCCGTACTACCATGTCACAATTGCGTGCATTGCACGGCAATCATGGCTTTAAATCAGGTGGTGAGGAGGCAACAGATTGCATTAGCCCTTTGGATTGCAAAACCCTACGGCTGAGTCGCAGTTTTACTGCCCCCAATCCCTACCCCTTTTAGCTGCTGAGACAACAACCATAGGTGTACACATGCCACAGCAGGATTTAAACTCCCTGTTGCTTTTGGTGGGTGCTGCCACCTGCCAATCACGACACACCCAAGTAAATAGAGCCACTTTGCAGGCACCTTGCAACTGCATTCTTCTGAGGGGTCCAAAGGGCTAATGCAGGTGGTAAGAAAGCAACACAACACTACCTGCTTTACCTCCTAGTTTACTGTACTGTACAAGGTTGCAGGGCACTTGCAGAGTGGCCTCATTCACTTGAATGGATCATGCTTGGCAGGTGCTACACCCAACAACCATGAGAGGGTGTATAACTCCTGCTATGGCTGCGACACTTGTACACCCTTGGTCACTGTAGTTAAGGGGGTGCAGTTGGGGCAGGGGTTGGTAAAAACATGTCTTTACTATGGGGTTTTACCTCCCTCCAAACTGCAAATCTAAATGAACCCTTACTGTTCTGAGCCCCCTGTAAGGTTACTTTAACATTGATGTTCTGCGGTTTACCTGCAAAGTGGGTGCAGCTCAGTGCATCTGTGACTTTCCTGGGTTAGTTGCGCTTTACCATAGACTTCTATTATATCCTGCAGGTGTGGTGTACTTTCTGATAGTGCACCTGCTTTTAGAAAGTGCACCAAACTAGCAGGTTATAATAGAAGTCTATGGCTAAGCACAGCAAACCCACAGGAAAGCTGCAGGTACTGCACCCGTGGTGTGGGTAAATCGCAGCATATCAATGTGAAAGCAGCCCTATACTAGTATGCCCAGTGTATTACTTCCCACTGACCTGAAGACCATTCCTGCTGCTGGCACCACTCTGGAGCTGGGATAAGAGGTGAAGTGCAGTTGGTATCACTCTACATGGGACAGGAGCCAGCACTGCAGAGAAGTCATTGGCCTATGCGGCTTTTACTCTCCACTACAGCTCCTATATTACAAGTAGTGCCTCTGTAGTATTGCACTCTTTTTGATGCTCTGGGATGGTGGGTCAGCAGGCCCAAACCGCGATCTACCAGTCACCTGGCCACGACCTACTGGTAGATCACGATCTACAGGTTGCTGACCCCCGTTTTATATGATTAACAAATGACCAGCCAAGGCCAAGTATGAATATATATTACCTCAAAGATGTATGCTGGTGAAATCAGAAAATGTTTTCTTTTTATATTGTATATTTTTCACCACTTGCAAATACAAACCCAAAGATCCACTTATCAAATAGTCAGCTATACGTCTCATAAAGAAGCTTTTAAACATGAAACAATTGCCAACAACTCTTTTTAGAAGAATGATAATGTGAGGTCTTAAAGACTTGGCTCATTTATGCTGAAAAGTAGCCAAACTTATATCTTTTAAGAATGTAAACAGACTTCTGACTTGGACTTCACTGTGAGTAGGAACCTTCTGTTGGTTTTTAATGTGCCTAAGGGGGCCTAAGGGGGCCATAAATTTAGCCAAAAATGAATACCGTTGTTTAGAGGTTACACATAAAAGCTCATTAATTCATCATTACTATGGCCAGCTTAATTTTGTCAAATGTTTATAAACGAGGCTGTATAAAATATTTTTAAAGCCTATCTAGCCCTCATAAAAAATTTAAAAACTTATTTTCCTGTAGGTATCTGAGGCGTTTCAGGTCATTTTTCTTTCCAGTACCCAATACTTCCTGTAATTCCTAATGATGACAACTTTGCCTTTTTACGCCCTGCATGCAGCAGTGTTGTCCCCCTAATTGCATGTTCCCACAGTGGACTTTAAGGTAACGTGCCAATGCAATGAGTGCCAACACATCTTGCATTATCATAATATTATCCCTGCTGAAATTATGAAACACCATCCTCAAGGCCGCCAAAAACATGTCTGATCGCCAGTGGTCTGAATGCTTCCAGCATCCACTGTCATTTGTACAAGTGGTGGGTGGCCTAGATGAAGAAGTTCCACAATCGCATCAGAGACTGATTATGGACATGTTGGTACTCATTGCATCGCCATGTCCTCCTATAGCCTGAAGCAATTTAGGCTGACAATCCTGCCTAAACATGCATGGCATAAAATGGCTGCAGTGCCACCCTGAAGCAAGAGGTTGCAGAGGCCAGAATTTAAAGTGCAATGTCACCCAAAAGAGGAAGTTCCACTTTTCTTCCCTCCCTCCCCCCCCCCTCCACATTTGAATTAAAGTTTTTTTTGAGGGAGAGAGCATGTACCTGGTTTTGACAGTCCCCGGCACCCACCTCTGCTCCAATAGTGGCGGTAGATCCAGCCGAAGCTTTTCTCCCACCCTCCTTGTGCACAACCTTCTCGTCACAGGTCCCAGAAGGCTGCGGGACCATTCAAAAAGCACAGCGCAGCTCGCACATGTGCAGTGGGAAGCCGGCTATGAATCTGCAAGGAGTCACAGCTGGCTGTCCACAGTTTACATGCCAATGTGCTTGGGTGAGGACAACGCTGGATTCCTGGACAGGAGTTTTTTTTTTTAAAGTCAGCAACTATAGTTTTTGTAGCTGCAGACTTTGAATTTTTGGAACTGTAGCTGAAGCTCCTATTTAACCCCTTCACGTCTAAGGGTAAAACAAATCTAAATGCCTAAGCACAATTTTGCAACGCTGACATGTGTTAGTAAAACCGTACATATCATCACAACTACTTTGTACATCCAGATGGATTATACCTTGTTATTTTCAGGACAAATTGGGCTTTCATTTGGTGGTAAATGGTTATGGATATCTCCTGATTTTTTTTTATTATCAAAGGAAAATTGGCCCAAAATAGTAAAAAAAAAATCATTTTTTTTTATTTAGCTGTGTGGTTCTTGTTACTACCATAACCTACCATCAAATAACAAACCAAAATAAATTCTCCAGCTCTTGACGATTGCAGCGATACCATATATGTGTATGTTATTTGTTGTTCGTACCCGTAGTACAGCCCAAAAACAATAGTGCACATTTTGTTTTTGTCTTTTTTACCTAAAACGCACGGATACTGACACCAATTTTTTTTTTAATCCTGACCTTTGATCCTGACCCAAACACTTACCCTGGCACTGAACTGGATCAAACCTTGATCTAGGTATTTTTTCTTTATTTTTTCATTTATTTTTTAGTATTTATTTATTTATCTTTTTTTTTTACAAACATTTTTTTTCCCTCTATGCCAGGAGTTAAAGAGATACAATGTATCTCTCTCCTCCATTCATAGATAGAAAAAAAAACAAGGGGGCCGGGCTGTACAGTGACTGTTCACTGTGATAGCCAATCAGAGGCTATCACAGCAATCATGTGACCCGGAATCGGGAGTCCCGGGTCCCGATCGTTAGAATGGGACCCGGTGCTCTCAGTGACACTGCAGTCTTTGTGCTGGGAGCGCGACCCAGCAGAAAGACAGGTATGCAAATATGTGGCCCCATGGAAAAAAGCTGCATATTTGTGTTACGTCAGCGTCAAGGGGTTAAGGTATATATGAACATATACCTTTACAAACAACCCATACCGAGTACCCCTAGATCAAGCCATTCTGGCCCTTGTCCATTATAGACATAGAGCGTGGCTCGGCCCATCCCCCTGCTGCCTCCTCACTAGCTATGATTGACAGCAGCAGAAGCTAACTGCTCCCATTGCTGTGTCTAAGCCAATAAGGAGGGAGAGACCCGGGAAAGTCAATTCTCTTGTGCACATCACTGGATCTAGATGGGACTTGGGTAAGTATTTGGGGGGCTGAGGGGGGAGGGGGGGGCTGCACACCAGAGGTTTTCAATCTTCATACATAGAAAGTAAAAAACCTGCAGCCTTTAGAACCACTTTAAATAAAAATTCAGGTACAGTTTAAGACTAATTCTTTTTACAGAGTAAATGTACCTGAATGGAATTCATCCTTCATATTGAATTATATCATTTTATATACACTTCAGTCCAATGAGGCTTAGTTGACACTTATGCATTTTAGGTGTGATTAATGGATGAATCTGATCATACAATTCACAAAGAAATCTGCACCAATATGGTCAATGACAATGCACACACTGTGCCTAGCTATCACTGTGCATTTTCTGTGGAGCTTAAAATGCATTTAGCAGCACCAAAATGCACAAGTATGAACAAAGCCTTAGGCAATAACAAAATGAGAATACTAATCATTGATGTTCAACTATACAATTTTCCATCACATCAGAAAATGAAACCTAAGATTATGGCTACAATAATGAAGGAGCCAATACCTGAGCAGATCTATCTACTTTAGCTGAGGGCAAAGGGTTGGAAGACATGGCCAAAGTTAAAATATCAATAAACAGCAGAATGTTTAATATGGATACAGACCTATCATCTACCTTTTGATATGCATGCAGCTATTAGTTGGCCTTGGGAGTAATTTTCACCAAATTAACAGACTAGATTTAAATCAGCCCATGTACTGTATAGGCACCTTTTAGTCACCATTCATATCTCTGTACAGTTGTGTTCACAATAATAGCAGTCAGACATCACTAACCTGATGAATCACTGTTTTTGGTAGAAATGATATTTCTACATGGCAAATAATTTACTAGCAGGTGTACTAGAGTAACAGAAATCCAACAGACCCAACAGTCATGACATGCATGCTGCTGATTCTGTGTAATTGAATCACTAATTGAAAGGGGCATGTTCAAAATAATAGCAGTGTGGAGTTCTATTAGTGAGGTCATTCATTCTTTGAAAAACAGGTGGCAATTATTGCCCTTATTTAAGGAAGGAAGGCAGCAAATGTTGTACATGCTGGTTACAGTGCATTTCTCTCTGAAATTCTGAGGAAAATAGGTCGTTCCAGACATTGTTCAGAAGAACAGCGTACCTTGATTAAAAAGTTGATTGGAGAGGGGAAAACATATAAAGAAGTGCAGAAAATGATAGGCTGCTCAGCTAAAATGATTGCAAATGCTTTAAAATGGCAACCAAAACCTGAAAGACGTGGAAGAAAGCGAAAAACTACCATTCAAATGGATAGAATAGCCAAAATGGCAAGGACTCAGCCAACAATCAGCTCCAGGAAGATCAAAGAAGGTGTAAAGTTACCTGTGAGTACTGTTACAATTAGAAGACGCCTATGTGAAGCCAAGCTATCTGCAAGAAGCCTCCGCAAAGTCCCACTGTTGAAAAAGATCACATTGACTGGCCTAAAGAGAAATGGCGCAACATTTTGTGGACTGATGAAAGTAAGATTGTTCTTTTTGGGTCTAGTGGCCAGAGACAGTTTGTCAGATGACCCCTAAACACTGAATTCAAGCCACAGTACACTGTGAAGACAGTGAAGCATGGTTGCGCAAGCATCATGATATGGAGATGTTTCTCATACTACGGTGTTGGGCCTATTTATCGCATACCAGGGATCATGGATCAGTTTGAATACATCAGAATACTTGAAGAGGTCATGCTGCCTTATGCTGAAGAGGAAATGCCCTTGAAATGGGTGTTCCAACAAGACAACGACCCCAAACACACCAGTAAACGTGCAACATCTTGGTTCCAGACCAACAAGATTGATGTTATGGAGTGGCCAGCCCAATCCCCGGATCTTAATCCAATAGAAAACTTGTGGGGTGACATTAAAAATGCAGTTTCTGAGGCAAAACCAAGAAATAGAGAAGAACTGTGGAATGTAGTCCAATCATCCTGGGCTGGAATACCTGTTCACAGGTGCCAGAAGTTGGTTGACTCCATGCAACACAGATGTACAGCAGTTCTCAGAAACAGTGCTTATACAACTAAATATTAATTAAGTGATTCAAAGGAAAGCAAAATCTTCAAACATTTTTCAGTTTATAAGGTGAATGTTTGAGTTTGTAAAGAAGAATACAAACACTGCTATTTTTTTGAACAGTCTAATAGTCACTTTTCTTCAATTTTTTTAGAGGAACAACACAACTGTATGTGCATCATGTGTTTCATTGCACATATGGTGGCAAATATAGTGATGTATGTGCGGTATACACGCAATTCTTTTGCTAGGTAAGGACCTGCCACCTGCAGTGCTATCCTGTCCAATATGGTGCCCCATATAACATGGGTGGGAAATTTCTACATAATAAACAGAACACTTTCTGCTCCCTTAGTCCACATTGATATTTACCACATGCGACAAGTACTGTATGTACACAACTATTCACATTCAATGTTAAAACATCTACACCTAAAATTACAGGTATAATGTTAATACAGTTATATCCTTAGTAAGGAAAATGAATATGTTAATTATGATCAACTCTACAGTAAGAAATGTTTTAAAATAGATGTGAAAAAATTAAGTCTGTCCTACACTTCTTACATGACCAATGCCATCATGTTGTTGATAGATGATGATCACCTGCGCTTAAGACACACCAATCAATAGTGCACACTCAATATTGACCACTGAAGGACATAGATATACTGCTACAGGGCGGCCCCTGTGTGCAAAATCACGTATATAAACGTCATTTTGCATTTAGGGGTAGGGGGTGCGGGCGAGCCGTGCGTGCGCCCTACCCGCACTGCCATTCACAGCCGTCAATGGCAGTCACCAACAGGGAGGAGGGCTGCTTTGTTTACCAACAATTTTCCTCCCTGTCAGTTTGAGCAGAGCCATCTAGAGCAGTGTGCTTACAGTGAAGAACACGACCCGTCCCCTAGTAAAACACTCCCATCACACAGTTAACCCTTTGATTGCCCCTCATGTTAACCCCTTCCTGACCAGTGCCATTAGTACAGTGTCAGTGCTTTTGTTTAGCACTGATAACTGTATTGGTGTCACTGGGGATGTTAGTGACGCCAAGTCAGTTCCCCCCAGTGTCAGAATGCCAGACGCAGTCCCGCAGTCCTGCTATAAGTCGCTGATCGCCACCATTATTAGTAATAAAAAAAAAATTCCAGTATCTATACCACCATTTGTAAACGCTATAACTTTCACGTAAACCAATTAACTTACACATATTGGAATTTTTTTTAGCAAAGACATGTCGTAGAATACACTTTGCCCTAAATTTATGATGAAATTTGATTTTTTAATTTTTTTTACTGGACATGTTTCATAGCAAAAAGCCAAAAATATTGCTTTTTATCAAAATTGTCAGTCTGTTTTTTTAAAGCGCAAAAAATAAAAAATGCACAGGCGATCAAATACCCCACGCAAGACCGGGGTAAGACCGCGCAATTCTCAGTTAAAGTAATGCAGTGCCGTAACGCAAACTGCTTCTTTAACTGCTTCCTGACCGCCCTATAGCAGAAATACTGCTACAGGGCAGCACGGGGGAGCAAAATCACATATATATATACCTGATTTGAGCTCCTGTGGTTTTCACGCCCCTCCCAGATAGTGTCAGATTGCCAGTACACCAGTAATCACATTAACCCCTTGACTGCTAGGAACACGCTCATACACAATAAACCTCCATTGCTAGTATAGTGTCTGAACGGATCAATATCTTTGATCAGATCAGCACTATACCAGCGTTCACATTAGTATAGGGTCCCCAAAAACACAGCGTTAGCGGGATCCGCCCCGGCTCCTGCCAGCACCTGTGTTTAGCCCCTACGCTTACCCCCCCTTCTCCTCCAACAGGTGCAGTGTCAATAGGTCACTGTCACTTGATACATTGCACACAAAACTGCAGTGTTCACAGAATCAGGCCTGATCTCTGCTAGCACTTGCTGGTAAATTTTGATGACTCTCATATGCAGCAGAGTGCCTGTACTAGTACCATGCTACCTTTTGGTGAACTAGTGAGTACTAGTCACCTAGTACATCCTTGTCTTTCACATATCTCTTAGATTGTAAGCTCCCAGGATCAATCCCTCCTAACCCTCTTGTATTGAAGCTCTACCTTTTGGTGAACTGGTGAGCACCAGCAGCCTAGTACATCCTGGTCTTTCACATACCAGCACTGCAGTATCACTTGGCGAAGTGGCGTGTCCCATAAGTGCAGTAGAAGTTGGTGTGGTGGTGAGCACAGGTATTGTCCCGCAACCACCAAGAATTCGCACACAGGCCCGTAGAGCCCATAGTATCCTTCCGGATGTGCTTGCAAATCCTGATTGGCAGCCCACAAATTCTGCACCACCCAAACTTCCCCCATTCACTGCCCAACCCGGAATTCAGGTGAAAAAGCAAACATCCCATAGTGTAATACACATTGATCGAAACTGGTCGAGGTTTGATGACGCAACTTCTGCTGACGTCATTCCCACCCTTTGGAACGCATGCTGGAATGCCGCGGTCATCTTGGTTCCTATTCACAGGCAGCAAGGCTGAATACACAGAGTGCCAGATTTTATTCTTATAATTTCTCCCCATCATTAAAGTTTTTTATGGTTATACTATATGGGATGTTTGCTTTTGTTTCTGTTTACATGTTGAAACTTGGTTTACTTCCTGGGAGGAGAGAAGAAAGTTTAAAAAGACTCTTTTGAAACTACACTGTCATTTATATCCACGCTGGTCATCATCCTATTGGTTACTATCAGTCAGATCGCATGATTCCCAGGAATAAATATTGGTGCCATTCTTACCATCATGTATTGGGCTAGTCCCAAACCAATCGCTTAAGACCAACCTAGAGATAGGTGATCTACGGCTAACAGTGAGTGCACATCCATGTGGGGCACCGACTGAGCACAGAGGAGCACCTGTCATTTTTGCACGAAGTTCACCAATTAGTATTCAACACCTGGGCACTTTATTTTTCCGAATTGGGACTGAATGTTACAATTATTCACTTTGTATATGTGAAGCAATAGTACTCATGTATTATCAAATTTAATGTACTTAATTTATGCGCGGTCCACATCTTTTATATTTTACCAAATATATTTATTTATATATATATTTCACCTCAGAGGATGCCTAATGGGAGGGAAGAAATGCATCAGGCACGGAGGTGGTGATACTAAGCTTAGGAGCTTTGTGGAATATTAGCGACCTACAATTGTGCACTTGGAGATTCATGCCTATTGTATCTGGAAACATGTGAGTGCAATACCAGTGTGTCTGCTTTTACTAATAAACGGAATTACACTATTTTGGATGCCTCTCTCCATTCCTTACATGTATATATCTATCGGCTCTACATTTGAATCACTGGGAATGACAAGCAACATTTAATCAGGAGGACTACAAGCTCCAGCATGACTTCCTACATCTGAATCAATGGCAATGACAAGCAACATTTTAATCAGGAGAACTACAAGTTCCAGCATGACTTCCTATGACCCACCAAAAGCGTGAAATACTCTTATTTCACCATAGGAGTCCATTAAAGTTGGTGAGTGAGGGGGCACACAGGCGGGGAGCACAGATCACTTATCACCTTCTAGATGTGAAAGGGATTTTTGTTTACTTGATTTCACATTTAGGACCTTATTTCAGAACTTATTGTTATGTGTTTATTATTTTAGCATGTGGTCTTTTCCAGCTAATAATTGCTGTCTGTTTGAGTAATGATCCTCCCTTTCGCAGAACATTCACAGTACCATAACTGAAGAGGTTTTGGAATGGTAAATTAGAGCAACCCAATGGAACTCTAACAACGTATTACTGACAGTTAAATGAGCCAGGTATCTGCTACTGCTCTGAAACATCCTCTGACACTCATCTATCCCACAATGCAGCCAGTTGCCAAAGCCCAGGACCCCCCCTTTCACTCCACAATGTACACACACCAGGAAAGACTGGGCCACACTCCAATGATGTTGAAACATCCAGTATGATTTAATGAGCAAACAAAAAGGACAAGCCATACACACAGCAAAAACCTCTCACCTGAGGCCACACACTGACGCGTTTCATCCCTAAAGGGCTTAACCATAGGGATCCTTTTTTGTGTGCACATTACATTTTATTGGATGTTTCAATATCACTGGAGTGCGGCTCGATCTTTGCTGCTCTGCTTAACATATTACTGACACCTACAAAGTCTGCAGAAATGCTATAGAATATTTAAGTAAAGGCAACAAAGGGCACTACAACAAGCAATAGTACAAGTTGTGTCTATTTTTCAGACAGGGTTTATTGAACTGATTGTTCTTTAAAAGTGTGGTCATATTGAAGCTTACCAGTCGTTAGATGTGTTGGCAGTATTAGTCTCATTTTTTCAGAACATTTTCAGCAAGGACAGAAGATACTTGCTGATCTTGCCACAAATGCAGTGTCTTTATCAATTCATGTGAGCTTAAAGTGGAATTCTAGCTTAACCCTAACTACTTTTACAACTGTCCCCTCCCTCCTCCTAACACCTATGCTTACTAACCTGTGTAAGGAAGATGTATATACTTACCTATTTTCAGCTCACTCCAGCCCGGTGTGCAAGTGCAGGGGAGAGGCGAGAGTGCTCTGACATTAGTTGGTGATGCCGTGAGCGGCGACATTACTCATAGACTTCAAAGGCCCATCTGTTGTGGGTGCTCCCTTCTCTCCCCTGAAGCCACACTGGCTGACACAGGGGAGCAGGATCACTTGACCAGACCGGAGCGGTCTGAAAATAGGAAAGTAAATACATATTTCTTCTTACACAGATTAGTAAGCATAGGTGTTAGAAGGGAGAGAGGACAGTGTTAAAAGTAGTTAGGGTTAAGCTGGAATTCCATTTTAAGAAAATATACAAGCATCTTTATTTCTTCTATTTCTTCTTTAAATGACTAATCTCATCATACCCCATGTAAGAGTGATAAACAAAGGCAGGCATGTTCAAAATCAAGCCTGGTGGCAAGAGCAACAGCAAGAGTGTTACTTGCCGGATTACAAGGTAAAAATAAAAAACACAAATATAGTCACCTCATCTAGGAATGGGTAAGCTGTAATATATTAACCACTTCAGTATCGGGCACTTATACCCCCTTCCTGCCCAGGCCAATTTTCAGCTTTCAGCGCTGTCGTACTTTGAATGACAATTGCGTGGTCATGCAGCACTGTACCCATATGAAATTTTTATCATTTTTTTTCACAAAAATAGAGCTTTCTTTTGGTGATCTTTAATCACCACTGAGTTTTTTGTTTTTTGCTAAAAAAAAACCAAATGAAACTTTGAAAAAAAAACAAACTTTCTTCATTTCTGTTATAAAATTTTGTAAATAAATAAAATTTCTTCATAAATTTAGGTAAAAATGTATTCTGCTACATTTCTTTTGTGAAAATAATAATAATTGAATTTGTTTAATTTTTCAAATATTTCTATTATATTTGTTATTAAATTTTTTCTTTTTTTTACTATTTTATTTTGCAGCACACTGTGACCAAAGCAATACAATGTTACCATAATAACATTTAACTACTCTGGGCAAGTGATCAGGATTTTTTTCTAACACATTATGATTGCTAATACCAATGTATTTCATTGATATTTACAATCATAGTTACTGAATGAAACTGATTCATTCAGTCTTTTGTTGTGATTAGCTGTGATTGGGCAAAGCTGATCACATGATACAGATGGGTTGTGATTGGCCCTGTCTGTATCATGTGACTGCCTTGACCAGTCATAGCTAACAAAATAGTTGTATACAATGGATGGCATGACAGGAAGCCATCCATTGTATACAATTGACATGTGATCCGCTGTGATTGGTCACAGTGGTCACATGACACTGGCAACAGGCCGGTGTAGTGATATGTCATCGGCTGTGTCCCGTGGACACAGCCGGTGACAGATCGCGCTGCTGTGCAGCCCCTTGACTGCGTGAGCGGCTCGTTTTGACTGGATATCATATGAGGCCCAGTCACAACGGCAAGTGGTGTTAAAATGCTGTTTTTGGCCTTAGATATACTTTAAGTTAAACTGCCGTGGAACACACCTAAGCCTAGGTAATGCAGCACAAGGAAATACCTTGTGCGTACAAAATCCTAAAGACCAAGTCCTTAAGAATAATACAGGCTGCGTCTGCTTTATTTCTTTATGATTTTTATAATTTTATTATTTTTAAAGCAACAATTGACTAAAACCTGCTGAGAAGCATGCAGCACTTGCACACAATCTGCAGTCCTTTAACAAATAAATGTATTGCACTAAACAGTTCAGGCTATACAAGATATAATCTAGTAAAAGAAGCCTGGTTTCTAACATCACTGAGTATTGTACCTGTAGTAGAAGATACCTGCTTTCCACCAATCATATGTTTGGCCTGATCTCTTGTACCAGTAAAATGAACTTGCAGTCCTGTCAGAAAACTGTCAGTGTTTACTGACATTGAGTTCACTGTGCATATCAGTCATCTCGACCTTAACAGCTGTTCAAGCTGTGGTGGCTGGCACTCAGGCTAAGCATACCACAGGAACTATGTAAATGTTGTGTGAAGGGGCCCTCAGGCTACAGTCGTATATAAGATACAGTCTGCATATCTGATCAATCTTGAGTGCAGAAAAGATTGCATAAACTCGACTATAAGTTTACGTGAATGCATCTTTTGAATTTTGTTACTATACACTTCTAAGGAAAATTAGAAATTTCCCCAAATGCAAGTTTTAAGGAGGTGGTAAAAATGTGCAAGAAAGCACTGAGATCCTGCCCACATTACTGCATCATATAACTATTATATTTTAGTGCATGAACTGTTAGACTCTCGCATAAGAAATATGTTATTATTAATTCTGGTGAACTATCATATGCTAAAAATGTTAAAATCCTCAACTTTATTAGGAATTACAGTTTTGTTTATGTGGAACTTTAATGTAAACAGAAGGTAAATCATGACTACAAATAATAACAAAATGCTTGTAATTAACAGGTTGCTGTCCACCCACAGTGTTTTTACTGAGGCAGGGCGGCACCGCTGTATAGAATCACGTTTTTAAACGTCATTCTGCAAAACCGGTAGGGGGGGCGCGACCACCCTACCTGTACCGTTGATCGTGGCCGTGAGTGTCAATTACCAGGTCCCGGCCGATCATTACCCGCCGGGTCCCGGCAATTACCGGCAATCACTGACAGGGCAATCACTGACAGGGAGCACAGCTGCAGTGTTTACACTGCAGGTCTGCTCCCTGTCAGTTCCGAGCACGCTGATCCTGAGAGAAGAGTTTATCTCTCGGGATGAGCATGTTCCTGTGAAGCACACACCCCCGCCCCCTAGTAAAACACTCCCCTCACACAGTTAACCCTTGCATTACCTAAAAAAGGTTAACCTCTTCCTCCCCGGTGCCATTAGTACAGTGTCAGTGTTTTTTTTCTTGCACTGATCACTGTATTGGTGTCACTGGGGATGTCAGTGACCCCAAGTCAGTTCTCCCGTGTCAGAATGTCCGCGCAGTCCCGCAATCCCACCATAAGTCGCTGATCGCCACCATAAGTCGCTGATCGCCACCATAAGTCGCTGATCGACGCCATTATTAGTATAAAAAAAATTTAAAATCCAGTATCTATACCGCCATTTGTAAATGCTATAACTTTCACGTAAACCAATTAAGTTACACGTATCAGGATTTTTTTCTAGCAAAGACGTTGCAGAATACATTTTGGCTGAAATTTAGGATGAAATTAGATTTTTACATTTTTTTACTGGACATGTTTTATAGCAAAAAGTCCAAAATATTATTTTTTGTCAAAATTGTCAGCCGTTTTTTTTATAGTGCAAAAAATAAAAACCGCACAGGCAATCAAATACCACAGAAAGAAAGCTCAATTTGTGGGTAAAAAGGGACGTAAATTTAATTTGGGTGCAGTGTTGCATGACTGCGCAATTGTCAGTTAAAGTAACGCAGCGACAAAACACAAACCGCTTCTGTAACCGCTTCCTGACCGCCCTGTAGCATAGGTGTACAACATCACATATATATATATATATATATATATATATATACAAGTGATTTGCGCTCCCGCGGTTTTCACGCCCCTCCCAGATAGCGTCAGATTGCCGGTCAGTACACCAGTCATCACATTTAACCCCTTGATTGCCAGGAACATGCTCATGCACAATAAACCTCCATTGCTAGTATAGTGTCTGAACGGATCAATATCTTTGATCAGATCAGCACTATACCAGCGTTCACATTAGTATAGTGTCCCCAGAAATGCAGCGTCAATGGAATCAGCCCCAGCACCCGAGTTTAGCCCCTACGCTTACCCCCCCCTTCTCTCCCAGCAAGTGCAGTGTCAGTAGGTCACTGTCATTGAGACATTGTACACAAAACCGCAGTGTTCGCAGAATCAGGCCTGATCTCTGTTAGCACTTACTGGTAAATTTTGATGACTCTGATTTGCAGCAGAGTGCTTGTACTAGTGCCACACTACCTTTTGGTGAACTAGTGAGTACTAGTCGCCTAGTACATCCTGGTCTTTCACATATCTCTTAGATTGTAAGCTCCCAGGATCAGGCCCTCCTAACCCTCTTGTATTGAACTGTATTGTTCTGTATTGTCTCCCATTATATTGTAGCGCTGAGCAAACTGTTGGCGCCATAAATCCTGTATAATAATAATAACAGCACTGCAGTATGACTTGGCGATGTGGTGAGTCCCATAAGTGAAGTACAAGCTGGTGCGGTGGTGAACACAAGTATTGTTCCGCAACCACAAAGAATTCGCACACAGGCCCGTAGAGCTCCTAGTATCCTTCCGGATGTGCTTGCAAATCCCGATTGATAGCCCACAAATTCTGCAGCACCCGTACTTCCCCCATTCACTGCCCAACCCAGAATTCAGGTGGAAATAGCAAATTTAACGCCTCTTGATTTTTGGAGCTGTTTTTCACGGAACATCTGTATGCGTTGATTGTGGATCAAAGCAATTTATATGCACAACAATTTATCGCCGCCAACCCAAATTCAAACCTTACCAGACCAGTCGCATGGAAACTCATTACGGTTTTCGAATTTACATTTTTTTTTGGGCCTAACCCTCAACACGGGCATTACTAAAAAAAATGAATTGCGGTTGTATTGGTCCACAGACCCGATTCATCATATGCCGTGTTCTCTGCTGCCATGGCCAGGCATAGATATGACAGTATAATGTGTTTTATGCATTTCAATGACAATACACTCTGTCATCCTCGAGGTGACCCTAAATTTGACCGGCTCCACAAAATTCAGCCCCTTGCAAATCACCTTAACCAAAAATTTGCAGATGTCTATAGTCCCCAGCAAAACATCTACGTTGATGAGTCCCTGATTAATTTTCTGGCCGCCTTGCATCCAAACAATTTCTCCCCTGCAAGCATGCCAGATATGGGGTCATGATGTAGAAGACCTGTGAGAGGACAAGAGGCTATACTTATAAGTTTCGGATTTACGAGGGAAAAGATAGTCACGGGGAGCCCCCTGGATGCCCAGACTACATGGGGAGCAGTGGCAAGATAGTTTGGGACTTGGTGTCATCCTTTTTCCATATGGGGTACCACTTATACATGGACGATTTTTATTCAAGCGTGCCACTATTTAGACATTTGTACAATCTTGGAACTGGCACTTGTGGCAAAGTGTGACCTAATGTGTGCCCACCATTAGAAGTGGGTGGATGCAGGGCGGTATATTCTAATGGTGGGCATACCACACACTTTTTCTGGCAGAGACTTCTTCTCTTTTTTTTCATTCAGTCCACAGGTTGCATACAAAAAAATAAAAACATAGCATATACACCCAACAAGGATTAGCAATGTACTGGTACATCACTGGAATATGAATGGTTATACCAGGATGATGCCTACAGCTGCAGGCATCATCCAGGTATCGTTTTTTTCAGCCGGCGATCGGCTTTCATGTAAAAGCAATCCTAGTGGCTAATTAGCTGCAGGATTGCTTTTACAAGCAGCGGGAGATGATGCCCCCTCCCCCACTGCCTTCCACGGCCTTCTCGGGCAGTCCTGTGCCATTGGGGGAACCTGAGAATGCAGCCGGTGTTTCTGCCAGCTGACCATAGAGCTGATTGGAGACCAGAGTGGTCTCAGAATTCAAAAGCTACAAGCATTTCATCACTTCAGTTTCGCAGGATATAAACAGCGCCATTTGTAAATTGGGAAAGCATCTGATCACACCAATTTTGGTTTGATTAGATAATGTAAGGGCAGAGGAGATATCCAGAGTCTGATAGACCCCAGATTTCTCAAAAAAAGAATACATGACAATGCCCATTGAAGTTATAGAGGGTATTTGCATTCCCTGTGATAGCATTAAAAGTGATAAAAAAAAAAATGAAAGGTACACTGTAAAAATAATAAAAAAAAATCAAAATAACTGAAAAAAAAAATCTCCCCTCCCATGCGCGCACACCTGTGTGCACAAGCCTTGACCCTGTGCCGTTATGTAAACAGCGGTTGCACCATGCATGTGAGGTATCGCCACGATCGTCAGATCAAGGGCAGTAATTCTAGCACTAGACCTCCTCTGTAAATCTAAAATGGTAGTTTTTAAATCAATAGAAGAATTTATTTTTTTACCACAAGTTTTTGGAAAATGACAAAAAATTTTTTTTTTTTTTTACACAAAAGTGTCACTTAAATGATTTACTGCTCACATATGCCATGGGTATATGTGGAATTACTCCCCAAAATACATTCTTCTACTTCTCCTGAGTATGGCGGTACCACATGTGAGAGACATTTTGACAGTCTAGCCAAGTACAGGACCCCAAAATCCAATAAGCACCTTCAGGCTTTTAAAGGGCTTTATTTCCTCATTACACTTCCAGACTACCTATCACAGTTTTGGAGGCCCTGAAATGCCAAGATAGCACCTAACTACCCCCCCATGACCCTTTTTTGGAAAGTAGACACCCCAAGGAATTTGATAAGAAGCATGGTAAGTATTTTGCAAATCTCATTTGTTGCCACAATTTTTTGGAAAATGAAGAAAAAAAACAAAAACATATTTTTCTGTTCTTTTTTTATATTTCAAAACCTTGTGAGAAAAAATTAGATCTGCAGAATACTCACCATGCCTCTTTTTAAATTCCTTTGGGTGTCTACTTTCCAGAAAGGGGTCATTTGGGGGGGGGGGGGGGGGTTTGGTGCTATCCTGGCATTTCAGGGCCTTCGAAACTGTGATAGGTAGTGAGGAAGTGTAATGAGGAAGTTACGCACCTTCAGGATTTCAAAGTGGTTATTGGATTTCAGGCTTCTGTATGTGGCTAGGCTCCCAAAAAGTCTCACAAACGTGGTATCCCCATACTCGATAGCAGTAGCAGAATGTATTTTGGGGTGTAATTCCACATATACCCATGGCTTGTGCGAGAAATAAATAATTTAAATGACAACTTCGTGTAAAAAAAATGTTTTTGTCATTTTCCAGAAACTTGTGGAAAAAAATAAATCTTCCATGGACTCAATATTCCTCTCAGCAGATAGCTTAGGGTGTCTACTTTCCGAAAAGGGGTCATTTGGGGGTGTTTGTACTATCCTGGTATTTTAGCACCTCAAGAAATGTGATGAGCAGTCAGAAAGTAAAAGCTGTGTAAATTCCATTATCTATACCATAGTTTGTAGACGCTATAACTTTCAAAAAAAGCAATCAATATACACTTACTGGGATTTTTTTAACCAAAAACATGTAGCAGAATACATTTTGGCCTAAATTTATGACGAAATTTTAGTTTTTTGGGATATTTTTTATGACCGGGAATGAGAAAATATTGTTTTTTTAAAAAATGTTTTTTTCTTCAAAAGTTTTCTGTTTATAGCGCCAAAAATAAAAAGCGCACAGGTGATCAAATACCACCGAAAGAAAGCTCTATTTGTATGAAAAAAAGGACATAAATTTCATTTATGTACCGTATTGCATGACCGCGCATCTGTCCGTTAAACTAGTGCAGCGCTGTACAGCAAAAAAATGGCGGAAATTGCAGTATCTATACTATAATTTGTAGACGCTATAACTTTCACACAAAGCAATCAATATACACTTATTGGGATTTTTCTTACCAGAAACATGTAGCAGAATACATTTTGGCCTAAATTTATAACTAACTTTGAGTTTACTATATATTTTTTATAGTCGAAAGTAAAAAATATTGGTTTTTTTTTAAATTTTTGTTTTTTTTTGTTTATAGCATGAAAAATAAAAAGCGCACAGGTGATCCAATACCACCGAAAGAAAGCTCTATTTATGTGAAAAAAAGGACATAAATTTTGTTTGGGTACAGTATTGCATGACCGAGCAATTATCAGTTGAATTAGTGCAGCTCCGAGTAGCAAAAAGAGGCCTGGTCAGGAAGGGGGGTAAATCCTCAGGAGAGCAAGTGGTTAACATTAAATCTATTTCTTGAAAATCATTAAGTGACACAGGATTCAGATAAGACTACTCGATTATACTGCCACCTACAGTAGGACACTGATTGGACACTAGCAAACAAAAAAAGCCAATGGCCAGCCAGGTATAACCTCTCCCAATCCCATCATGCATCAATTTTGTGGAAAGCAGTATTGGGAGCAGATCATAATCACAAAATGAATTCCAAGAAATGGATTTTAGGGCAAGTTCATAATACTAATTTTCTTTCTTGTTCAATAAGGTACACAGGATTCAGTTATTCAGAGACAATTGAGATATTCAAAAGCATTTCAGTTGAGGGGTTTGCAACATTAACAAAACCCTAATAGACCTATAAGCACAAAGCTGGCATCAGATGAGGCCTGAACATCAACTTGGTAAAACATGTAAACAGAAGACCAAGTGGAAACCATGGAAATCTGGGAAACAGTTGCATGATTTCAAAAAGCCCAAGAAGCATTCAGAGACTTTGGCAGAAAAAGGTAGAACCTTGTCTTTAAGAGGGCAGACTTTTTCTAATGGAAGCAGTAGATGAATGGTAAGATGAAGCACAAACTAATTCTAGGCAGTGAAGGAAAATTACCTTCTAATGTACTGGAGTTTGACATAGAAAGGATAGCACGATGAAGCCAAAGGCAGAAACCACCTAATCAAGAAAGGAGGTTCTAGGCTTCAATACCACCTTGTCCTTGTATAGGAACACATAGGGTTCTTTACAGGACAAGGCAGCCAGTTCAGTTCCTTATCTCGCAGGAGGAAGCCTTGTGGATGAGAGTAGAAAAAGCTGTATATCTTTCAAAAAGGAGGTTTTGAACAGCTGAGAAAACCATATTCAAATCCCAAGGAGGCACAGGTGGATGAACAGAAAGAGCAATGCGATAGAAAATCTTAAAGTGTTATTAAACCCACATCGTTAAAAACTATCATTAAATGCTGTATTACATGCTGTTCATATTCATTCATTCACTATGGGATTAGTTTTTTGTATTCTGCAAAAGCCTGGCTGATTCCACAGTTCTCTGTCTCACCCTCCTGTTCATGTCCCCACTGCAAATATATGTATGACGATTTAAAACAGTTTATTAATATTATTACTTATATTTACTCTGTATTCCAAAGGCTGTTTTTTTATTTTGAACATGTGACCAGCAGCAGAGGACTAAAAGCTCCTCCTGCCACTGTTTCCCTGCAGACAGGCTGGGAAAGAGCTCGGTCATGTGACAGCTGTATATTGATTAGGAAAAAAGGTACTTAGATTTTTTTTTATTAAAATAATTACAAAGCCATCATCCACATACAGAAATAGAAGGGGTAATGTAAATTAAACAGTGTGTGTTTAGTGTCACTTCAACAAAAGAATGGGAGGCTAGCTGTCTATGGAATAAGATTGCAAGGGACAACACTTGCACTTCGATGATACCTAGGGCCATATGCTGATCCTGATTACAGAAAGGTCAGGATATGTCCCATAGAGTATTTCCTGATATGGAATCTTCCTTCCTTGCACCAGGAAAAATAAGCCTTCCGTGCGCAATGGGAAACCTTTCAGGAGGTAGAATTCTCCTGCTTTTTAAAGCCTGGGAATTACCAATTTAGGGAGACTCCTGTTACTCAAGACCTGGGCTTCAACTGGTCCTTAGTTTAGGAGGTCCACTTGAACTGAAAAAGCCCAGGGGGTGTCTGCCAGAGGTTTGATCTGGTCAAAAAACTATATCTAGCTGGGCCAGTTCAAAACAACGAGGATCACAGAACTGCCTCCATCTTAATCTGGCGGAGTAGATGAGAAAGAAGTTACAGGGGAAGAAAGGCATAGATTGGGCTGTACTGATCCCATGGGGCCACTAGACCATCCGCTACTTGCAACAGAGAATCTTAGCATCTTTTAAAATTTGTTTTTGAGCCTGGAGGCAAGGAGGTTTGTATTTGGTGTCCCCTACCTATAACACAGTCACTGAAACACTTAAGGGTGTACAAATCATTCCCCTGAGTCAAGGTGCTGTTATGAAAGTCTGCCTTCCAAATGTCCCCACCTGGAATGTGAATGGCAGACAATACTGGAACATGGAGTTCTGTCTAGGCTAAAATCCCTACCTCTCCTGCTGCGCCAAGACTTCTGGTTGCTCTCTGGTGGTTGATGTACCCCATGCCATGGCATTGTTCGACTAGATCATAAATGAATGATGATGCAGTTGGTGTGTCAAGCATTGTAGGGGGAATCAAATCACTTAGAACTCCAGAGTGATGATCAGGAGACAAGATTCCTCTGAGAAACAAGTTCCCTGCACCAACAAGTCGTTTAGGACTCCTCCCCAGCCCTGCATGATAGCATCCTTTGTTAGAATCTTCCAAGATAGCGAAAGAAAGGATTTCCCCAAATCCAGAGCTGGATTTGTGAGGCACCAGGCTAGAGATAACCTGGTTTTTGGTGTCAGGCTAATTGGCTTGTCTACAGACTGGACAAATTTGTCCAAAGAGGACAGAATGTTGTCAGGATCCAACTAAACCTTTTTACAGTCTGGGCTGTCCACATGATATTATCAGACAGAGTTTGAACCAACTGTTCCCTCAAAAACCGATTGTGCAAGTATCCCTTAACAGAAATGCCCTGGGAGTGTAGCCAGGCTGGTACTGTTGCCAATATTTTAGTTATCACTCGGGATGAACAAGACTGACCAAATGGAAGAGTGGTGATGCTATGTGCCCATTGCAAAATGAAAGTATCACTGAGCCACCAGTCTTGAAAAACCACATAAGTTAGAATCTTACCCTAATAGAGAGAGGGTATGACAGATCTGGTGGATTCCATGCAAAATGCTTGGATCCAAAGTAAGCTATTTAAGACTTCAGATCCAAGATGGGGGGGAATGTCCCCTTTTGGTTTTGGAATAGTTTCAATGTTTGAGTAATAACCCTGAAACCTTTCTGCTGTGAGAACAATGGCAATGACTCCTTGGCTCAAAAGATCTGCTCAAAAGAAGGAGATCTGCTAGCCTGTACAGAGACACAAGAAGTGTGAAGAACAAAAAGCGTGGCAGAACCCTTGATTAGAATTCTAGTCTGTAATCTTTGGACAGGCATCCAAGATGCATTCTGACTGGCAGTCAGCAAAGGCCAATAAAATCCCCCCACTATGCTGAAGAGTACTTGTCTGCAGGTTTAGAGGGTTTAGAGACCCAAGATTTTAAAACAAAGTGTGACTCTTGGGAGAAACAAAAGGAAATCTTTTTGGCTTTAGAGGTGGGAGGAGTCTTCCCAGATTGGGGCCTTGGCTTCTTCTGCTGGGAAAAAAACGAGTACCCTTACCCCAAGTATTGATGTCCTTTATGAAGCTCTCTAAATATTCAGCATGAAGACATTTACCATCAAAAAGCATGCACAGAAACTTATGCAACTTCAATATGCAACTTCAATATGTACAGTCAATGTTTTATTAAGGTGGCATATAATTGAATCCACAGTCAGGATGGCCCACTTCTTTGTAAAATGGACATTGATATGTTAAATTTTTTGGAAGAGCAAATAAAATGTGTCCTGTCTCCATACAGAACAGGTTCAAGTAAGGGGTGTACCAAAAGAATTTTGATAGTTTTAGGGCTAAACTAGTAACACTAGATACAGCCTTGGCTGTTCTAGTTTGATGCTGCCTCATACAGCATCAATGAGAACAAATATAGTATCATGAAGTTTGGGAGCTATATCAACTGATTATGGCTCCTCATTCTGGATGGCAAGGTGCAGAATTATGTTTCACCATAGAGTCAAGCATAGCTGTAGAAAACTTCTTGGATAGGGTGGAGGAGAAGCACACCTGTTGGAAATAAGAAAGACTAAATAAGGGGCAACAATCAGGGCTGCCAGTGTCAGATCCTTGAGGAGGGCCACTACAAGTCACCCCGGAAATGTTAAATGTTAGTGGATTGGAGAGATCCAATTCAGCGGAACTGCTCCCCTTGCACATGGGATCAGACATGTTGCTCTGCTAGACTTAAAGAGGCAACTTAAAGTGGTTGTGAACCTCACACACAGAAAGTAAACAGAGCACATCCTTCTATAGTGTGTACGCACATGAATCCAAGGCACCAAGTGTAATTTCTTCCTGATTTCTCCTCTCTCTGCATGAGTCACTGACAAGATCCTAAGCTGACACAACAGCCTGCTGGGAGATGGCCTGCCCCCCCCCCCCCCTTCAGCACACAGCAGGTAACTCAGAGCCTTAGCTGTGTATTTCCCTATGGCAGTGTGTAGGGTGGGGTGTGTCCATTCCCTCCACCAAGGTTTCAGATTTTACTGGCTTCACTGAGGTGTTATACTGGGCTGTCCAATTCCTCCTATAGGTGGCAGTATAACCCAACTGTTTCTGAAAGACTGAACCCTGTGTCCCTATACAACATTGTCTAGTTTATGTTCTCCTTTTCATCTGACCACTGTGAAAGTGGCTTGGTAAATTAACCTGTGTCATGGCAACATCCTATCAGGTGGCAGGGCATTCCTCACAGGAGAGAAGTACAACCCTCGCAACTGCTCATCACTATACTGTAGTGAGAATCCTAAGAATCTCTTTACATCTACATGTTCATCCCTTGAAATATTTCCGTCTTTAGAATAGTAGTAGAAGTAGAATAGCAAAAGGTGAAGATTCTTGGTCTGGTCTTCTACCAATAAAAGAAGTCCTCAGTAGACTGTTTCTGTAATTGTGCATGAAGCTACAAAGGCCATTTGGTTACTGTGAAAATCCTCACATATGATATTATATATAGTGCCATAAGAAAGAAAGCCTAAATTAAAGCTAAAAGTTAAGTTTTGTGGGGCTTTTTGGAGGGGAGGCTACAACACCAGCTAATTAGTTGTATGTAATGGTGTGTATCCCATTACCTACAGGAGGATGCTTCTGGTAAAAACTTCCATCCAGTTCCTCCTTCAGAGCCACCAGATATTGCCCTGAGAGGCTGTCTTTTGGTGCTGCAAAGGTTAACAGCAGCCTTTGCTACTGAGAAAAGTTTCACTGCTCACCCTCCCCCTTTTGCCCCTCTACCATTCCTTTTGCTCTTATTACTACTCTCACACAATGCACTGCATTCTGTCAATGGGCAGTGGAGTCATTCAACTGCTCCTTCATTCCCAGAATAAAATGCATTGTGGCAGTGCGTAATAAATAAATAAAATCATATTTTATTTTTTAAATAAATAAAATCATAATTTAAAAACTGCATTTTGTCTTTACTTGGGTTATCTTTGTGTAATCGTAAAATTTGTTTGATGATCTGATTAATTTAAGTGTGACAAATATGCAAAAAACAAAAATCTGGAAGGGGGCAAATACTTTTGCACAGCACTGTATGTAAAGTGCTGAGTAAATTGACAGTGCTATACCTGTACCTGAAATAAATAAATAACATAAAATCTGTATATTTGACTCAGTAATTCAACCAGACATTTATTATTTTCAAAAGGAGTCAGTAGTGGCAGCCTCGTCTCTCCGATGACAGGTTTCCTTTAACATCTTTAACAGCATTTTCATTGAAGGGCAAAGTCTGCCTGATTGAGACTGGAAAAAGGTTATGATGGGGGGTGGCTCTGCAAAATTCTGCCAGAAGGTAAACCCATGGGAGTTCCAAATAGCTGGAATCAGCCAACAAGTACTACAGCACATATTGCCAAAACTGAAAAATTTGTTTAAGGTAGAAAGTCTCAGACCTATCATGTCTTGGGCCAAGAGAAAAGGGCATTACTATTCAGGTGTGCAAAAAAGCGGGCAAAAGAATGAGCATAGTTCCATATGGTAAACTTTATTTTTAATTTTTACTGGTCTCAGGTTTGCCATAAAGCTTAACTTCAGACAAAACTTTTCTTCTTAGTTCTGGGCATAGTGGGGAGAAATCCAAATTTCTCTTGAGTTTTTATTGCTGTCTGTGACCCCAACTGGCTCACTTTCTGTCCCCGCGAAACAAAGGAAACCAGGCAGCACTACAAACAGACGTCCTAACCCTTCGCACTTCACCAATAAAAGGTTCTCTTTCTGGACCCATTGAAGATACTATTCATTGTTGTCGAAGATACTATTCATTGTTGTCTGCCCCATGACATACTGGAATTAATATAAAATGCCCCAGAGGAGACACAGAAAGCAAATGAAAAAAAAATGCCAGAGGTTATTACCTTGCCCCATTCTATTCACACTAAAAATGTTTTGGCTGAAGCTTGGGTTTAAAAGAGATAGATGTATGAATGTCAAGAGTCACAAGAAGAAAAAATTTACATCAGATTGATGCAATATGTTAGTGGGTAAGAATTTGCATAGAATTGTCACTCCTCTACAGCACACAAGGACTTCCCTCAAAGAAAGGGTTTACAGCTCTGACCCAAAATGTTACCTTAATTAGAAGACATGTCATAAAAAAGTTGATCCACTGCCATGCTGAAACCAAGCTCCTTTTCCAGCCATTGTGGTCACAGAAACATGAATCTGGATTTCCAAATGCCATGTTATAAGTGTGACCCACAGTCCTAGAAAGCCGAAGGCAATCAAGAGATCTAAAGAGGAACTGAACTCTGGATGATGTTGTTTTCATAAAAAAACAGTAAGAGAGCAAATGACTAGTCACCAGTATTGCCTGTGTTTTCTTGCAGCTGATCTTTTCTGACCCAAAGCTGAACATCTAGCACAAAAACCTTTATCTAAATATACTCTTCAATAACTGCAAAGCATATAAATATACTTTGTGTGCACCAAATGCCTTTGAATACCCAAATACTACCTAGGAAAAATGTCAGTGACATCATCATTGTGCTCTACATAGCAGGGGCAGAGGGAGAGCAGAGCTATCAGAAGGACCAGTACATCCTTCTACTACAGGAAGCCTGCATAAATCTACATGGGAAGTGAGTATACAAGACCAGTCACTGTGTACAAAGAGGGAGAGCAACAGTGACCTGTCCTAATACAGGAAGCTCCTGCACAGAGGCAGACGTTCCACACTGGATTACTGCACAGATCTGAAAAATGCACAAAGCACACGACATTCAATAAAGAGCATATACGCCTCTTGTATGTAAAATTTGCTTATCCAAGAGTTTAGCTTAAAAAAAGCTTTGTTCTGGACTGCCTCTCATTGTGGGGGGCAGCCATCTTGGTAGTGGTAACGTTTTGCTTCCTCATGCCAGAAAGCCTCCAGCACGGAGAACACTGAGCACAGTGGTGGCATTACCAAATTTCACTTCAAATCTCCTGAGACTAGCAGTCTCAAGCAGCAGTGCCTTAAGATTGTACACACTATGAGTTGTTTCTTCATTCCCCCACAGTCTGATCAAATGCTGGTTTTCCAGCAGGACCAATCAACAGAAGCTGGTGTAACGTTCGACTTCTGTTGAACAGAGAGGGCTACACACAGATTAAAATTCTGTCGATCTCTGCTGAACTAGCTGAATTTCGATACGTGTGTATCCAGCTTAAGACCTTACACTACATATAAACACTGAAGCTGTAGACAAAGGTGGACCTAGGCACCCTCACAAACCAAGCAGTGCAATGTTTTTTTAAGGAGGAATTCAAGACAAAGGGTACATTTTCAAGATACTGCTTAAGTACAATTAACATTCCTAAAATCTTTCTCATGACCTAGCAAATCTTCACTTTTTTAGTTCAGGTCCATTTTAAGGCTATTTGCACCATTGCTCATTTACAATTGTATAAAAAAATAAAACAAATAATCAAGCACCCTAAATACACTAAACTGTCAACATTTCTTGGCTAAGAAGCACTATGTTCCTGATTCTGTTGGTAAAAGCTCCCTCAATATCTTTTTTTCTACAAACAAGAATGTTGATTTTTTTTCCCCCCTACGAGTCATTTCCTGCTAGATTAGTGATAAAGCAAGTGATCCATAGAAATCAGTTAATTCTTCTCCTAGGCCTGCAGTGGCATAAGGGATAATCCAGACATGGTTTACACCTGCTCTCTGTCAACATGAAGTAGTTAATCAATGAGTTAACATTCAATCATTACACACCGCTGTGTTTCTGTAACCACCTACATCATTTAGCCAAGCTTCCATAGGATGTGCTTGTCAAGAAGAACAGGGCTGATAATACACACTCCACTCTTGAAAAGGAGCATATAATAAAAATTAATTATGTATAATATGCCAACACAGCTCAAATATTTCATCATTTTTTGCAAATGAGGTATTTAAACAGCAGTTCAATAAAAGACTGGTGCATTAGTAAAAGGTACTCATTAATAAGATAAATAGATGATCTTTCCCTCAACAAAGATTATTTCCCTGGTAAAAACAGATATATTGCAATCCATAACATGTATTTGTTTAGAATTTCATACTGAGATTGCCTGTCCAAGTCATCTATGCTATAATATAAGCCTTCCATATTTACTGAAATGCGTAAATGTCTTTTCCCCCTTTAATATATGTCTTTAAGCCCTAGAGAGACACTATCTGCCACTCTGGGGACAGGGTCACTTTAGCCTAACGTCAATTAAATGCCCTAACCATTAGCATTTCACCTTACCCCAACACTGAAATGTTAACGAAGATTAAAATTGTGTTAGTACATGTGAGATGTCTAGCACAGTACACATTAGAAAATTAATTAATTGTATGGCCTAAAGTGATTCTACAGGCAATAGTTTTTTTTTTTTACCAAAATGCATTCTATGCATTAAGGTAAAAAAAACTTTGTGTGCATCCCCCCACCAGCCCCCTATTATACTTACCTAAGCCTGATCACCATCTAGCACTGTGCCCAAGAGCAGCGGCTCTCTATGCTTTCTCTCCTCTGGCCATGGAGACCGCAGTGGGAGACAATAGCTCCTGCTGCTGTCAACCACAGCCTGTGAGGAGAGAGAGGAGGCGGGGTGGGGCTGGTCTGCGTGCCTCAATAGAAACACATAGCACAGCTCAGGATCTAGCCTAACTGCCCCCATAGCAAGTGGCTTTCTATGGGGGCACTCAGCAGGAGAGAAGCCAGGAGTACTGGTGGCAGACCAGAGAAGAGGAGAATCAGGTTTTCTCTGTCAAAAACCATTATACTATGTTTGTAAAAAACAATCCCTTTAAAAGCACTATAAGCTACATGCTCTATAAAATCAGCCTCATATAATCCTGTTTCTAATCTTAAAATTGAGGTAAACTCTTTTTTCTAGTAATGTTTTCACCTACTAGGAAGTGTGAATCTGCAGATTATGTCAGTCCAGGATTCAGAACCTGTGGTCTTCAGAAGGTACATCTCCAAAGCTGGTCATACACCAGTAGAATTTTGTTTCCAATTTTTCATTTTAAGAACACTTGTTCAATTTTCTAATAGTTAGTGGGGTAGTTTTCAACTGTTATGAGAAAATTTAACCAGGATGGAAAATATTTTTTGAACTAGCAAAATTGTAACTGTGAATGTGGTTTCTGTGGGTGAAAAACTGTACATTGCGTTATGAAACCAGTTTAATACATATGGGATTCCATTCAAATAGCAACTCCGGATGAAATGTTAATGGATTTGGAATTAAATTAGTTGAATAATGTTCTAATGGATGATTTTTTTTAAAAACACATTCAAATAAAAATGGAATTGTGTATGGCCAGCTTTAGTCACCTCCCTGCCTCCTAGTCCTGCATTATTCTCTGTGTGTCATCATGCAGAAGAAAAGTGGAGTGGTGTCCTAGGGCTTTATTCTCATACTAGCTTGTGAAAGGGAGTCCCCCTTAAGTATTAAGTAAAATGTATTTAAGATAACATATTGTGATTTTCTTATTAGTATAGTCAGGATTAAAAATATTGATTTGAAATTCTTTACTCAGGTAAAAATGGAATACTGCATATTAATATTACACCTAAGACTCCTTTTGTCAGGTGTTTCTCCTTATCTACTATTGTACAAATATATTTCTATATTGTATATATATATATATATAGTACAGCCCTGGCCAAATGTTTTGAGAATGACACAAATATTAATTTACCTGCAAGGAAACACGTACAGTCATGACTGCTTTGCACAAAAAGGGATTCGGAGGCAAGGATATTGCTGCTACTAAGATTGCGCCTAAATAAACCATTTATCGAATCATTAAGAACTTCAAAGAGAGAGGTTCAACTGTTGTGAAGAAGGCTTCAAGGTGCCCAAGAAAGTCCAGCAAGCTCCAGGACCATCTCCTAAAGTTGATTCAGCTGTGGGATCGGATCACCACCAGTGCAGAGCATGCTCAGGAATGGCAGCAGACAGGTGTGCATGCATCTGCACACACAGCGTGGCAAAAACTTTTGGAGGCTGGCCTGGTGTCAAGAAGGACAGAAAAGAAGCCATTTCTCTCCAGGAAGAACATCAGGGGCAGACTGATATTCTGCAAAAGGTACAGGTATTGGACTGCTGAGGACTGGGGTAAAGCCATTTTTCTGATGAATCCCTTTTCCGATTGTTTGGGGCATCCGGAAAAAACTTTGTCTGGGAAAGAAAAGGTGAGCACTACCATCAGTCCTGTATCATGCCAACAGTAAAGCATCCTGAGACCATTCCTGTGTGGGGTTGCTTTTCAGCCAAGGGAGCCAAGGGCTTGCTCACAACATTGTCTAAAAACACAGCCATGAATAAAAAATGGTACAAAAACATCCTCAGAGCGCAACTTTTCCCAACCATCCAAGAACAGTTTGAAGATCAATGCCTTTAGCAGCATGATGGAACACCTTCCCATAAAGCAAAAGTGCTAACTAAGTGGCTCGGGGAACAAACCATCGACATTTTGGGTCCATGGCCAGAAAGCTCTCCAGACATTAATCCCATTGAGAACTTGTGGTCAATCCTCAAGAGGCAAATGAACAACCCCTCCCCCCGCCCCCGCAAATTTTGACACACTCCAAGCATTGATTACACAAGAATGGCCTGCCATCAGGCAGGATGTGGCCCAGAGATTGATTGACAGAATGCCAGGGTGAATTGCAGAGGTCTTGAAAAAGAAGGGTCAACACTGCAAATATTGACTCTTTGCATAAACTTAATGTCATTATCAATAAAAGCCTTTGACACTTATGAATTGCTTGTAATTATACTTCAGTACACCACAGTAACTTCTGACAAAAAAATCTAAAAACACTGAAGCAGCAGACTTTGTGAAAATTAATATTTGTGTCATTGTCAAAACTTTTGGCCAGGGCTGTATATATACACACACTTACCAGCCTCTTTATTAGGTACACCTGTTCAGTTGCTTGATAGCACAAATTGCTAATCAGCCAATCACATGGCAGCAACTCAATGCATTTAGGCATATAAACGTGGTGAGGGTAACTTGGGGAAGTTCAAACCGAACATCAGAATGGGGAAGAAAGGGGATTTAAGTGACTTTGAATGTGGCATGGTTGTTGGTGGCAGATGGGCTGGTTGGAGTATTTCAAAAACTTCGGATCTACTGGGATGTTCACGCACAACCATCTCTGGGGTTTATAGAGAATGGTCCATAAAAGAGGAAATATCCAGTAAGTGGCAGTTGTGTGGACAAAAATGCCTTGTTGATGTCAGAGGGGAATGGGCAGACTAATTCGAGATGACAGAAAGGCAACAGCAACTCAAGTAACCACTCGTTACAACCAAGGTTTGCAGAATACCATTTCGGAATGCACAACACGTCGACTCTTGAAGCAAATGGGCTACAGCAGCAGGGTGCCACTCCTGTCAGCTAAGAACAGGAAATGGAGGCTACAATTTGCACAGGCTCACCAAAATTGGACAATAGAAGACTGGAAAAACGTTGCCTGGTCTGATGCATTTCGATTTCAGCTGCGACATTCAGATGGTAGTGTCAGAATTTGGCGTAAACAACATGAAAGCATGGATCCATCCTGCCTTGTATCAACAGTTCAGGCTGGTGCTGGTGGTGTAATGATGTGGGGGATATTTTCTTGGCACACTTTGAGCCCCTTAGTACCAACTAAGCATTGTTTAAACGCAACGGCCTACCGGAGTATTGTTGCTAACCATGTTCATCCCTTTAAGACTACAGTGTACCCATCTTCTGATGGCTACTTCCAGCAGGATAATGCACCATGTCACAAAGCTCAAATCATCTCAAACTGGTTTCTGGAACATGACAATGAGTTCACTGTACTCCAATGGCCTCCACAGTCACCAGATATCAATCCAATAGACCACCTTTAGGATGTGGAATGGCAGATTTGCATCAAAGATGTGCAGCCAACAAATCTGCAGCAACTGCGTGATGCTATCATGTCGATATGGACCAAAATCTCTGAGGAATGTTTCCAACACCTTGTTTAGTTTATGCTATGCAGAATTAGGCAGTTCTGAGGCAAAAGGGGGTCTAACCTAGTACTAGCAGGGTGCATCTAATAAAGTGTCCAGTGAATGGGCTGCCTTATGCGTGACGTGTGAAAATGCGTGAAAAACATGTAAAGAAAACCCTGAGCGGGAACATGCATTTCCACTATGTGAAGTGTAAATGGGGCCTTTGATCAAGATTAACGGTGCTGTACCAAGTGATACGTGTGTGTTTGTGTATAGGAACTATAGTAAAAATATAGGTAAAACTTTAGATTAAAAAGTAAAATTGAGTCAACACCATTACAGTTTCCCTTTAAAGTGTAATTAATGGTTCAACTTTTTCTTTTCATTTTGGATAGAGTAAGGGAAGGCTATAACCCCTATTTTCCCATCACTTCCTGTGCCATAGTCAAACAAGAAGGAAGAGGTAATTCCTTCAAAGCGAGGGAATCCCAGTGTGTCACCAGTACTATTGCCCACTTTGGAAGATTTTCCCCTATTAGTGTTTTGATGTCACCCCAAAATTGGGATTTTATTTTACTAGAGAAAATAGAGAGAGTAGATCTCCCTAATGGGGGCACATATAGCAATAAACACCTAACATGGGTTCTAATCAATCTCCACTCTGTCCAAAACTAAAAAAAGTTTTGCCTTTAGTTACACTTTTACACCTTTAGTTACAGTTTTAAACCAGCGATAGATGGATCGAAATTTGGCCAGTTCAGCTGCCATTTCTATCGATCAACTTCAGTACCACCAACCTGTCATTTTGTTTCTGTGCGATCACTGCCTGCGGCTATAGCTGCCAGGAGGGAAAGGCTCCCTGCCCGATAGAACACAATAGTGCTACGGGGATTACCCCATCAACACTGACTGTGTTGATGGGGAATTGAGCAATTTTCTCTCCTTCAACCAGTGGTGAAGGAAATACAATTGCATCATGTATGCAAATTGGCTCTTGACTCATGTTTTAAATGCAGATTTACTTGTAGACCTCATCTCAACAATATGTTGTAAATAGGCAGTACATAACTGTATATTTTCATTGCCTGAACCCAGATTTCAGTGACAACACAAATGACATCAGCATCCATCTGGCAGGAAACTAGAAATCTAAAATAGAGGTTAGAGAACAAGCATATTTCAGAGGTTTCATGTTGCCAAATAAATTTTAGGGCCAAAAACTAACTTAGACAATACAGACAGAATTATTTAATTAAAACACATCAATAACAGAGGAAAAACATACAAGTAACATTTTTTCATATGATACTTTTTTGCTGTATACCTCATATGTGCACAATTTATATGCTTGTTTTAAAATGGATTTTGCATGAAAAAACACATTCTAAAAGTCTAATCCAAATAGCCCAATTTTGAAAAGTAATTAAAACGTGTACAAAAAATTAAAAGGGGGTGCCTACTGAACGTTGCTAATTGCAGCTCAGCATCTGAGAGAATGCTGAACTGAGACTTTCAGGTCTGCTGGTAAATAATATCTGACGATAGCAATCTCCTCTTTCCTAATCAACCTGCACACTCATCTCTGCATATCTGAAGTCTAACAAGGCTTCAAAGGCTTTGAAGGAAAGGTAAAACCACCAAGTAACCCTTGTGTAGTCTGAGGTTATTCAAACATGGAAGGTCCAGAATACAAGCCAAGTGCATGAATATAGACTAGCTGTGGCTTAGCTTCTAGTTGAACTTGCACAGCAAATTAACTGAAAGGCAATTGGCCTAATTTACTGAGCTACAATGCATGTGTTTGCCATAACAATCATTATTTTTGGCTATGTGATTGTTATTTTCAGCAATCACTTGTTTCCAGTACTGAAAAAATGATCATTTTGGCAAATAATGGACATTTTAGGTTGGAGATTTGAGTCTTTACTTACATTGTGGATACATTCATAGTTCTACTAATCTACAGTGACAAACAAGATTCAAGATGCACACCTGTCAGCAGAAATGTGAGGACCTATGCATGCTAGAAAAGGGTTTCCTTTAGGTACCAAGTAGTTTGACCACAATACACTGAAATCTTTATTTATAAAACGGTGGTTCAATATGCCAAGGTTCGAAACTCCCTTACGCAGCTAACAGAACCACGCTGTTGTTGGCACAAACATTAGGAACATTTCCCAGAAACTGTGTGGGCAAGTGCTCATTCACTAAACTGCATTCATGCTGGAAGATGCCTAAAGCAGCACAATCTTCATTACTGTGACTGCCATGAAAAAAATGACTCTTTCCAGAAAAAAAATAAGGAAAAAGTAGCCACGTCAGGACACTGGAGATGGTTCAGGTCTCTTCAGTATTCCAGAGGCATGAGATCTAGCATTGCAAAGCTGTAGTGAAGGACATTTCGGGGTTGATTTACTAAAACTGGAGAGTGCAAAATCTGGTGCAGCTGTGCATGGTAGCCGAATACTTCTGTATGCTCAATTAAGTTTTGACAAAAAAACCTGGAAGCTGATTGGTTTCTATGCAGAGCTGCTTCAGATTTTGCACTCTCCAGCTTTAGTAAATCAACCCCTACATCTACATGATCGAGTTCCAAAATTTCAAAATTTTAAGTAAATATTAAAAAGCAGTGTCACTGAAATCTAGGTCTAAGTTTCTGATTTATCTATATCCTAAATTTTAAAGACCCTGTTATTCTAATTACTGTTCTTCTGCTTTTTCAGTTTAAGTTCCCGAAGGGTCCTTTCACACCGGTGTTCCGTTTTTTTAATCAGTTCAGTCATGTTTTTTCCAAGAAAAAACGGATCAGTTCATATCCATTTTCATCAGTTCACATCCGTTTTTCATAAGTTCACATCAGTTTTTCACCAGTTTTTTATTAGTTTTCATCAGTTTCATCCATTTACATCCTTTTTTTTACATCCTTTACCAATGCAAAAATGTACCGTATGTCCATTTACATCCGTTTTTTTGTCTGTTTACATCCGTATTTCTTCCGTTCTGTTTTTTTTTTTTTGTTATGGAAGAAAATTAGGCCCCTTTGACACGGGTGTTCTGTATGTCTGTTTTTCATGTGTATGTTTACAAATGAAAAATGGACACTCATGTATTTCTATGGACTAGCGGATGTAAACGGATGATCATCTGTTTACATCTGTTAATGTGTGCATTTGTTAACCGCTTCCTGTCCGCCCTTTAGCAGATATACTGCTACAGGGCGGCATGGGTGCGCAAAATCATGTATATGTACGTGATTGTGCATTTCCAGGTATGGGGCCAGCACGAGGCGCGAGGCTGTCAAACACCGGTACGGATGGTGATTATTCGCCGTCGCCCAGTGATTGCCGAGGACTTCCGACGAGGGGAGAACTGTCAGTAAACAGAACAGTTCTCCCTGCCAGCTCGTGCACACTGCTTTGCATGGCTGTGCATAGCACAGCCATAAAAAGCAGTGTGGTTACAGTGAAGCATACAAACCCTTTAATCGCCCCACATGTTAACCCCTTCTTGCCCAGTGCCATTAGCACAGTGACAGTGCTTTTTATTAGCACCGATCACTGTACTGGTGTCACTGGGGATGTCATTGACACCAAGTCAGTTCTCCCCCAGTGTCAGAATACCCGCTGAGGTCCCGCAGTCCCACTAGATCACTGCCATTACTAGTAAAAAAAAAAAAAAAAAATCCCAGTATATATACCACTATTTGTAAATGCTATACCTTTCACATAAACCAATTAATTTACATGTATTGGGATTTGTTTAGCAAAGACATGTAGCAGAATACATTTTGGCCTAAATTTATGACGAATTTTGTTTTTTTAAATATTTTTACTGGATATGTTTTATAGCAAAAAGTCAAAAATATTGTTTTTTTCTCAAAATTGTCAGCCTTTTTTTATAGCAAAAAAATAAAAACCGCACAAGCGATCAAATACCACCAAAATAAAGCTCAATTCATGGGAAAAAAGGCCGCAAGTTTAATTTGGGTGCAGCGTTGCATGACCGCGCAATTGTCAGTTAAAGTAACGCAGCGCCACAACGCAAAAAATTGCTTGGTCAGGAAGGGGGGCAAATCCTCTGGAGGGCAAGGGGTTAAAATAGTTTTTTTGAATGGGTGAAAACCCTATTTTTCTTCCATAAAAAAAAAAAAAAAAATGGAACGGACGAAAAACGGAAAAACAGATGTAAACAGACATACGGTTCATTTTTGCATTGGTAAAGGATGTAAAAAAATGAATTTAAATTGATGAAAAACTGACGTAAACTGATGTAAAACTGGTATGATCTGATGAAAAACTGACATAAACTGATGAAAAACTGATGTGATCTGATGAAAAACTGATGTAAACGTATGAAAAACTGACGTAAACTGATGAAAAACTGGTGTGAACTGATGAAAAACTGATGTTAACTGATGAAAAACTGGTGTGAACTGATGAAAAACAGAGGTAAACTGATGAAAAACTGGTGTGAACGGATAAAAAACTGGTGTAAACTTATGAAAAACTGACGTAAACTGATGAAAAACTGGAGTGAACTGATGAAAAACTGGTGTGAACGGATAAAAAACTGGTGTGAACTGATGAAAAACTGGTGTGAACTGATGAATAACTGTGTAAACTGATGAAAAACTGGTGTGAACTGATGAAAAACTGGTGTGAACTGATGAAAAACTGACCTAAACTGATGAAAAACTGGTGTAAACTGATGAAAAACTGATGTAAACTGATGAATAACTGATGTGAACTGATGAAAAACTGATGAAAACTGATGTAAACTGATGCATAACTGATGTGAACTGATGAAAACTGATGTAAACTGATGAAAAACTGGTGTGAACTGATGAAAAACTGATGTAAACTGATGAAAAAACTGATGTAAACTGATAAAAAACTGGTGTGAACTGATGAAAAACTGAAGTAAACTGATGAAAAAACTGATGAAAAACTGGTGTTAACTGATGAAAAACTGATGTAAACTGATGAAAATCTGATGTATAACTGATGCAAAACTGATGTAAACTGATGAAAAACTGGTGTGAACTGATGAAAAACTGATGTAAACTGATGAAAAAACTGATGTAAACTGATGAATAACTGATGTAAACTCATGAAAAACTGGTGTGAACTGATGAAAAACGGATCTGAACTGATGAAAAACTGATGTAAACTGATGAATAACTGATGTAAACTCATGAAAAACTGGTGTGAACTGATGAAAAACGGATCTGAACTGATGAAAAACTGATGTAAACTGATGAAAAACGGATGTGAACTGATGAATAACTGATGTGAACCGATGAAAAACTGATGTGAACTGATGTAAACTGATGAAAAACTGGTGTGAACTGATGAAAAACTGATGTGAACTCATCCGTTTTTTCTTGAGTGTGAAAGGACGGATAGGGTTTTCTTCCGTTCAAAAAAACGGATGTTAATGGATAAATGGATGCATGTAAACAGATGATCATCTGTTTACATCCGCTAGTCCATAGAATTATATGGGTGACTGTTTTTCAGCTGTAAAATGACAAACGAAAAATGGTCATACAGAACGCCCACATGAAAGGGGCCTTACACGTACCTTCCAACAGACCCCAGTCTTCATTCTGTTGCAGAGCCATTGCTGCTGCTGAAATTTGACACTTCTAAGAGTATTAGAGGCGTGGTCTAGCGCTTTGGTTCCTCCTGCAAGCCCCATGTCACTACTCTGTCCTGAAGTGGCATAGGAGCTTGCAGGAGGAACCACAGTGTACAATTGGAACAAGTTATTGTACACATTCAAAAGTGTCACATAGTAGCAGCGGTCATAGCTCTGCATAAGACCAAGAACTTGAGCAGCTGCCCACTGGAAAGGAAGTATGAGAAGTTGTCTTTATGAGGTTGCTGCTAGTTGGGTGCAAACCTCTCTCTAAAAATATCAATTACCTGCCAATTATGCAACCCCACTGGCTTCAGTACTGTTAGAGTCACAGACCTGAACAACTACCGTAAGCAAACCAGCAAAGTCAGAGAAAAGATGGAAATTCTTATGTACATGTGTGGCCCAAGCTAGTGACTCAAAGAAATAAAGCCAGAACAGTCAGGTAACCAACATTTTCAGAAGTGAAAAATGCAGCTTCTGTGTTTCCCTTAAAGCCAACAGGGAAATTGTTAGGGAAATGCTAACCAGCAGATACTTCCTCTAATATCCCAAAACTAAATCCACCAATAACATATTTTGGTTTTAACTAGATGCCAGAAGATAATATGACTAACAAACTCTTAGTGCTCTAGAAATGTTTTCACACAAGATTCACACAACTTTCACCCAGTTCACACATTTTCCAGCTGAACGCTACTAGGAGAATGTGTGATTTTTGGATGAAAGTGGTATGAATTTTACACAATAATTTTTTACTTTGGGTCTATTCATAAATATTTTCATGTAAGTGGGTAAGTCCATGCTATACAAATCGGATGATGTCTTTAGGACCTTAAATACAAATGGGGAAGATTTACTAAAACTGGAGTACGCAAAATCTGCTGCAGATATGCATGGCAGCCAACCAGCTTCTAACTTCAGCTTGGGCAATTAAGCTTTGACAAAAAAAACCTGGAAACTGATTTGTTTTTATGCAGAGCTGCATCAGATTTTGCACCCTCCAGCTTTAGTAAATCAACCTCTTTGATCATTGGATGCTCCGTTTTCATATTTTGGCACCTTATGAATAGACCCCTTACTATCTCAGGGATAATTTGTCACATGATTTCTTTATTCGTCTGGTTAATTCACCTACCATGACCGTTATAGGAGATTCTCACTCCATCATTACGATTTTGCATTCATTTAGCACAGGGGTGGGCAACTGTGGCCCGCCAGCTGTTGGTGAACTACAAGTCCCATCCAGGGGCGGACTGACAACTCATGGGGCCCCCGGGCAATAGGGGATCATGGGGCCCCTGTGTCCTTGCCCAAACTCAAAAAAGCCTATGAAAAAGGTACCAGGGGCATCTCATGGGGCCCCCTACTGACACCGGGCCCTCAGGCAGTGCCCAAGTTTCCAAAGGGTCAGTCCGCCCCTGGTCCCATCATTCCTCTGCCTTTGGGAGTCATGCTTGTAACTGTCAGTTTTGCAATGCCTCATGGGACTTGTAGTTCTACAACAGCTGGAGGGCCACAGTTGCCCACCCCTGATTTAGCATTCTGAACAGTGTATATAATATATGAACAGAGCAATTCTGCCTCAATCTGCCCAATGTTGACATTTTTAACAAAACGTAAATAAAATCAATAGCTAAAACACAATTGCAACTTGTTTAAAATTCCATAATTTCCAGTTGATGATAATGGGTTACTCAGTAAGGCTAAGAGCAATGCACTAAGTGCAGCAATCTATAGTAACCAGTATGCAATCAAATTTTGTTTGCCTGATTTCAGTAAACTGAAATGTGATTAGGTGATACATTACTGCACTTTGCACATCATCCTAGCTCTTTTTATTGTTTACTTTAGAAGTGATTATGTGCTGTGCTTAAGAACCTGAGAATTACTAAGTGCACAAGTTCACCTTTATAAAATATTTTACTTAATACATCTTGTAACATTTTTCCACATAGATTTTAACATTCCTGTCTTTATTCATGATTCCTGAAAGGATAAGTTCACCTTTCATAACATGTTACACCCATATTCAGGGTGTAACATGTAATATGTTATGATATGAATGGACTGGCCCCCACTCCCCCGCTTTGACAGCTACCAGGGGATCTTTTCTCCCTGCTAGCTGTCAAAAAAAAAAAAAAAATGCGCCCATGCAGAGCTCCACCTGCCCTCATTCAGGGGGCAGGGTCCCAAAACGAAAAAATTATAAATGCACATTTTTTCACCTGCAAAAAAATTGTATTTATTATTTTTTGTCAAAAGGTGAACTTATCCTTTGAGCTACCAAGTTGTCAGCACATCATTTGTATATTTTACTGGCTGCCACAGGTGACTTGTAGGTACTTCTGATTATAGAACAAAGTGGCCACTGGAATACCTTGACTGTACCCGCCATATATGAGCATGGTGCAGCTCACAGCAGCTATATGAAAGAGGCAGCAAAGTAAAAATATTTTTTACATTAAAGCCTACATTTAGTCAATTCTTTTAAACACTTCCAGTCTGGACAATTTTACTTTCCTGGACCTTCCTGTCCAGGCCAATTTTCAGCTTTCAGTGCTATCACACTTTGAATGACAATTGCGCGGTCATGCAACTCTGTACCCATATGAATTTTTTAGCATTTTTTTGAGACAGATAAAGCTTTATTTTGGTGGTATTTATTCACCACTGGGATTTTTATTTTTTTTGCTACGTAAATTAAAAAGTCCAAAAGTTTTGAAAAAAAGGGGTTTTTCTTATAAAATTTTACAAATAAATAGTATTTCATCATAAATCTTGGCCAAAATTTATTCCGTTATATTTTTAGTAAAAACAAAATAACCCAAATTAGTTTATAACCAAAAATTATAATTTAAAAAAAAATTTTAATATTATTTTTTATTTATTTATTTATTTTTTACATACTGTCACCCTAGCAGTACAGTGTCACCATGGTGACACTGAACTACTTGTGGGGGGTGATGAAGATTTTTATTTTTTACACTGATTGCTTTTACACCCATAAAGGATGTAAAAGCAATCATTTATCCTTCTGTCTAGCTGCATTCTTGCAGCCATTAAGAACTACTGAGTGAGCTGTGATTGGTCACAGCTTGTCACATGGTACAAGGCTGCTGTGAATAGCCTTGTACCATGTGACCTCTGTGATCATTCACAGATTTCACAGGTAGTAAGCAATGATGTCACAAGTGACATCTTGCTTACCACTCTGCATGTGATCACTGATTGGCCAATCAGTGATCACATGATCAGGACCTCGTACAGAGGTCCCGTCTGACGATCGGTGTTCCATTGTGTCCGGAGGACACAGCGGGCACCGGATCGCGGTGCTGTGCGCTCCCAGGGAGCGCACACAATCAGGGTGTGGGAAGGCCATTTATAAACGGCCACCAGACCCTGCACTGCCACCATCTGGCCGTTTATATACAACGGCTGGACGGGAGGTAGTTAAAGGCTGGATTTCCACTGCTGCACTGCATTAGAGCATATTTACACCAGATGCACTGGAACTGCATTGGGTGGCTATTCCAGCGCAGTCCTGCCACATGGACAAGGCATAATACCCTGTCTCTTATGTGCCCAGTTCACATCACTTCATTGCAGAGATGTGCAGGCATAGTGCCCAGCAAGGAGAGAGGCCATCCACTGCCTCTCACCATGTGGCTGGCAACTGAACTTTATGAGTTGTCTTTATAACTCAATAAATGATGCTCAAAAAACTTTGTTGAAAATAAAAAAAGAAACAATGTGATCGCCAAGCTCAGCACATCATTACTGTGCTGAGCTCAGCCAGATCACGCTGCACACCAGCCGCTGTGCTGCAATGCAAGCAGCTGATATGAACCAGCCCTTAATGTATACAAATTAATAAGCACGCAAGAAGGCAGCCCATTCATTCAAATACCTAATGCACCAAAACACACTAGAAAAAGTGTATGCACAATTTGTATGTAATAATCGCACCACATTACAGGTTGTGAGTTACTATGCATTGTAGCATTCTACAACACACATGCATCAGGAAGATTTATTTAGGAAGCGACATCTAGAATGCATGGCACTACAGCAAACCAACAGAGCAACAATGTGAACACAGCCTAAAGTACATCTAAGGCAAGACTTTTTTTGGATAGAGTTGTAAAAAGGCTTTATTTCTGTTTTTGAAAGGTATAAAGGTGAACTTGCATTTAAATATATAAAATCATATGGATACAAAAAAATCATGATTACTCACATGGATAGGATATATTTTAAAAGTCTTTACATAACACATCTGAATTTACAAACTGTAAACCTCATAACGAACGAATGGATCACTCACTCACCAAAGGACGCCAGAGGAGCTTCTTAAAAGTGCCAATTGCCCTATAGGTGATATAAATAAAATACTATATAATGACACATTTATATTATATTGCAAGTATTTATCAAGATTCTTTTTCCTAAATGTGCACAGGTATTACAGCCAATCAAAAAGTGGTTCTAATTATGATTAATATATTTTAGAATATAAACAAATGCAATCTCCAATTTTTATCATGCAGCTTACACTCTCAGAAAACAATCCTCCAACATCCTTGTATGTACTATTCAGACCAGCACCATCATACAAGACAGTCATAAAATTATACATTCAACCAAGCAAATAAACAAGTAGTGTTATTGTATAATTTGTATTCGCTTACATAAAATATGTTCTTACTTTTGAGTATTTGGTATGACTAACGTTTGTCAAAATGTGCCAGGACCTGATAAAAGTCTCCGTGTTGCATAGACTGTGACCCAAACTCTATAGTCCACATCCACTACATGGCAAAGGACTGCACTACCTACCAGTCTGGGAACTATTGGAAAATGTGTGTTTGTAAATGTTGTCCTGGATTACAGGGTAGCAGGGGTATATAAAAAAACAAAATGTTACTTTTTCTAGTGCTGAATTTAAAGCGGAAATGTACCCATAACTTGAAAAAAACAATGTTCTCTAGCAAGGAATATACATTCCACATTGATAATTATGCTACCAAAATTAGCATGTGCTGTAAATAGCCTCCAGTATTGCTCCTGTTTCTTCTTTCTGAAGGCTGCCATTTTTCTGAAGCCCAGAGTCCTGAGCAGCAGAACATCTTTAGGCTGTCTACAGATCGAGTGCTACAAATTCGGCACAGTGCATAACATAGAGAGCAACTGAGCATGTGCAGAGCAGGGCGAGACAGTTTATTAGCAGATTTTGAACAGTATAGGCACTTAATTTTTATGTTTTATATAGCTATACCTGCAAAAGAGGCCGCATGAAGTGACCTAGTAGGACTTAATTTTCACTTTAAGGTGGGTTCTCAGATATTACTGGCACAACATCATCTATTTTTATTCTGTGACAGTTTGGAGATGTTTCCTTCAGCCCGCATGCACTGATATTAGAGCTCAACTATTGGACAACTTTAGGCCTCTGAAAGAGGTGCAGACTGATGACATCATATTGTTATAAGGCTAGACTGAAAGGAAAACTATAATGAGAAAATATGGAGGCTGCCATTGCTTCCCTGGCTTGTTAGAACTGACCCAGTGGCCTCAGTACTCTAAAACACTCTCTTGAATAAGCATGCAGATTCAGAGCCCTGGTTTCACTAAGACTTTCCTGATCTACTGTACATTCAAGTTCTGAATCACGTACCTCAATGTTTTGAGACCAGAAATTACCAATTGACTAGTGTTTTCAGAAGGAGGTCAAATTTCTTTAATGGCCATAAAATGCTCTTTTGGACCAGATCTTCGTTAGATAGCACTGTTCTGCATGCTGTTATTTTTGTCGATGCAGAGTATAGATAGTTTTCTGATGCAAGCCCTGCTTCTTTTCTTGTATATTTATTCCCTAGATTTCAAACTTCTAAAGTAATAATGACTTGTCAAAGAACTTTAAAATGCTTTACTATAGATCTGTAAAAGAAAAGATATGCTAGCAAAGGGCTATAACCTTCAACAACTTACCGCAGCCAATTCAAATTCTTTAAGGTCTATCAAAAAAAAAACCTGAAGAAAATTTGCAGCAGAGGCTGCCATGGTAAAAGTAATCTCTCAGCTATCTTGGGCACCTCTACTATGGATATTGTTTTTTGGTTTTTTTTGGCTGACCTCATTAAATATATCTAACCACCTAAATGTACTCCATGTGAGAGAATGGTGCTTAGTGTTTCTTCAGTGTGTGACCACATTATAATAAAAGGTCTGCTTGGAGATAGATACAATCTCCACAAGTGTTCCACCAAGTTAGGTTTCAACCACCATACTATAAAGGGTCCTTCCATCGCTCTTGACCTCCTCATTTATTTATTTATGGACTTACCCACACAAGTGACAATCAAAATACTCCTTTTTATCATAGATTGGACTATACTTAAGATGGCCATAAGTGGTTTGAATCTTAGTTGGTTCAGCACGAACCAGCGGAGATTCGAACCATCTATGGGCAGGCTGATTGTATCAATTTGTTTAACGACTTACATCCAGCATATCGGATTTTACATGTGATTATTGCCAGCAGCTAAAACCAATAGAAATAATCACTGTGCTCTCCCGGCAGGGATGGCTCCCCACAAAACCCTCCCAGGGAAAACAATAGCTCCACTGGAGGGATTCTGAGGGATCACTGTCTCTGTTGATGGGGGAATCGAGAGACTTCCTTTCCTGCAACCCATGGTTGCAGGTAAGTAAACCACATCATCTATGGTCTGCCTTAACAAATATAGATTACTGCACTTGTACATCCTAATGTTCTTGTTCTGCCCTAGTTGTGCACACATCATCTGAAACTTCTGCTTACTAGCCACCAAAGCGGTTTTCTGCAAGCGTGAATCAATAATACAATATAATAGAATGACTAACAAAACCCTCCTAAAAATATGCAGTTTTCAAAGTTTTTACTTCATTGACTAGCATTAAAAATGTTTGCTTTAATAATACAACAGTTTTGTTGACAAGCCAAACCTAATTCCTTTCTTGGAATTTTTTCACACCTTTCAAACTGTATAGTGTAACTAGGTGTATTCATTATTAATTAGGTATGCATTGACCTGTGATTATAGCTTTGACCTGATACAAAGAGTTCTGCTCGGAAAGATCCATTATTTCAGTCTCGGCATGTAACGACAGTATAAAACTGAGAGCCGAAGACTGAAGATCGTTACCACCCAGCAATTAACAGCTGTCTGCAAATTGCGGGAGGGAGGAAAGGCTTTTGCCCCCAGTCACAATCTTCAAGGCCTGACCTAATTGTGTAGAAATATATAAACATTAAAAGCCCACAAAATCTGGATTGGGTTATCTACAGCATCCCCCCAACAACACACTTTTCTTACAATTCAATTCTGCTTGCATTTGGAAATGTACAAAACTGCTATCTCATTCCTATTTACTTTGCCACACAAAGCACTTTATAAAAAGCATCGTCCGAAAGCTGATACTTCAGTTATATGAGAATGTTGCAATCTGAATTACCCACTGGTCTTTATCTCTCTTAAGGATTCCTGTCAAAGGCACTCTCAACCCTTGTTACAATTTCTCTATCCATTTGCAGAATTCCAAAATTAGGAGGTGAGTGTGGGCCCCCCTTGTAATTGCAGTTGGGCAGACCCCGGCGGAAGAAGCTCAGGCACACTGTATAAGAAGCCAGAGTGATTCAACTTACCATATTCTATTCCAAAAAAGACCGGTGCATGGATGTGCACTGACCAATAACAACCACTCAAATGTCACCTCATCAGTTCAGACCAGTCAAAGTATCAGAATAAAGAGGAGTTCTATCAGGCCGCTATGGGTTATCCAGTTTTTTTTATCTCCCTTGGATATACTTTGCATATTACCTTATTAAATAGGGATCCAAATTTATAACACTTATTCTCTGTTGCATATTACAATATTTTTTTATAATAAAATTTCCATGATCCACATTTAAGATCCTCTTAAGAATAAATAAATTGCTCCTAGGCACAGGAATTAAAACAATTTCCTGTCTACAAAAGAATACAGAGAGGCAGGGTACAGAGGGGACTCCTATGGACTTCTTCCCTCAGTGTTGGGGTTGTTAACTCACCCCATTAAAGGCCACAGATTAACAAAAAAGTATATTTAAAGGGTAACTCCACTTTCATGGGAAAAAAGCAAATAAAAAAAATAATATAGCATATACAATTGCAACACGAGTCATATTATAATTGAATGTTATTAAAACTGTCCTTTCCTTTCAATCTGCAGTGCTGTAATTTTCTGTAAAATGCAGTACATTATGGCTACCTGAAGGTGTTCTGTACACAGAGTGTGTACAGAACGCCCCCCCAAAAACCCCATTTCCTGCTTGTGTGATTGGCTTACTGATTTTCTCAGAAGTCTGCACTAAGATGCAAGTCACATTTTTGGCATCCCCTGCAACAAAAATTTAATTTTTGGTGAGTTACTTCCAGTAGGAAATAACATCTAAGGGTTGCAGGTCCTGCATGTGCAGCAGCTGATTAACAATTATGAATCCACTCCAATTAGATTCACTTTCCACATGGACACGGACAAACAGCTCTCCCTTCAGAATAACAAAAGGTAGGAATCTGCAACAAAGTGTGTTAAAATCCTTGCAGTGTACATAGATCACCCAAAAGGCAAAGTTTTCTTCTCAACAAAAGTGGAGTTACTCTTTATATATATAGTCTTCTATAAACAAATATTACTATGTCATAAATCAAACCTGTATCACAATAGCAGCAATGCCACCAATGTGAGCAAGACCTATAAGGCAGAATCATGTCCAAATTACCCACATTTACCTGAGGTTTAATCATTAGTATAACATTGCTTTATCCCATTATGAATCCCAACAATATTTTTACAACCTATTTAGCTTTCTAATAAATCTATTGTAGTTGGTGTCTGATGGTTAAGCCTTTGTGGCAATGCATAAAATGTACAAAATACAGTAATACACTAATATATGTAATATCTGAAAAACAGTATAGTGAAATTATAGGCTGACCCCACACATTTCTTCTTGCAATAGCGCACGTTCAAACCATTGTTACCATAGTGCATATATGCATGTTGCCGTACATTCTAAATGCCATCCAAACATTTATATACAGTAAACCAATTGCAACTGGACTACAGCTCACTACAAACAAATAAATGAGCTACATTGACAAAATATTAAAGGTATTTTTTCTCATGAAATGAGATTCCATTTAAACTGAATGGGTAGCTGTAACACAATGCACCTTAACACACAAAAAGTATTTTTTTGTTGTGTCCTAACTAATGGGTTATACTGCCACTTGCAGGAGTAAGGCGCTAGGTACAAACAGAAAAGAACAGTTCATGGGTGACTTCTGCTGGTGGCCAAACCCTTCAATTGCAATAAGCAGTTCAATTAGTAGCAAGTAGTACACATGATAAAGGAGGCAAACACTGCAAAACCATATTTCAGAGAGCAGGAGCTGCATGAATAAAAAAAGCTGAATTTCTACATCTTGACCAATAGGACATAGAAAGTGTCGGTATCAAAATAGAGGGAGGACCCAAAAGAAGAAAAACAGAAGAAAATAGTAGAAACATTCTACAATTGAAGCAAGGATGCTTATACATTTACTTGCAAAGCCTTGCAGCCAATGATGAGGCAGTCTGTCTATTCATGTGTCCATCTGCAACTATGATGAGAGATTTTTGTATAGAATCAATAGCATTGAGATAGACCCCAACAACCCTGATTACATCCAGCTAAAGAAGGGCTACATCTTTACAGTGAGAAGGACTGGGACGAAGGAACAGTAGAACATGTCCTCATTCAAGTGAAAAGATGATACCACCTTCAGCAAGAAGGACAGCCGAGCATGAAAGAAAACCTTATCCCTACTAACACCAAAAAAAAAAGCTGTTTGTAGACGAACAATGCTGGTTCAGACACCCTGAACACCAAGTTGATCGCCACCAAAAAAGTCACCTTTTACAAAGGGGCATCAAAAGGAATTTTCCTCTTGATCTCGAAAAAAGGTTTTTGAGGAACTGACAATTCCAGGATCAGATTCCACAGAGTCAAGTGGGGCAACAACATTGGAAGCAAAAAACAATCCTGATAGTAAGACTGAAATTCTATTTTGTAGCCAGGTGAAACCACTTCTCGGACCCCAATGTCCGAGATAAAAGCTAGCTAGTGGCCTTTAGATGATAAAAGATATCACCCCACCTTGGTATGTTCTTGTGGAGGCAAACCTTTTTGCAGAGGGGGGTTTATCTTCAGACTTGGAAGGCTTGGACTGTCAGGGGCACCTTGCACCTTGAGTGGTGGTGGGGTTTTGCAGATTTGCTTTTGTTTGAAGTATCTTGGCCACAAAAAAATATTTTAGGCTGAAAAGGGAGGTCCAGGTTTACGTCAATCCTCCTTTGATTGTTTTCACTTGCAGAAGGATGGTGCTTTTACCTTCCATGAAGTTCTTAATAACCTTTTCCAGTGAAGGTGCTGTTCAGACAGTTGTCCACAAAGTGCATCTCAGTCAAGACCTTCTTGGACAGTAGATCCACTGACCAGCACTTGAGCTACAACAGGTTTCAAAGGACTCCCCCCCATTACAGAAAGACAAGAGACTAACTGTTCTGAATCCAGGGCCACGTCACAAACATATTTGAGGCCCTGCACCAACTGGGCCACCAACTTGACATACAGTATGCTGGGGAACCTTGCTCTGAAGGCAGTTCTCAGTAAAGAAGCTTAACTCATTGTTAGAGCAACAAAATCAGAGACCAGAATTGGTCTGATTAGAGCTCCTGCGACAATGATGGTGCCACTGGAGCCCTACTCATAACCGTAGTTAGCGTGTGTCCAGTCTCAGTAGTTTCTTGCACCCAGGAGGTAAAGGCACGGCATCCAGTCTGGCTGCCTGCAGCCTGTCAAAATACATCAAGACACTGAAATACCCTGCAGCTGGATGCTGTGCCAAATGATAATCACATTTAGGGTAGTATGCCCAGAATGCAAAATACCTGAATTTTAGAACATATACGGCCACAGGTGCACAAAAACGGCTACATGTTCAGTGTGCATGAGGCCTTATATGTTCAGAATACCTAAATAGGATATTTTCAATGTAAGTGGAGTTTGATAGGCTAAGTCCCTAGCTTCTTATATGTCTTGAAAAATCAAAAAGCTAGATCTACCATGACACAGTTCCCAACTGTTCCTGCCTGTCTTCTCATTTTCCAGCATTTCCTGTTCAATTCTCTATACGTTACAAAATTCAGCAGGGAGGTTGACTGAATCTTTCTTCAATGTATTTGTTATTTATATTACTAATATCAATAACTTCCAATGTGACTCACAGAGTACATGGATGTTTCTTACACTATAAGTCCACTTCGTCGAGTCTTCTAATTTTGCATTCTTAAAATTTAGGCATACTTGAGGTAAATGTGTGGAAGCTAGTTAACCAACAGGAGAAAAAAATTCAAATGTGGACAAAACAGAAACTCAGTGCAGGTAATGTCCTTTATGGTAACTGATGCCATCATCGAAGTTCTATAAGTCTACAATGCTACATATCTAGTCACCATGCTGCTTCCTAAATGGTATAACCTAAACTGAATTCCTGGCAGGTGTGGCAAAAAATACAATTTTAACTTCTTATGCATTCAATAAAATTGTTATTTTTCATAAATCTAGCACAAGTGCCTGAATATGTTTTTACATTACCTTCCTCTAATAGCAAACACAGCATTAATGAGACTAGGAGAAAGAGGGTCAGTCCTTTGACCCAATGAAGGACCTATTGCTTTGCATGATGATCACCCTCTAATAGTGTGAATATGCTGGCAAGAATGGAGAGAAAATGGATGGCTTCCTCAGTATGCAGATATTCCTTCATTGTCCAATCACAGGCTTGACTGGGACCTGCAACAGGGTGTTTAACCTAAGTGCAAGGAAGAATAGGGTCTGACTGTGGTGTCTGGCCAGGGTGCCAAGAGGACAAGACTGACTGGAAAGAATTACGTATCTCTTGGTAGGTAAAACAATTCATTTGCGGTACGTGTATGTGTATGTAATTTTCCTGGGGTCCATACTCCATGCATGACCTTTATAAGCTATAAAATGACACAAATATTCAACAATTTCAAATAAATTATTAAGAATGGCTATACAGGAAAACACAAACGAGCCATGTGCACCAGTTTAATAAACTGAATTGGAAAATACATTTTGACAATCTGCAGTCAGGTCAGCCACATAAGGTGTGACTGAGTGTTTCTAAGGAAGCCAATTACACTAAGATATTTCCTTCAATTGTTGAGAAATTGAATAAGCACGTTAGGAGCATTCCCTAAAGGAACTTACGCTGAATTGAGTCAATGCAGTTAAGGAGATACTCTAGTCAAAATGAGAAAACCTGTGTATTAATATTTCTGTGTACTTTTAGGTTTTGTTTACTATTTTGACAGGCCTTGGGTCTGTTATTCATTTCTTGCTGTATGTATACTTTATCCCAAAGTATTTAAAGTCTAATTCCGTGTTTAATATCCATTTAAAATACTTAGTGTGCCAAGAGGTGCACTTGCTAGGAGTTCTGTATTAACTGTACAGTTAGGACTACAGTGGGACAGAGACTGATTTACAAAGCTGCCCATACTTCCCAATATAAAGCTTGCTCTGATTGGCTGGGGCAGAAATTGTGACATCATCTGCCCGCCTCTCAGACTTTGCTGATCAGAGGAAGCTTTGTGTTCTTTCTTAGAATACAAAGCTTCCTGTAAATGGCTGTGTAGCGTGCATCATGACTCAAATTTGTTTAATGGGTAGGATGGGAAGTCCCCATCCCACAATAGAAACACAGCACTGTATACTGTATGTTGCTGAATTTACATACAGGTAATACAGCGCAATTGTTTATTTGGGCCAGCCTGACAAAGCAAGACAATTTAAAATGCCTTTTTATCTATGGGGCAGTTGCATACACTGAAAAAAAAATAAAGCATGCAATTTTTTAGTGCAGCATGGTGTGATACAATCCACTGTATTGCACCAGGCAGAGGCTGACATATTAATAAAGTTCTAACAAAAAAAGTAAACAGTGTTATGCAAACCAGGATCAGCACATCGCCACTGATTCCTCCCAGAGCACACCAGCAGAACAAACCTTTACACTTTTGGATAGTCTAAGTGAATGCTGCATTGTATTTACTAATCTAAATGATATATTCAATTTACAAAGTAAGCATTCACTGTAAGGTCAAGGTTTTTTTCCATATAGTTTCTTTCTGTATTATGTTATACACTAGAAGAATCAATTTGTTGAAAATGTGTTACATTTTTTTTAGGACTCATTCATACCATATCCGATGAGCTGCGCTGATCAGCAGAGATTAATGCAGAAGCACATAGGAAACAGTAGTTTTCTATGTGTCCTGTTTACACCATAATACCTTGTTGAGGTGCGTTGCAAAAAAAAAAAAAAAAAGCATGAATCTTTAAATACTCTGCCTTTTTACTCTCATTTTAGATTAGTACAAGTGCTCTGTAAGTCAGATCTGAGATTTCAGCTTGTGACTAGCAGATGACAGGAATTTTCTATATTAAAAGGAATAATTATCTGGGTAAGATATTCACTCTATTTAGCGCAGCTCCAGACTTGGCTGTTTCCTCCTTGGTCTGGGGTATGACATGTCCTGGCCACGGGTGTCTAGCCTCACTCCAAGGCCCAGGAATGTCGATATATCAAACAACTGCACACTAATTAAGTCACTTATGGAGAAAAAAACTTTATTTCTGGTCTGTCTGCTGAGAGCCCTCGCCCATAGCCACAACCCTCTAAATTATTTACAAATGTCATTGACTGTTGTTGTTTGCTTAAATTGAATTCTCTTGTGTGCCAGGGTATAAATGCCCCCCTTCCTTTGCTGCCTCCATTTCTATGGTTAAGCCCAATCAGAGTGAAAAGCAAAAAAGGGGGCGTGGCTATGTGTGGAAACTGTCAACAGACAGAATAAAGAATATTTCTTAAAGTGATGTCATCAGTTTTCAGCCATTTGCTGTGCCAAAGGAATAACTATTGTAACCACACATAGCACAACTTAAAGTGTTACTAAACCCAGGACCCTGCATTCACTATATCTGATCTCCCACAGTACACAGAACATGGAAATGCAATTATTTTAGTAAATATAAACTGTTAAATACCTTTTCTCATCAGCAGTCAGAGCAGTCTTGTGACTTCTATCAGTGTTCAGCAGAGCACTGGTTAAAGCTTGCAGTTTTCTTTCTGTTCTAGGATTCAAAAACCCTGACTTCTGTTTGGACAGTGATGATTGGCCCTGTGCTGATCACATGCACTCCCCCAAGAATAAAAAAAACCTCTCTAGCAATACACACTAAACTGAGCATGTGCAGAGTGTCTCCACATGATATGTCTTATCAGGAGACAAGAGGGAGACACTGGAAGGGGAGGATCAGAGGAGTCAGGATCAAACAGCATTTTTAAACAATGCAGATGATTAACCCCTTAGGTTCAATAGTGAGTATAACAAGCATACTTTACTGCATATACAGACTGCTTTTACTGTTGTGGGTTTAGTAACACTTTAAAATAACTTAATGTAAGTTATTCTTGAAAGCCCCAGGGGTGCTGCCATTGCCAACCCTCTTTCGAGTATGCTAGTTGTCTGGATAGTGCACTGAGCAACCAGGTTCAGTAAGGTTTACGTCAATGCCTTGGAACAAGAATACATTATTTGTATGCTCGTTACAGGTGAGGGACACAAAGTATTGAAGCAAGAGCTTAAACATGACAGGTAGGAACCTAGCACTGAGAGAATGAGAAGAAGCAATAGAAGCCTTGACATCTGACTCAGGATAGCTTTTATTTCTTTAACCCTTCCATGACCAGAGGTCAATGTATGCTTGTATCACTTGTTCTGAGCTGATATAGTAGTCATATCAGGTTCCTGATTGTCAGTGGAGACATGGGTTGACAGTAACAGCTGGGATTGAGAGCAAGCAGTCTCACAATCTATCTGCTGCTCGCTCTTAAAGCTGAATTCCAGTAATTCAGCTACTTTGTAAAATCTGCATACATACCATGAGTTAAATCCAAGGAGGTGCATGCCATCTCCTGGATGTATCTTTTTAATTTACATCTGACAGGTTTTAATTATGCTCCAGGAAGATAACCTCAGGGGCTTCGATACTGGATGTCCTGGTCTCAGTTCCTCCCTCAAGTTCAGAGTCGATGCAGCTGCTATTCCTACCACTCCTCCTGCCCAATCACAGAAGCTTTTGTACTATGAGAATACATTCACAAAATACAAAGTGATCTGTGAATGGGCAGCAGAGGAAAGGGTAAGGCATAGCTGCTGTGTGTGCTTTTCTCCTCATTGTCTCCTCCAGGGCGCACCATAAACCTGTTAGATGTACTGTAAATAATAGAGGCAAGTTCAGGAGGCATGCACCTCTTTGGACTTAACTCATAGTATGCATGCACATAACACATAATGGCTTAATTCCTTGAATTCAGCTTTAAATGGGAGGATATTTATTAACATATCCACAACATAGAGCATCGTGCTAGGAAACATTTACAAATTCAGGGCAAGAGGAGGTTAAAGTGACACTAAAATATATTCATATTTCCAAAACAATAATTCATACACATCCACTACTTAATGGCTCTGTAATCCATTTTTCATTAAATCTGTTTTTACCGTGTTTATCTGCAATGCCACCTGTGAGATCCCGAACCCGTTTCCCTTTCACTTCTGTTAGTTTGGAAAGAGCCATACATGTTAGTTGCGGTCATGTGCACGGCTACACATCCTATAGTCCCTATTCTATCTCGGAAGTGAGCAAGATAGGGTGTCTATGTTCCTATCAGGGGCGGACTGACCATTCGAGCACTCGGGCACTGCCCGAGGGCCCGGGGTCAGTAGGGGGCCCCATGAAATGCCCCTGGTACCTTTTTATAAGCTTTTTTTGGGTGTGCTTTGAATGTGGGCAAGGACACAGGGGCCCCATGATCCCCTATTGCCCGGGGCCCCATGAGTTGTCAGTCCGCCCCTGGTTCCTATATACCGTGAGGCCAAGTAGAATGAATGCAGCCATCCTCCAACAGGAAGTCATATCACAACAGCAAACCAAAAAGGAATCTTGAGGCTGAGAACAATAGAAGGTACTCTGAGTTAAGAAGACATACTTGAAAAGATTTTTACATTTTTTTTTAAACAAGAGTTTAGTGTCACTTTAAGCAGTGTTTTAGAGTGTAGATCTAATTGGAGCTATTTGAAAATTCCCACAAAGTGAACACATGACACTCCCATGCCTCCCACAATGCAGCCTTTGATGCCTAAGCACCTAATCACCAGGCCTGACTGCTGTGCCGTTGGGTTCAATGGAAACATTTGCAGCTCTGTATAATTTGTGATTTCTTAAACATGCTGGCAGCAGATTGGGAAGGCAGAGGATGTAGGGAATGTAAGTACAAGGTGCAGTGCCAGGACAAGGTCATCTTCGGGGCGCAGATGCCAAACAGCGCCTCCACAAAATGTATGAGCATTATGTGTCAGCAAAAATCCCCTCCCTCCCCCCCCATATAAATTCAAGCAAAATAGGGTGCTATAGAGGGCTATAAGATTCCAGCATTGGGGCCTCACACTAAAGATACCACTGGCTGTTAGACTGCCACTGTGTGGTGTTTGCTTACCCACCCCCTACCCACATTCTTTGCCGAGAGGAGATGAGGGAGGACAAACAAACATTGCACAGAGGCGATTCAGCAGTCCCAATCCAGGAGAGCTGCAGTGGCAGGAGCAGAAGCTGGAGGGGAGAGAGAGAGCACAACCTGTCCCTACTCCCAGATCTCTCCTCCTCTCCAGATCTGGCTTGTCTCCTCCAGAACTAAGCTGACAGGAGTAGTTAAGCTGCTGTCACTACTCCGTCAGCTTGTAGGTAGGAACTTTCCATGCGGTGCCATCCCACCTCACATGATACCACTGAGCCCAGGGCAGCCGCCACTCCCACCCACCCCTTGTCCTGACCTTGACAGGGTGTTTTAATTCACTTAGTAAAGCAAACCTGATATTTTGCACAATATGAGCAAAATCTCCCTCCTAGATTGTAAGCTCGAAAGAGCAGGGCCCTCGAACCCCTCGTGTAGTGTATTGTTTTGTTACTGTATTGTCTCATGTACTGTCCCCTACTATAATGTACAGCGCTATATAAATACGGTGGCGCTATATAAATACTGTATAATAATAATAATACAAAAGTAGAGATTCATTTTAAAATGATAAATACTGCAAACTCATACTGTATGACTCAAACACATATATTAATGTATTATTGTCGAAGTGGTCACAGAAATATAGCTTGCTTTAATATACTAGTGAAATCTGTATCAGAGTGAAAGCACACCATATTGCAGTCAGCTTTTGAATCAGCAACAAAGCTTAGCGGAAGCAAGGTTTTAGATTTGTGCCAGACGCCATCAAGAATAGGAAGCCAGATTCATTCATAAACAGTCTTTGCATATTTTTATGCAATTAGATTCTTCTATAACCCAGTCATGATTCATCTAACTAAAACACTACACATATACTGTATGTGTCATATAAAACATATTTCATGCAGAAAGATTCACTTGCAGTGAATTGTCAGCTTCTTTTCTTTAGAAATATGCCTGTGTCTGTTGTGTTACTGTGTGCTAAGGTAGTAACATTGATGCAACAGATTTATTTTGAATGGGCTGGCAGCGTACCTTAATCAATGAAAATAGTATCTGATCTTTTTGAAATGCAGTGTGTGTTGGGGTGCACTGCAGTGTTGGTGTGTTGCCCACTATTATAACAGTACATTGGGGTGCCATTCAAAATGGGGCATGTTGCGGCAATGTGCAGTAAAACAAGTGTTTTACTTCCAGTTACCCAGTGCAGAGATCTGAATAAACCCTTACTGATGTAATTTATGCTCTGTCACACAGAAAGTAAGCATGTGAAGCACACAAAGAAATGTAAAGAACAGCAGAAATTTCCTGAAAAATAAATGTTCAAAGTGAACAAGCCATTGTTGGGTTGGGGTAAAAATGACTCCCTATTACACCCTTTTGGCCCATTCACACGGGCAATCCGATCAAGTCTGTCTCTCAGTTTTTCAGGCTGACTGGATCGGAAAGGTCCATGCATTCCTATACACTGGCAGGGGGGGAACGGGTGTTTACATCGGCTTACCTCTGGGTTTGATTAGGCCTGCTAAAAAAATGGGGGAGGACTGCATCCACTTCCATTTGGGCAGACCAAATCAGAGGAAGCCGGATTTAAACTGACAGCGGAGTCCATTTACTCCTGGCCACTCATAGAGCAGAGCAGGCTCTGTCAGTGTCCACTCTGATGAAACTGAACGAACATGGACCTGTCATCCGCCTGCTTTGCTGTAATTAGTGGGGGATCAGCTCATAGATCCCTTGCTGATCGGAACAGAAGCCACCTCTGTGAAAGCGCCCTTAATGGTGAAACTCAATACATGATGGTGGAATTACATAAAGAGGGGACCACTATCTGCTTATATCTTTTCATAGAGTTTCCTGACATTACATGACACCAGCAGACCACCCACCTTGTAAAATTCACTTGTCACGATACCTAATGTTCAGTAGATTAAGGATTCCCAACTCTATTCCTCAAAGTCACTTTACTGCCTAATTATGCACCAATTTGACCATGCAGAAAAAAAATTATCCACCCTGCAGACTACAGGAAGCATTACATGCATAGAAAATAGTTCTCAGGATGGGACGCAAATAACAGATCAATAATTTCAAGAGATGCTCCTGATTCCAAGCATCACTTGCCATTATGACAATTTCTGCAATTCTAGGATTTAAAAAACATATACCTCCTGTGGCAAGAGGAGCCTTTTATCTCGCAGGAAAAGTTTTTGGAAAATCTCCCTGGAGAAGGGATCAATCTACCTGTCAATGACCCTTTTTAAAGTGCCCAAAGACATGAGATGACAGTCATCCAGTCTAGCTAATTTTGTCCAATCACTGGTTGAAGGAATGTACAAAAACCTGTGCGGATAGTGTTGATTCCCAGACAGAAGAAGGATCAACAAAGTCACCTGACCAGTGTCTCCATAAACATAGCAAGTAAGACTGAGTCTGTTTGTGAAAGGCTAAGTTCATCTTTTGCCTACAATGGACTATGAAAAATGCCCCAGTAGGTACAAAAAAAAAAAAAATCTATGCAGTTTTAAAAATCTTGCTTGGTGTAGGTTCCATACCTGGAGACCTTTTGCAGCACCCATGAAGCCTGGCCCAAAAAAACCCTATATCGTTTACATTCCTCCTCTTGCCTTGTTGCCGTGATGGGACATATGTTGGACACTCACCCACTAGTTCAAAAACCATGTATTCGCAGTACGCTCTCTCTCCCCCGTCTCAGCATTGCTGAAACAGACCGCAGTGATTCATGCAACATTTATATAAACTTTAGATCAAAGTCTAACTGTGGCTAAAAGCCTTATTTTAAGTTTGGCTGGAGCAGAGAAGGCTTGGAACCCCCATCAGGTTTTTACTGCAGCCCCCATTAAGAAGAATTTCCTCTATTTTCTGTAGAAGTGGCAGAAATCATCTTGCTTTATAAAGAAACCCACCTTATAAAACTCCTCTGGCAGAAGTAGTTATGAAGGGTATAACATGCAGTATGAAAGCAAAACAATCTACTGGGAGGCTTTTCTGGAGGATTTCTAAATAGGAAAATCTGGGGTTGGAATAATTTTATTGAACATACCACCTATCAATTTGTATGAAGAAGAGTATTGATTTTGTACTATTTTTTGGGTGTTATTGTGGAAATGCTTTCATAATTTCATCAGCAGTTATGTTTCTAAGGAAGCCCTTTGATTATAATCCCCTTACGCAGCACAATATAACAGCAGTGTACACCAACTCTCTCATGCACCGAGGAGTAGTAACCCTGACACAAAAACAAGGTTCTGGCTGGGGTTCCACTTTATATTACCATTTGTCCTCTAGAGGACTGGCCTGCCTCGCCGCTGGCTATCCCCGCTTCAGTCGATCCTGAATATGGCTGCCAGACTCATTCACCTTTCCAACCGCTCCGTTTCCGCCACCCCCCTCGCCAATCCCTCCACTGGCTTCCGATTGCACAACGGATCAAATTCAAAATCCTAACACTGACGTACAAAGCTGACCACCATACTGCCCCGAACTACATCACCGACCTAATATCCAAGTACCACCCAACACGCACACTCCGCTCCTCACAAGACCTCCTTCTCTCTAGTTCCCTGGTCTCCTCCTCCCATCCCCGCCTCCAGGACTTCTCCAGGGTGTCACCCATCCTCTGGAACTCCCTGCCCCAACCCATCAGATTATCACCTACTCTCCTCTCCTTTAGGCGCACCCTGAAAACCAACCTCTTCAGGGAAGCCTACCCCACCCCCTGCTAACTTGCCAACCTCTTCCACTCTTCCTACCACTCCATCCCCCACAGCTTTCTCCTCCTGTGCCACCATCCCCTCCCTCCTAAATTGTAAGCTCGAAAGAGCAGGGCCCTCGATCCCCTCATGTTTTGCATTGTATTGTATTGTTATTGTTCTGTCCCCCATTGTAATGTACAGCGCTGAGCGAACTATTGGCGCTATATAAATACTGTATAATAATATTAACAATAATAGAGGATCCCCCCCTCCTTCCTGACCAGGATATTTGTTTGCATTATTTTAACTGACAAGTGCGCGGTCATGTAACGGTGTACATAAATAAAATTTATGTCATTTTTTTCCCACAAATAGAGCTTTCTTTTGGTTGTTTGGTGGATCATCTCTGCGGTTTTTATTGTTTGTGCTATAAACAAAAAAAGGCCGTCAATTTTGAAAAAAAAAACTATATTTTTGACTTTACGCTATAAAACATATCCAATAAAAAAAATAAAATGTCATCATAAATTTAGGTCAAAATGTATTCTGCTACATGTCTTTGCTAAAAAAAAAATCCCAATACGTGTAAATTAATTGGTTTATGTGAAAGTTATAGCGTCTACAAATGGTGGAATATATACTGGAATGTTTTTTTTTATACTAGTAATGGTGCTGATCAGCGACTTATAGCGGGACTGTGGCGGGCATTTTGATACTGGGTGGGAACTAACGGCCACTGACATCTTCAGTGACATTAATACAGTGATCAGTGCTAATAAAAAGCATTGACACTGTACTAATGACACTGGGCAGGAAGGGGTTAACATCTGGGGCAATCAAAGGGTTAACTGTGTGCTGTTTTACATAATGTGCTGTGTGTGTTTTATTTTGTTTAAACAGAGGTCTCTCCCTTGTCAGTTTTACTCGGCGATTGCCGGGTGCCAGCGGGGAATCTCTGGCCAGGACCCAGAGATTGACATCCATAGCCATCAAGGGTGGCGCAGGTAGGGTGACACGCGCACACCTCCTACCCAGAAATTGAAATCACTTACACTGTGTGCTGTGTGTGTTTTACTAGGGAGGCATGCTACTTTCTCTCTCTCTGTTATGAGAGAGAAAGCAGCATGTCCATGCTGACAGGAGAGAGATCTGTGTTGTATACATACAGATCTCACCCCTCTCAGCTTCACCGACGACCACTGAGTGCCTGCCGAGAATCACCAGCCGGAAGCCAGTGATTTACATCCGCTGCAACCAATGGCAGTGCGGGAAGGGCGACGCACGCACATATATATATATATATATACAGTATATGGAATTTTGCACAGAGTGGCCAGCCTGTAGCAGTATATCTGCTATAGGGCAGTAGGCAAGTGGTTAAGGATAAGTTCACCTTTGGGAACATGTTACATGCTCCACCCATCTTTAGTGTGGAATGTAACATGTTCCCAATGCTGCAGCTACTGTCCAGTTTCCTCTCCCCCCCCCCCGTGAGAAGTTCCCCTTTCTAGCCGTCACTTTTTTTTTAAAACGAGTGCAGCCATGCGGGGCTCTGTCCATCATTCATAGAGTTCTGTGAATGAATAAACTACATGTCCCGACAGCCTTAGCGACTGTCGGCTTGTAGTTTTCAATGAACTACCACGCTGCTGTGGAACTCTGTGGAAGTTCAGTGATTCTTCCTGTCAGTATATCTGCTTGCTCGTACGGGATGCACGGGCAAGCAGATATACTGACAGGTGTGCAGGAGACCTGCATGGCACAGCTGGTGCAATGCTTTACAGGCTCCTTCATAAAAAATAACAGATGCACATTTTTTTTACCTGCAAAAAAATGTGCATTTATTATTTTTCGTCAAAAGGTGAACTTATCCTTTAAGCTAGGCAAGCCTGATTTTTGGACAGAAATGTTTTCCAGAGCAGCATTTGTATTTACTTAAATTAGCTAATGGGTTTAATAAAGTTTCTTTTCATTTCATATTTTAATATCAACTGGGAAGAGGTCCTCTGTTGTTGTCTAGTTGCTATGTTCTACAGTCAAACATGGATACATCATCATATCTCATGGCTTTATTATACTACAGAAACAATAATAGTCTCTCTTACAGTGCATGTAGATCAAAAACGTTTCCTTTTTGGTTTTGGATAGAGTAGGGATGGGTTAAAACCCCTAGCAGTTTATTTTTTGCTGCCTGTGTACTATTGGGGGAAAAATTGTCTTTCCTAGATACACAACAGAAAGTGTTTCCAGCGTAAGGTTGGCCATTCATGAGTCATTTAGCAGGTTGAATGAAAGAAAATAACTTGATTTCCTCCATCCACACACTCGTGGTGGATGGGGGGAATTCCTCCCATTGAGCTATTGTATTTTGACAGCAGGGAGACTTCGATTCAGGAGAATTTCGATCCATGTATGACCAACTTAAGACAGAAGTGCCCATAGGGAGATCTCAATTTACCTTTTATTTTGGGGGCAACTCTAAAATTGTGGATTTGGCCTCACGTTCTGTTTTGGTGACAAAAGTCATCATTACAGGAATCTCCCTATTCAGGACACAGACAGTGCTCTAACTCTTTCCCATGCCAACCAAAACTTAAAAAGAAAAAAAGTTTTGTCTAGAGATACAAATCGACTGCACTTTACATTACCCTGATATTTACATTAGATTAACTTTCAAAGTTCTAACATCTTTCCAAGTGTATAATAAATTACATGATCTTTGTGATAAAGGGGGTCCTTTAAGGTCCAATGGCAACCAACTTTTTTCCTAGTTTACAATAATGTGGAGAAGACTTAAAGTATTGTTCGGGTATTTGTGTTTGAACCCAATAGAGAGATTGTTCTTAATTTTCTGTCCCTGGGTTGCCCATGCAAGAGATAAGGAGTGCAGGAGGGACTGGGAAGAAATGGAAAAGAAAGAAAATCAGGAAAAATCACCACAAAAGGGATGCAAGGACTTTCCAACTCTATCAAAAAATGGCTGGAGTTGGGTTTCACTAACAGGGTAGACAGCAGAGGTAAGCTTTAATGTATAGTCCTAAATTTATTTGATATCGAAATCCATTAAACTATCTCACTCCAAAAATGCAGCGAACCTGTGCTGAGGAAGCATGGAGGCTGCTATTGTTGACCTTCACTTCTGAGAATGCTAGTTCCCCAGCTGTCCTGCAGATCCAGTGGATTCAGCATATTTTAAATCAGTGACCCCAAGCAAGCATGCAAATCAGCAGTTGCGACTTGATCTCAACTTTGGCGAAGTGCACGTTTGTTTTTGGTCAGTAATGCAGGAAGTATTAAAGATAAACAGAGGCAGGCAACCTGCATATTGTTCTCAGAACATGTTCCCTTCAGTGAACATCCATGCATTGTAGTGCTGTGTGTGGAGTTACAGCTGAACTCAAAGCACATACAGAAGACACAAACAAATGCAGCTCTGTAAGCATTAATACATCATCAAATGTATTTTTAAATGCAAGCAGTAAAGTACCTAAATTATACTTTGCATCAGTCTCTTGTAGTCAGTTGTACTGTCAGTACAACAGTGTACAGAGAGGTAAAGGAAGAAGCAGCATAAGGAGCCAATAGGTGTGTTGCTCTGCTCAAAGTACACCGATAGAAGGAGATAACAGAGTAAGAGATGAGCTCATCAGTGGGCTGCTTCTCCTTTTACTGTTCAGTTAAAGGGTAGGTTTGGGAAAAATACCTGCTTGAGAAAAAGATCAGGCCCCCTCCCCTACCAGCCAATGCTATGCTGGGGAACCGAGCTGTGTAAATCTCATATCTGGCAGGACATAAATACAGATCCTTTGGCAGCTAAAACAGCTCTCATATATGGAATGGACTTCATCTGTTTAATTACCCATTTGCTTGGAGTTTAGCATTAAAAGAGATGTGTGGGATTGCTTTTTTTTTTAAATCATACTTACCTAGGTGGATGCAGCATCAGTCCAATGCAGCATATGCCCCCCTGCCGGCTGTAAGGATGAGAATTCAGCAATCACATGATCACCGAGCTCTCACAGCCACTCTGAGCAGAGAGCAGTGACTGTCAGCCCCCCCCCCCCCCCCCCCCCCCCGTGCTCACTGGAACAGTGAGCTGTGGAGGGGGAGGAAGGGAGCGGCTGGTTCAGGCTCTCACGGCTCACTGAGAGGCTGAACCAGGTGCCGCTCCAGACTCTGGGGTGGATCGCGACTTTAAAGTCGGGATCTTTTCCCAGCCTGGACTGGCTGAGTGATGCTATCAGCCTGCTGTCAACTAAAAACAGGTCTTAGGCATGCAGAACGAATTGCACTCCTGTGATCCACAAGATAAATGCAGCCAAAAGAGCTTTGACTGTGCTTCTCCTTTAAGGCCTCATGCACACAGGACATTTTGTCATTTCTCCTAGACGCCTCCTGGTAGCAGCGTTTTGGTAGAAAAGCGGTTGACGTTTGTAACTTGTTTAGGTTCATCAAGTAAGTGGGAGTTAGTTTGTTGCATTGGCCAGAATAATGTAGCCTAGCCCTTGAAATGAATTAATGCTCAGATACTAAACGTGCCTAGGTTTAATGAGTGTGTAAACATGGCCTCAGCCAAAACACCACTACCCCTGGACACAATGGCAGGGTTTTTGTTTCTGCCTCTAGCCACCTATATGTGCATGGACACATAGGCTAACATGTAGGGGAGTTTACAGGCAGACAAAAAGAATACCAGAAGCCCCTTACAGCAGTATTTAAAAAGTCCAGTGTGCATGACGCCTGTCATCAACCTAAACATTTGCAGGTAAAAGCATTTCTGTGTTTCTCCTCTCTATAAATTATTTTGTATTCACTAGAAATGTAATGTACAGCGCTGAGCGAACTATTGGCGCTTTATAAATACTGGATAATAATAATAATGTGCAGTACTCCAGCACACTCCCCTCCTTTCTTGCACATCATAGCCCTCACTTCTCCTGTGAGTGTATAAACTGTCTCTTGGCTTGTCCAACTTCTCTGCCTCTCCTTTCACCTCCCTGCATACGGATTTATTTACTAACGGCAAATAGTTTGTGCACTTCAACTGCAGTTGCTCTAGATCTAAGGGGTAGCTCTGAAATGATGGGAAGCTCTGCTGATTTATATCATCCAATCATGTGCAAGCAAAAATGCTGTTTTTTTTTTCCTTACATGTGATTGGTTATTCTTTGCAAAGTGAAGCTTTATCTCATTTATTAACATCTGGTTGAGCTGCAATTGCAGTACAGTATATTTGCCTTTAGTAAATCAACCCCATAGTCTTTTATTTTTCTGACATGGCAGGAGAATACGGTAACATCTCACTTGAATGACAACTGAGTCTGCGGAAGCATCTGACATCACATCCAAGATGGCGACATCTAGAAGCAGTCTCTGGGCTTTTGAACTACTACACAAGGGAGAATTGTACATGTAAAGAACATGCAGAAAATACATTAAATGCACATATGAAATAATGGATAGATTTTTGTTGTAATGAATGGTCTAGCATTAGGATCTCTTTAAGGATTTCATTTCAGTTGTCTTTAATGGCAAAATTCCAATAAAAACACCCAAAAGGCAGTATGAAGGATTGCTGAGCCACACACTGTAAGACATTGGTGTGAACAGATCCTATTGTATTTTCTCTTATCCATGTATTTGCCTATGTTGGTAAATGTCAAAAAGTATCAAACACAAAGACGATTTAGACCTCATGCACACAATATTAATTTATTCTGGCCATGGGAATGCATTCACGCTCAAATGCTAGACACACATAAATGCATCCATCATTTTTGCACATTTAGACACGGTTCAAATTTTTTCTGCCTGGTGAGTTTTTTCAGCCTGCAAACACTCCTCTTCTAATGCCTGTAAATTCCTATGTGTGCATGAACACATATGGGAAGATTTACTAACACTGAATCTGGTGATGGTAACCAATCAGCTTCTAATGTCAGCTTTTTCAATTAACCACTTGAGCTCCTGAGGATTTACCCCCCTTAATGACCAGGCCTCTTTTTGCTACTCGGCGCTGCACTAATTCAACTGATAATTGCGCGGTCATGCAATGCTGCACCCAAACGAAATTTATGTCCTTTTTTTCACACAAATAGAGCTTTCTTTTGGTGTAATTTGATCACCTGTGTGCTTTTTATTTTTCACGCTATAAACAAAAAAAGGCCAAGAATTTTGAAGAAAAACAATATTTTTTACTTTCAGCTATAAAAAATATATAGTAAACTCAAAGTTGGTTATAAATTTAGGCCAAAATGTATTCTGCTACATGTTTTTGGTAAAAAAAATCCCAATAAGTGTATATTGATTGCTTTGTGTGAAAGTTATAGCATCTACAAACTATGGTATAAATACTGTAATTTACGCCATTTTTCTGCTATACCGTGCTGCGCTAGTTTAACGGACAATTGCGCGGTCATGCAATACGGTACATGAATTAAATTTACATCCTTTTTTTCCCCACAAATTGAGCTTTCTTTTGGTGGTATTTGATTGCCTGTGCGATTTTTATTTTTTGCGCTATAAAAAAAAAGGCTGACAATTTTGAGGAAAAAAAAAAATATTTTGTACTTTTTGCTATAAAACATGTCCAGTAAAAAAAAATGCAAAAATCAAATTTAGTCATAAATTTCTGCCAAAATGCATTCTGCGACATGTCTTTGCTAAAAAAAATCCCAATACGTGTAAATTAATTGGTTTGCGTGAAAGTTATAGCGTTTACAAATGGCGGGAAAGATACTGGAATTTTTATTTATACTAATAATGGCGCCGATCAGCGACTTTTGGCGGCAATCAGCGACATATGGCGGCGACCAGCGACTTATGGCAGGACTGCGGGACTGCGGCGGACATTTTGACACTGGGGGGGGGGGACTGACTTGGGGTCACTGACATCCCCAGTGACACCAATACAGTGATCAGTGAAAAAAAACCACTGAAACTGTACTAATGTCACTGGGGAGGAAGGGGTTAACATTTTTAGAATTTGCAGTGTAAGGGGAGTGTTTTACTAGGGGGCGGGGGTGTGTACTGGACGGGGGGAGGGAGGGGGGAGCTGATCAAGGGAGAGAAACTCTGCAGCTTCCCACAAGCTGTCAGAGAACTGTCACAGAACAGGGCTGTGTGTAAACAATGCAGCCCTGCTCTGTGTCAGCGATCACCGTCAATCGCGGGAAACCGGCCGGTAAAAACCGGCCGTGACCCGTCGGCTGACACCCGCTGCTGACACCCGTGGGACAGGTAGGGCAGGCGCGCGCCTTGCGCGCGCCCCCTACCTGTTTTGAAGGCAGCCGTTTTAAAACGTGCTTTTGCCTACGAGTGCCGCCCTGCCACCGTTTATATGCGGTGGCTGGGCGGCAAGTGGTTAAAGGCTGTTTACCTTTTGAAAATAATAAATTCACTTTTTTGCAGGTAAAAAAATGTATATTTTTTTATTTTTTTTCTAAGGAGCCTGCTAAGCATTGCACCCTCAGCAAATCACGGGTACAATGTCATGCTCCTGCAGACTCTCTGGATAACTGTCTGCTTGTACCTCATACAGGTAGGCAATTACATGACAGCAGGAATAATCAATGAACTACCAGAGTGCTCACCTGCACCCTTGTTCATTGAGAACTACAAGCCATCAGCTGCATTGGCTGTCAGCACTTGTAGTCTATCCTTTCACAGGAAACTGTAAATGAATGATGCGGTGAGAGTGTGCTCAAATGCTGTCACCAGGGGTAAGGAGGAGAAGCTGCAGATGCTGGAACATGTTGCATGTTCCATAGGGGAACTTATCCTTTAAGCTCTGACAATAAAACCTGGAAGCTGGTTTTGTATGTAGAGCTGCACCAGATTTTGCACTCTCCAGTTTTAGTAAATCCCCCTCAGGCTTACATAGAGGTGCTTTTACAGGTTGAAAACAAATGCTGAATGCCTGTAACAGCAGCATTTTTTAAGCTCTGTGTGCATCAGGCTAAATAAAATTGGATGTTACTGAACTCAAAAGGTATTTTATATGTGCTGCCTATAATTATTATGTAAATAAAAAGTTTTGTAGAGCCATGTTTCTTTAGCATTAGAAAGCCACACTACTTTGAAAGCGTAAATTGGCAAAGCAAAGCGGTTTCACCTCACCGGCAGCATTGGTTTATTAAGTAACAAAGCCTGCACTGCTGTGGACCACCCTGCTGGCATCAACAACATCTGGATTAGGAGTTACAGGGCCACAGCCTGGGAGGCAGGACACTTCTGGCTGGAGCACACTGCCTGATTCATTCTTTTACTACATGGCTAAACTGACGGCCCCAAATTTACTTAATAGTTAATGGGCCATCAGCTGCTTAGAGGTATGTCATGTTTAAGTAAATGTGTCCCTGGGGATTTGCCTTTACAAACAAAGTGCCAGCATATTCTGCAGTGGTGCTTTTATAAGCAGACCCAAAGGAAACACGCACTGAATGAACAATAACAGAGTAATCCTCCTTGACATACTTTCTGCAACACCTGCATGACACAACTCTCCCCAATGTTAGAAGAATAATAGCATGCTAGCTGCACGTTAAATAGCATGCTAATGTATTGTGACAGTGCACATTAAAGTGACACTAATTCTGGTTTTAAAAAAAAATCTATTCAACTATGTATTCTTAACTTAAAAAGTACCTTGTATTGCTCTTAGTCTCCTCCAAATGTATTTATTTGTGGCTGCTGTGACCCAACTTCCTGTTAAAGGGTGAAAAGCAGAAATCTGGGAGCTTACGCAGGATATTACAAGGAGGCAGAAAAACACAGTAAGAAACGATTTCATGAAAAATAGATTAGAGGGCCTTTAAGTATGGCATGTGGATTATTTTTGGAGAATAAAGATAATGAACAAAAATTTGTTGATTTACCCCCCTAACCCTTCCTGACCACACCATTTTTCGCGATATGGCGCTGTGTTACTTTAACTGACAATTGCACGGTCGTGCAACACAGCACCCAAATGAAATGTATGTCCTTTTTTCTCACAAATGGAGCTTTCTTTCCTTGGTGTTTGATTGTGTGTGCGTTTTTTATTTTTTGCACTATTAACAAAAAGCGCCAGTGGGGGACACCAGAAGAGGAGGTAAGGGCCTGCTCTGTGCAGTATCATTGCACAGAGCAAGTATAACATCTTTTTATTTAACCTCCTCCTGCCCGCCATATAAGGAAATGATGGCGCAAGGCAGTTCTCTCGTTCTGGGAGGACGTCATATGATGTCCTCCCACTCTAACCGTGCGTGCACGCTCCAGGGGGCGCGCAGCGCGGCGATTGGTCGTGTGCTGTGTCCCTGGGACACAGTGGATCACCGATCAACAGAAAGAGTCGATGACGTCAGCTCTGTCATGTGATCAGCTGTGTCCAATCACAGCTGATCGCATGTAAATAAGGAAATGCTGGTTATTGGCATTCCTCTCCTCACGAGCTGTCACACTGACAGCTCGTGAGGAGAGCAGAGGAGAGCCGGTAATCGACATTCCTCAGAGGGGACATGTACACCAATCATCAGATCACTGATGTACAGTGTGCCCTGATGATCAGTGTAGCCCCATCAGTGCCACCTGTCAGTGTCCATCAATGCCACCTGTCTGTGCCCATCAATGCCACCTGCCAGTGCCACATCAATGCCACATATCAGAGCCTACCAGTGCACATCAATGCCACATATCAGTACCCATATGAGCTGCCTTTCAGTGCCACCTATCAGTGCCAGTCAGTGCCGCCTATCAGGGCCAGTCAGTGCTGCCTATCAGTGCCGCCTATCAGTGCCATATATGAGTGCTGCCTTTCAGTGCCCATCAGTGATGCCTGTCAATGCCCATCAGTGCCACCTACCAGTGCCTCCTCACCAGTGCCCATCAGTGCCGCCTATCAGTGCCCATAAGCAGCCTTATTAGCGCACATCAGTGAAGGAGAAAAATCACTTTACAAAATTTTATAACAGAAACTAAGAAAAAACTTTTTTTTCAACATTTTCAGTTGTTTTTGCTTTGTTTAGCAAAAAAATAAAAAACCCAGAGGTGATTAAATACCACCAAAAGAAAGCTCTGTCTCAAACAATTTATAAAAATTTCCTAGATTGTAAGCTCCAAGGAGCAGGGCCCTCATATCCCTCTTGTATTGAACTGTATTGTTGCTGTATTGTCTCCCGATATATTGTAAAGCGCTGAGCAAACTGTTGGCGCTATATAAATACTGTATAATAATAATATGAGTACAATGTTGCATGACTGTACAATTGTCATTCAAATTGCGACAGCACTGAAAGCTGAAAATTGGCCTGAGCAGGAAGGGGGTATAAGTGCCCGGTAGGCAAGTGGTTAAAAAAATGAAAGCCTTTATAGTCATTTGAAATTGTAGCTGCACATTTAAACAAGTTTAATCAATTGTTGATCCCCTCTCCCCCAAAAGTCCTTAACCACTTGCCCTCCAGAGGATTTACCCCCCTTCCCGACCAGGCCATTTTTTGTGATACGGCGCTGCACTACTTTGACAATTGGGCGGTCTTGCAACGCTGCACCCAAATGAAATTGGTGTCCTTTTTTCCCCACAAATAGAGCTTTCTTTTGGTGGTACTTGATCACCTGCGCGGTTTTAATTTTGTGCGCTATAAACAAAAAAAGGCCGACAGTTTTGAAAATAAAACAATATTTTTGACTTTTTGCTATTGATCATGTCCAGTAAAAAAAATCTAAATTCATCATAAATTTAGGCTAAAACGTAGCATGCTACATGTGTTTGCTAAAAAAAAAAATCCCAATACATTTAAATGAATTGGTTTACCTGAAAGTTATATCATTTACAAATGGCGGTATTGATACTGTTTTTTTTTTTTTTCTACTAGTAAATGGTGGCGAACAGTGACTTATTGCGGGAGTGCGTTGGGCATTCTGACACTGGGGGGGGGACTAACAGAGCAACGTGCAGGAGCTGACATACAGGTCACTCCCCCATCAGGAATACTTGGCGATCGCTGGATGCCGGCAGGGAATCACCGGCTGGGACCCAGTGATCAACAGCTATGGCCGCCAATGGCGGCGCGGGTAGGACGTGCACGTGCCCCCTACCTGTAAATGCAAAATCATGTATAATTTTGTGCAGCCCTGACACCCTGTAGTAGTATTTCTGCTATAGAGCAGCGGGAAAGCGATTAATATAATTTTTTTGTGAATGATCAATTTTTACAGAGCCTAAAAAGTCCCATCTGTTGTTTCTCCATTTTCAAATAAAGATAATGTTAATGTCACTTTAAAGTGGTTGTAAAGGCTCAAGGTTTTTTTTTTACCTTTTTGCAGTCTATGTGCAGCAGCCCCCTCAGCCCCCCCAATCCAAAAATGTGCACTGGCTCTCAAGGTACTCTCCCTCCTCATTGTCTGAGACAGCAGTGGAGCCATTGGTTCCCGCTACTGTCAATGACAGACAGTGAGCCAAGTAGGAGAGAGGGGGTGGGGATGAGCCACGCTCTGTGTATTAATGGAACACACAGAGCAGCGGCTAGAGAGTGAGCCTGCTAAGGTGCCCCATAACAAGCTGTTTGCTCTGGAGCACTCAGCAGGCAGGAGGGGCAAGAAGCACCGTTGAAGGACCCAAGAAGAAGAGGATCGGGGCTGCTCTTTGCAAAACCACTGCACAGAGCAGGTAAGTATGACGTTTATTTTTTTTTTATGCCTTTAATATACATTAAGTGTCGAGTAGCCATAAGCTGTCTGTCTGCACAAGGATCCTTATGCTGACCATATAAAAAAAATTAGAACTCTAGATCACAGAAACATATAGCATTAATTATAAAAAAAAAATCTTCCAGAATGCTGAAAAATATCCTGAGGTTAAATATGAGAGTGGAACAGATAAACAACAATTTGCCTGAATACACTAATGAAAACAACAGTTTCTGGGCCTGAAGATAGTGCTGGTTATTGTCTTGTGGAAAGTGTACAAATAGTGACTCTTTCATAATACTGGAAGAAGGATCTGTGACTCTTCCTACAAAGAGTGTAAAGCACAGAATTAAAATATTTGCCAGATAAAGTATAAATTCAGTTACGATGATGCTTTATGAGCAAGTATACCTGTCGAGTATACTATCATGAATGGTGTGCAATGTCATGGACATATATTAAGTACACAGGGGGCACACTGGGCACATTACCAATGCTTGCTAAAAGCTACTTGCAGCAGAGGCAGAAAAAAGTATACTGAACCTATAGTTTACTTGGTTGCAGGAGAAGTGATTGTTAGATACAATGTATCCCTAAAGTATCTCTAAAGCAAACTTTTTTTTAAAGATATAGTTTTTTTTCCATCTGAGTACCAATGTGGAATTTGCCCTTCACTTCCTGTCCTGTAGAGGAAGTCTCTCCAGGGGCAGGGAAATACCTTCCTAGAGCTTGTTCATCCCCTGCTGCCCCTCTGAAAAGCAATCCACAGTTGATCACTTTTCCCATAGGAGGTCAAGGACAGGATTGTCTACTCCTGCCATTTTTTTGGGCAGTCAAACAAGTATTTTGAATGGGAATACCAAGCCACATCCAGGAACCAAAGGCTTACTTAAATGGGTCATGTTTGGTAGGCGTATAATTTTTGCTGCATGTGTACAACCCCATCCAGCCACTATTGCAGCTTACGTGTGTGGTAAAACTACAGCTCAATTGCCTATCTTTAGCATGCCCCTGCACCTGCTCAGCCCATATAAACCAATGACAGGTTGATGGCAGCCACACCTATCTGTGACTCTTTCCAAAGCCAACAATTACCTGCTGTTAAAGTGATAGTAAACCACACAAAATAAAACTAAAACAATCTTCTCCCTGAAAGGTAATTTCATAATGTGCTAGTATGCATCGCATAGTAGCACATTATGAAAGGCTTACCTGAAAACTAAGCCTTCCAGCGGAGCGCAGTCACGGCTCCCCAGGGCTGCCATCTTCACCCAGTCTTCCTTCCAGGGTTGTAACAGTTTGACTGGCCGAGCCGTGATTACATCACTTACGGCACTGCTCTCTCAATGGATGGCTGCTAAAGTAAATATCTCCTAAACGGTGCACATTTAGGAGATATTTGCAGTACCTACAGGTAAGCCTCATTAAAGGCTTTCCTGTAGGTAAAACCTAAAAAATAGACTTTACTACCGCTTTTAGAACAGATGATCGTGGCTGGATGCAGTCTGTCCAGACACACTTATCTGTCCTTAAAGCGGAATTCCACTCACCTGTCAAAAAATAAAGTTCAGCAGCTACCAAAAACTGTAGCTGCTGACTTTTAAAAAACAGCCACTTACCTGTCCCATGGTGTGTCCCCCACAGCCCGTTTCACTGGCCATTTTGTATTCCAGGAGGCTGGCATCTTCAGTGTGGGTACCTGGCTGTGATAGCTTGCGGCTTCACAGCCTGGCACCCACTGCACATGCACGAGTAGCGCTGCGCTTCATGAATGGTCCTGTAGTTTTCTGGGACCTGTCACATGTCCCAAAAGACTACATGGAGGGAGGGAGGGCGATTGGATCGGAAGTGGAAGCGTTTTCCTGTCAAATTTGGGTACCCGCTCCCCCCCAACCCCCAAAGATGCCAATCCTTAATGTGGAGCGGGGGAGCAGTCCTTAAAGCGGAACTTCCCCTTTTGGGTGGAGCCCCACTTTAACAATATGTAACCATTGGCTGTGCGAACAGTCACAGATGGTGTGGCTGCCATCAGCCTGTCATTGCTTTATATGGGCTTATTGGCTGCAGCTCTTGACCTAGCTACAGATTCTGCCCCTGGAATTCATAGTGCTAATCGCCTGTGTGAATGTAGACAGTTACTACTGGAACAACAGTCTCCACTGGAAGATTTCCCCTATATACCATCACCTTCAGATCCAGTGGTAACAATCTCTTGGACAAATAGAGAACATAAGCTTTCCTACCATAGAAACACACAGAAAATAACCTGATAGAGGTTCTAAACCCTTACCACTCTAGCCTAATCTGGATCCGAAGAGGAAAAAGAAAAAAAAAAAAAACAGTTTTAGCTTTAGATACACTTTAATGTGGGCTGCAGCCATCCATTTTTTCCTCTAAAATGCATTTATAACCATGGTATATTCTGACCCCACTGAATCCATGTATTTTATGATTACTATGCAGTCAGGCAGCCGAAAAAAAAACCTTTTTTTTTTAAATGTGTTAAAAGCAGTTAAAGCCCAACTCAAGGAAACCTAAAAAATCTCCTTTGCTGTGGAGCTGCCTCCACACTGTAAAGATTAACTGCTCATATAGTCTAGGACAGGGGTCTCCAAACTTTCTAAATAAAGGGCCAGTTTGTTGTATTTTAAACTTTAGGGGGTGCCAGACTGTGGCCAGCAATAGTGGAAATTTTCCTGGCATCAGTGGGAGTAAACATCACCATGTTTGGCATTAGGGGGAGGGGGAGGTGCCCCATTATTGTTAGTGGGAGAAATGGTGCCCCATTGTTGGTGTCGGTTGGCAGAATAGTGTAAAGTATGAGTGGGAGCAATAGTGTCACAAGAGCCAGAAAAGCAGGCGAAGGGCCACATCTGGCTCCAGGGCCGCAGTCTGGAGACCACTGGTCTAGGAGGACAGGGAAGCTGTTTTACTTACCTGATCCTCTGCTCTCCCAGCAGACAGAGCTCCCCTACACTCCAGCAGTGGACTGTTCCTCTGTGTCTTCCCATCCAACGCATAACTATGACCACTGCATCCTTGTTGATAATCTCAGAGAGTCTTAGACTGCCAAATCATGGGAAGAAAGGGATGCAGGGACTGGTCCAGCAGCACAGAGGAGCCTGCAGAAGCTGAGGATCGGGTATTTATCAAGTCACTTAGCTCCACTGCTAGTGAGGATTTTTAGGTTTCCTGGAGTTCAGCTTTAATTAGAGTATCAAGCAGTCTGACATGCACCTAACACAGTGTTTCAACCAAAACGCTCATGCTATCAGAGCAGAATTGTTGATTAGCACACTGTGTAAAAGACACGTTTGACTGCACCACTCTGTTTTATTTCACAAAATGTTTTATTGGGTTTTTACAAATTTACAAAAAGGTATACATAGGGTAGGTAGTGACAATGCAGTTATACAAAAGAATGACCGCACCACTCTATTTTAGGGCAAAAATCTGGACAACCCTGCTGCCAACACAGGGCAGCTTAATACAGTAGTAAGGCACTTTTATCACTTTAAAACACAAACATATTCTTTACTTTTCTTGCAATCTGACTGCATAACAGTTATAAAACGTGGATTCAACTGGGCCTTAAAATGGACCTTTCAGTACTTTTTAAGTCTGTCTGTAAAACAATTGCTAATCTCTCTCAATATACAGAAACAATATATTTTCTTAGGAAAGCTCTGCTGTCTATTACTAAAGAAAACTGTCCTTAAGCTCCTTTCAGGTCCCTCTTTCTAGGTTGAGATGATGTCATCAGTCTGCTGCAGGCAGCAGAAAGCATTCCCACAGTCCCATTGATCAGACTGTATTATATTACTTTGTGGTATGTCACAAGGTGAGAGGCTGTGGTGGGGCGGATCTTTGTCGGGTATTTCTAAACACAGCCAAGAACTGCAAAGAGGCCAGGGGTTTCATAACAGTGTCATTTTTAAGCAAACATCTCAATCCAGGAAGTCAACGTTCACCCTGGATGATGCCTAAATAGAGATGGTGCTGTCTTTTTGCACAGAAAAGCTGATAAAATAAATGTCAATGTCAGTAGTAAATGTTACAGGTACACCTTACTTAAAATACATGCATGTAACATAAAAAAATAAAAATATCTGGTACTTGACCCTGCCACTAGGAGAAAAAAGGGGAGAGAAGATACAACTCTCTGCAAGTATGAAGTATTGTAGCCTGCCTGCACGTACCTGGATCAGGCTACCAATCTTCCTGATTTGACCAAATCTCAAGCTGTTTTTGAAGGCAAGGCTTTGAAAGTTCCTGAAGGTGTCTAAGCTTGCCACTTCCTCCTTTCTCCCATCTGGCTTTGTGGCCAGCTGCAACATTACCCAGAATAATCATAGCTTTGCCTGTCACAACAGCCCAGCATTTGGATGTAACAGGAAGGTTGAGGAAGTTGTAGTTATATGTAGGTACCTCAGAGCCTGCACATCCTACTTGCAGCAGTTGACCCCCTTCCACTTAATGATACAATCCCTTTAAGTAGGATGCAATGTAGTACCCACAGCCCAAGTACAACCCCTAATGTGGTATTACGGATTAGAGTAACATTAGGGTTCTGAAGCACTTGCCAAATTTTAATGTAGCTAAAAATACCTTTTTAAACAATCAAACAGCCCAAAAAGTATAAAAATAACAATCTACAAAACAACATGGCAAAAATGACACTGGGCCAGGTAACAAGGCTATGTAAAGAAAGTGTTATGATATATTTTATTGCCTTCACTGCCACTGGTGTCTACAGTATGCAAAAAGGTCTTAGCTAACCTCATCAATCTGCCTAAAGCTAAACAACTACAAACACATTTCAAAGAGTTATAAGCCATTTCACTTGTGTTGTGGTTATCATTATTTCACAGCTAAAACCAGCACTGACATTACTTTTGCTGTGGTTACATTTCTGGCTATACAACCAGTTGAAACTATAATATAAACTCACATAAACTGAAGCCAGCACACAATGAATCATTCTGTCAACTGGATATTGATTTCTTGGGGTGGGGAAAAGATGAAATTTCCAGCCGCTCAATGCCTTTATTAATATCAATAAAACGATTAGCACTTACTTATTTTGAAGTATAAAAATTCTTGTTTTTTTCCCCCCAATCTTTTTTTTGTTGTAAACTCTCTTCTCAGATATGATAAAGGAATAGAGACAGTAATCCCTACAGGCTAAAGCTGACCTCAGTGCTGTAACAAGCGACAGGTCTTCACTTGACCGAGAGCTGCAGCTGCACCATGCTAATTGCAGGAAGTGGGAGCTAGACATATGACAACATTCAAAACTGTGCTCATTGCTGAATGACTATGAAGCTGCTAATTTATGAATGGAGCAGCCTTCAGTGCCTCATTTGCACAACAGCTCATTTTTTTTTCTAGCCAGTAAATTTTAGCCCAATCAAACAGATTACCGCATGTGCTCTAGTACTGTTAGTCGCATGCTTGTAGGGTTCCATCACCCCAATATATTATACATATACACACGTACACTATAATTAAATGGGGACTCCACCATACCATATTCTGTTTAAATAGATTGGCTGAATATTGTGTCATCTCACCTATGTCTACCCTGCTGCTTCAAAACAAGGGACTTCCAGGTCTCATTTTCCTGCATCTGCTTTAGAATATGGGACCCAAATTTGATACCCATCAAGGCAGAGCCATGGGTAGGTATGGCTTGTGAGTGCTCAATATAGGACCCTAGGAGCCAGCTATATAAGTAAAACAATTGAATCACACTCAGTTCACTTCAATATCACCAAACATGGCTTGGTGAGGTTCTCATTTCATTTCCAAGAAGCCAGGCTTAGAGATACTAAACCCAGTACCCTGCATTCACTATATCCGGTCTTCCACAGTCCATAGAAATGCAATTATTTTTGTAAATACAGCAGCCTTGTGACTTCTATCAGTGTCCAGCCAAGCACTGGTCAATCTTGTAGGAGGAGTTTACATTCTTCTCTGACTGACCTATGAGGCTGCATAACCCCTGATCCTCTGTCTAGACCGTGCTGATTGGCCCTGTGCTGATCACATGCACCTTCCCAAAAAAAAAAAAAACAACTTTCTAGGAATACACACCAAACTGAGCATGTGCAGACTTATCACTGCTGCTCTAACTATGGCACATTCATTGGGGACAGCAAAAGGGGAGGATCAGAGAAGACAGGATCAAACCGGCTTTTTTACACAATGCATAGGATTAACCGCTTAGGTTCCACAGTGAGTACAACAAGCATGCTTTACTGCATTTACAGACTGATTTTACTGTTGTGGGTTCAGTAACACTTTAAAACAAACTTAACAGCTCTAAAGTAGAACTATAGATAAAACTTTTTTTTTCCATTTTGGATAGAGCCAGGGAGGGTTAAAACCCGTCAGAATGTTTTATCCCCATCTGTGTCATATTGCGGAGATTTACATTCACTTCCTGTCAAAGTGACAGGAAATCCCTACAAATTAAGGGAATTCCTTGGGGACCTCCAGGTCAACAGAACCAGTGTCCCCATAGGAAGATTTCCCCTCTATTACTGTTCTGGAGACAACCCAAAATTTGGGATTTTCTTTCCTTTCATTTACAATGATAATGGTAAACAGGACAACTAGAGAGGGTAAATCTCCTGGGGCACAGATGGCAATAAAACTGACAGGTGTTCTAATCTCTCTCCACTCCACACTATTCACAACTAAAAAAAGGCTTTGCCTTTAGTTAAACCTTACACTGGCAGTACTGACTACATGTAAGCACCACAAAGTACTCTGCATTTTCTCCTGTACAACCGGGGCCCCTAAACTCTGGCCAAGATATTTGCACCAAGTTGGACTTCAGCTTTGCCCCACTTCACTGTCTTGCTAATAAGAAAGCAGGTTCTGATATGCAAAATGCTGAAGGGGGTTAGGTAATGGGTTAAGCTGAAGCCAAGGTAAGGCTTCACTTCATTGGGTGTACAAGATTGGGGGCTGCCTAGGCACACACAAAAGGATATGGAAATCACTAAAGGTACTTACACGCACCTTGGTGTAGCTACACATAGAGGGAGATTTACTAAGACTGGAGAAGTGCAAAATCTGGTGCAGCTGTGCATGGCAGCCAATCAGCTTCTAACTTCAGCATGTTCAATTAAGCTTTGGCAAAAAAACTGGTAGCTGATTGGTTTCTATGCAGAGCTGCAACAGATGTTCCATGCTACAGGTTTTAGTAAATAAACCCCATAGACACTAGTTTAAGAACTCTGAAGGACCTGGCTGGCTTGCTTTACAAGAAACCTGTAGTGACAGAAATATGTAAGCTGCTACTGCAGACCTTTTTCTGAAAATGCTAGTCCTCTGGTCTTCATGCAGTTCCATTATTTCTAGTACTTTCTAAGTCACTGACCCAGTCCACAGGTTAGGACTTTTGACTTCGGCTGATGTCAGATAGGCAATTCTTCCGCTATAGGCAAGACTGCCAGCGGCAGGATCACCAAAGAGGCTGCCCATCTATCCCTAAGGAATTGATTCTCTGTAGCCAAATATAGCGAGATGTCGCTCTGTTGCTGAGTCAAACAGTGATGAACCTTGATCACTAGCCATGGGAGCAACATCTTTCTGCCTCAACTACAGGGGGACAAACAGGCAGCCTCTTCAAGATCCTGCCACTGGCGATTTCCACAAATCGCCAGCAGCGGGCTCCATAGCAAGAGTTCCCCATCTGATATCAGCCTTAGAGAGTATCTAAATTCCAATACAAAAAAATTATATATTGCAGCGTACTAGTCCTTAGTTGTGGCAGCTTTATTTATTTTTTAGGCCTTTTTCCTTTATTTTACCTGGTGATCCTGCCAGTAACACACTTCCTGTCCTAGAATGAGAACGGTCAGTGTATTGTAACTATACAGAAACAACGTTGTCACCATAGGACAGCACCATAATCTCCCCTTCTCCATGACAGAGGGGGTAGGGTTTTGTAGTCCTCGGAGACAGATGGGAACAATGTTAACAGATAACAGTGCAGCACAAGAAGTCATCAGCTCACTAGATTTCTTAAAGGATCCACAGGTATTTTTGTGCTTATTGAACAGATATTACAAAACACTTCTAACAGTATATTTAACAGACCAAAAGGAAGCAAATAAGAAAAGTTTATTATTGGGCTTTACTTTACACTTTAATTTGCTGCATGCTTGTTTGAGGTCAGTGACTCAAACTACTGAGTCTTGAAATAGCCGGGCAACTAGCATTTTTAGAAGGCAGTCAGCAATGGCAGCCTCCATGCTCTCTCTGTACATTTATCCATTAAAGGACTAAGTAAAGGGTGTGGGGAACCAACTCAAGCGTAAATCTATTCTCATTCAAATATTTCATCACTGAGTAGTTTTACCTGAAAGACCTACATACAGCAGGCAATGGGTGTATTTACTAAAAGAAATTTGTTTTACTTAGCTTAGTAAATAGGATGAAGTTGTGTTCACTTTAAATATCCAATCACATTAAAAAAAAACATTAACACAAGATTTTTGTTTGCACATAATTGATGATTGATGTCAGCACAGTCTCACCTTATTTATCAAAACCAAGTAAAAAACTTTCACTTTGCAGTGTGAAAATTCACTTTGCTAAATGAACAAAGCCCCTATTCCTTTAATAAATCAACCACATTGCATGTGTTTAACAGGATATGTTTCTATTCATTTTTTTTTATTATTCCAAGGTTGTGGGAGAAGAAGGGCACACCAATGGACCACAAATATTCCTTTAGCCATGCATTCCCGTTCAAACAAACTTCTCAAAACGGCTATTTCAGTTTGGTGTTGTCACTGGTAAATTGATTCACGTGCTGGCTTCTTAGAACTCTTGGAAGCTACATAAAGCAATATAATTGTCTTAAAAAAATTCCCAACACCACCCAAATGTTGGAGCCATCAAACACTTCCCACCATAGGATTTACCCCAAAATAACTGGCCAGTCCAACCAACAGGGTAACACCTTCTTCATAGCTTTGTGGGTGCTTCTGGGACCCAAACTACTGCATGATAATTATGACAATGATTCAAACTACCAGAGCATACAGAAAACTGATATATCTGTTTTGAGAGGAGCTGGCCTTTAAAAACAAACTTGGACTTGGTATTAAATACTGAAATAATGTATGCATGAAAACTAACAGCAAGCTAAAAGAAACATGATATCAGCCATTCTAACATGACAGAGTACATGTGAAGAATCATCAATTTTTAAAAAAATACATTAATAGTTGGTCTACACTAATAAGCAGCTGTGTGTCTTGTGTACAAATTCAAGGTGCTTCACATACACACGTGATTGTTTGTTTTTAAGTGTATGGGACAACGTTTATTGCAGAATTTCTCTTAATGATGCAGTGGTTTGGAATTTACAGGACATACTAATGTTTCTTTTAGGACAATAAATAACATTTTGCAAACATTTGTATGTATAATTTAACATGACAAGGTACAGATACAGCAGCTTTTTTTTTTTTTTTTTTTTTTTTTTTTTTTAAAAACACATTCCTGTGACTCCCAAAATATATTTTCAATAGTCTCCGTCCTCATGGAAACACACACAGAACATCTTATACCTCCCAGGTACTCAGAAATGGCAACACAGGGTTAATACTTAAATGCGTGAAGAAAAAAAAAAAAAGTTGTAAAAGTGCCAGCTGCATGAGCACACACACATACACACAAATGATCTCTCTGTGCACATAAAGCTGTGCATTAATGACACCCTCACAACCTGACGGAGGCATCGGAAAAGGGGTAGTGCGTCTTGAAGCCAGACAAGAGGCACTGAAGGGGTGGAGGGATGGGGGGAAGCAGGGAGCTGGGAAGGCAGGGAAAGAAAGAATCATCTCCTCTGACCTCTAGTGAAGTGCCAGGTTTTTTCTTAAGCTCTTCACATTTCCTAAATTTGCAGATCTGGTGTCCTGTTTTGCGGTTCCTGCAACTGCTGCAGACTCCACAGTTGATGAGCCTCTTGCAGGGCACACAGACCCCACACCTTTTCCTCTTCTTCTTGGCAGGGTTCCCGCCAGCTCCCGAAGAATTATTCTGCGGGCAGTCTGCCAGATTGGCAATTTGAAACGCACTGTCTGTGACGGCTGCCGAGGCTGCTGCGGGGGAGTGAAGGGCTGTCATGACGATGACCCCTGGAGGTAATGAGATGCCCCCTAGAGCCGGAATAGCGGAAAAAGTTCCAACGCGTTCAGGGAGATTCATTATCTCTGCTTCAGCGGCGCCGCATTTGAGCTTGTTCATGCATTCCCCTGCCAAAGGTCTGCAGTGTTCAGGGGATAAGGTGGAAAGGAAATTATTATTTGCCATTTGCAACGACTCTGGCGCTGCGCCAGGCTTCCCCAGCCTTTGGGAGTCGTTTCTGTGCATGCTGGTCCTATTAGGGTTGATAGCGGCTGATTTCCTCCCCCAAAGCATTGCATTATCACAGTTCCAAGGAGACATGCCTATCCGGGCACTGGGGAAGATAGGAGTGGTGATCCTGGCAATTTTAGCAGCCTGAGGAAATGCACCATTCGTTTTGTAAAAGGTTGCAAAGGACCTATACCTTTCCATTTCCGAATTGTAATCCATAAGGCTGTTTAAAGCCCCCTCCACCAGGTTATCCTTGGGGAGCACGGCAGCCTCAGGGTTCTGTCCATTCTCCACACAGACATTCGTGTTCATATTGGACATTTCTGAGGGTAAGTGGAAGGGGGTAGAGGGGGAAAGAGGGGGGAAACCACCGAAACTGCTTAATTCAGTCACTTTTATTTTTGGGTGAGACCCTCTGCAAACAACTGGGTTTATCTAGAGATTTGGTTTGTCGTTTTTGTCGGTAGAAGAGCTTTTATTTCCGTTTAGGTGATTTTTCAGCAGACATCAGTTTGTCACGGAGCATCTTCTTGTGCATTATCACAAACGCCAACTGTTCCAAGTAAAACAAAGAGAATCATTCCAAAAAGGTGTACATGAGAGAAAAAGAAATAAATATACTGTCAAGATCATTTCCATCACATTAATAAATATGATCCCCCCCCACCCCCTCCCTTCCCTGAACATAATTGAATTGCATAATAGCATTAATAGCTGGATGGAATACCTGAAGGTGGAGGAAGGGGGGGGGGGGAGAGGGGAGGGGAGTGAAATTGGGGGGTGTTGACAAATGCCAAGGGAGAGAGAGAAAGTAGAGATCAAAAGACATGTAAATCAGAGATGGAAAGGGTTATAGTACCTTTAACCAGAGGGCATTTAACGTTATGAAATGCATGAACAAAGTCTTGTCAAGGCACGGAAATGCTGGAAGGCTGCAAGCAAAATGGTCTTGAACAGAAAAACGAACAGGAAATTAGCAAATTAAGTGCTGAGAAAGTCGACAATGCATTGGAGTATCAACTGAAGGCAAGGCACAATGCCATCGAGAGCCTGCCTGTATACAATCTCAACTAAAAAGGAAAAGGGGGGGAAAAAAAATAGAAAACTACCAGCTGCCACAGTGTCCTTCTGTGTCTGACGGTCATTAGTTTGAATCCCAGCACAGCTGGCTCTGCTAGGGTCTTAATTCAATGTACCAAGGACAGGTCTCAATTGGAGCAGCCATTTAAATGGTGGGGAGTGGGGAGGTGGGCCCCTGCAATGTGAGGGAGGGAGAGTGGATGGAAGGAAAGAAGAGGAGAAAAAAAAAAAAAGGATGAGAAAGGGGCCAGATAAAAATAAGTCAGTCAATTTCATATTCTTCTGGTGTTATCTAAGAGCCAGCAGCTGTACTGAGGCTGAGCTCTTTCCAATCACAGAATGAGAAGCCCTCTGCATCCCTAAGCCCTGGTGGCAGCACACACGCTGACAATAAAAGGCACCTGCACATACAGGACGTGGGTGAAGGAAAAGACGCCTCATTGTCTCCCGCCACACAGAAAAAACACAGGTGCTGCTTATGTCACTTTGTTTAGCCTGTTAGATTCCTGACCAGCTCAAAACTTTTCTTGCATACGATCGCTAGAGTTTTAAAAATATAAACATCGCCTTATGTCCCAAACAGGCAATGCCGGATGGACCTCCAATATCAGCTGTCAACAGTCACCGCTGTATCATTCAAAAGAAAAAGAAAAATATAAATGGGGCTGCAAATTAGAACCAGGCCGATAGGAATTTGAGCATCCAAAGTTCAAAATGCTTATCAATTACTGTAATTAAACTCATAATTAGTTTAATGAAGCGTTTTAAGCGTGACTTACTGGTACATGACATTATCTCCTGCAGATGCGACAAGACCAGGCGGTTGTAAACAAATCCTTCCCTAAAAAGTGGGGGATCTAGGTGACGGTGGCTTGTTTTTCTTTTTTTGTTTTTTTTCCAGGAAGCCTCCTGTGGGAGCTGCGATAGGGATCTGAAATCCCCAGCTAAGAAGGACCTTGCCAAAGTGGAAGCGTCTCTGCCCTCTATCAAGGAAAAAGCGAAGGCTGGAAGGCTCAGAGGTTGGCTGCCAGTACAAAGGCTGCCCCAAAAGGCTCCAGGCTAAATGCAGGCAGAAGAGAGGGAATAGGCAGAGACGGGACGGTCCCCATTAACCTAACTACACATCACTTGGAAACTAACTAGTTCTTGGGGGATCAAAGGGAAGAAGGGGGGAGGGGATTTTGGATCCTTGAAAATAAAAAAATAAAAAAAAAGTGATGGAAAAGGAAGTGCTTAGGTGAAAGTAAGGTGAACCAGAATGAGAAAAGCCCTTTGTAATCACCCCGAGGATAGTAATTACACCAGTAACCCGCCGCGCCTGGGGAATCTTTAATATTCCGCGTCTGCTCCGGCTACCGGAGACGCAGAGATCAAAGGTCATCTATAACCTCCCTGGAGGGGGGGGGGAGGGGCTGGTGCAGATTAATTAATAAATGAATCCACCGCCACTTATTACGGCAAATCATCCCCACGTCGCTAAAAGGGCAATGACTTGGAGGGGGGGGGGGGGAGGGAGGTGTGAAGACAGTAGAAACAACAACAAAAATCTGTGTACTTACCACCGTACGGAGAATAGGACGCCAATTCCGCACGCTGCCGTCTGCATGAAATTAGGCGCACATATCAGCCAGCGCAGCTTAGAAGAGGGCACCCCGCCACCGCCACCGTTGGCTCCAGGGCACCCCACTTTTAGGACAAAATAAAAAAAAAATTATAAAAAAAAAAAAAAAAAGGGAGACAAAATTATAAAAAAAATTAAAAAAAGACAATTAAAAATAAAAAAAAAAGAGAAGAGTGGTAATAAGAAGAAAGTGATATTGGGGTGTGGGTGGTGAGGTGTGGGGGGGAGGAGGAGGAGGAGGGGGTGTATTGTGTGCTCTGTGGTCTCTCGGTGGTCTCCTCTCTCCTCTCTCTCTCTCCTCTGTGTGTGTCTATGGCTGGCTCTCCCTGTGCGCTGCTCTCCAGTCAGATGTGTGAGGAGCGGGGAGGGAGGAGGAGGGAGGCAGGCAGGCAGCCTGGGAGTCAGTCAGTCTCTCTCTCTCTCTTTCTCTGCGTGTGGCTGAGAGGCATGGGGGGGCCGTGAGAGGAGGAGGTGAGGGGGGGGGGGAAGAGGAAGCAGGAGGGGGATGGGGGGAGAGCGAGAGAAAAGGGAAGGAGGAGGGAGGCAGGAGAGAGGTGGAGAGTTATTGGCGCCGAGGTGAGGAGGATGCAGGGATGTGGACACCTACTGATGATTGGCTGCAAATTACACCGGGAATCAGAGGCACACACGCGGCCACTGCTCTCTCTGTAGTCTTCCCTCCTCCCCCCCTTCCTCCTCCTATTACACCCCCCCTCCCCCTCACCTCCCTCCTTCTTCCTTTCCCACAGCAAATCCTCGGCTCGCCTCCACAGCCACGTCTCCCCCTGCAGCCCTCCACAGGGACACGGCTGCCATCATTATTATCATTGTCTCGGGGTCGTTATTAGGGGAGTTCCGCAGCCTGGTCCTCCTGCGGGGCTGTGTGAGGCGGAGGAGGAGGAGGGGAGCCATTCACCTCATGCCTTCCTCCATCCCCCAGGTGGGAGCAGGCACTGTGTGCATGGCTGACCGAGTGAACCCTGCAATGGGGACTGGACTGTGGGGACTCTGTCATCACATAGAGGGGAATGCCAGACACATCCTGCACAGGGGGACTGCAGGGAGCTGACAACCTCTCTATACTGGGACCAGTGACATCTACACTGCTGGTTACTAGGGGTTACAGCACTCATCACTGGTCCCCTCTCCTCTATAGGAAATAGGGATCAAGGCATCTGCTATAGCTACACATTGTATTTTTATACCCAGCCCCCTGAAAACTTCCACATTGTTCTTTGTACCAAAGACTATTCATAATCACACTGGTGTGAATAAAATCATGACAAATTGTTGCTATTGGTTACTGCACTCATCTTTGGTCCCCTCTCCTCTCTATAGGAAATAGGGGTCAAGGCATCTGCTATAGCTACACATTTAATTTTTATATCTAGCCCCCTGCAAACTTCCTCATTCTTTCTAGCAAAGAGGATTCATATTATAGAAAGGTAATCATCACAATGATTGGTATTAATAAAATCATGACATCTGGTTGCTATGGGTTACAGCACTCATCACTGGTCCCCTCTCCTCTCTACAGGAAATAGGGGTCAAGTCATCTGCTATAGCTACACGTTGTATTTTTATACCCAGCCCCCTGAAAACTTCCACATTGTTCTTTCTACCAAAGACTCTTCATAATCATCACACTGATTGGTATGAATAAAATCATGACAAATTGTTGCTATTGGTTACTGCACTCATCTTTGGCCCCCTCTCATCTCTATAGGAAATAGGGGTCACGTCATCTGCTATAGCTACACATTGTATTTTTATATCTAGCCCCCTGCAAACTTCCTCATTGTTCTTTGTACCAAAGACTATTCATAATCATTACATTGATTGGTGTGAATAAAATCATGATAAATTGTTGCTATTGGTTACTGCACTCATCTTTGGTCCCCTATCATCTCTATAGGAAATAGGGATCAAGGCATCTGCTATAGCTACACATTTTATTTTTATATCTAGCCCCCTGCAAACTTCCTCATTCTTTCTAGCAAAGAGGATTCATATTATAGAAAGGTAATCATCACAATGATTGGTATTAACAAAATTATGACATCTGGTTGCTATGGGTTATTGCACTCATCATTAGTCCCCTCTCCTCTCTATAGGAAATAGGGATCAAGTCATCTGCTATAGCTACACATTGTATTTTTATACCTAGACCCCTGAAAACTTCCTCATTGTTCTTTGTACCAAAGACTATTCATAATCATTACATTGATTGGTGTGAATAAAATCATGATAAATTGTTGCTATTGGTTACTGCACTCATCTTTGGTCCCCTATCATCTCTATAGGAAATAGGGATCAAGGCATCTGCTATAGCTACACATTTTATTTTTATATCTAGCCCCCTGCAAACTTCCTCATTCTTTCTAGCAAAGAGGATTCATATTATAGAAAGGTAATCATCACAATGATTGGTATTAATAAAATCATGACATCTGGTTGCTATGGGTTATTGCACTCATCATTAGTCCCCTCTGATCTCAATATAAAATAGGGATCATCTGCTATATGTACACCTTTAATTAAAAGGTATATCCAGCCCGCTGCAAACTTCTACATTATTCTATCGAATAAAGATTATCAGTGCGTTAGAAATAGAATCAATACATTGGTATCAAAACAATAATGACATCTGGTTGCTATGGGTTACGGCACTTAGTCCCCTCTGATCTCAATATAAAATAGGGATCATCTGCTCTATGTACGCCTTTAATTAAAAGGTATACCTAGCCCCCCGCAAACTTCTACATTAATCTCTCTAATAAAGATTATCAGTGCATTAAAAATAGAATCAATACATTGATTGTTATCAAAACAATAATGACATCTGGTTGCTATGGGTTATGGCACTTATCATTAGTCCCCTCTGATCTCTATATAAAATAGGGATTATCTGCTCTATGTACACCTTTAATTAGAAGGTATATCCAACCCCCTGCAAACATCTACATTATTCTCTCTAATAAATATTATCAGTGCATTAGAAATAGAATCAATATATTGATTGTTATCAATACAATAATGACATCTGGTTGCTATGGGTTACGGCACTTATCATTAGTCCCCTCTGATCTCAATATAAAATAGGGATCATCTGCTATATGTACATCTTTAAATAGAAGGTATACCCAGCCCCCTGCAAACATCTACATTATTCTCTCTAATAAAGATTATCAGTGCTATAAAAATAGAATCAATACATTGACTGGTATCAATACAATAATGGCATCAGGTTGCTATGGGTTACTGCACTCATCTTTGGTCCCCTCTGATCTCTATAGGAAATAGGGATCAATTCTTCTCCTACAGGTACAGATTTTATTTTTATACCTAGACCCCTGCAAACTCCCTAGTTGTTCTTTCTACCAAAGACTATTCATAATCATCATATTGATTTATATGAATAAAATCATGACAAATTGTTGCTATGGGTTACTGCACTTATCTTTGGTCCCTCTCATCTCTATAGGAAATAGGGATCAATTCATCTGCTATAGGTACACATTTTATTTTTATATGTAGCCCCCTGCAAACTTCCTCATTGTTCTTTCTACCAAAGAGGATTCATATTATAGAAAGGTAATCACCACATTGATTAGTAGTAATAAAATCATGACATCTGGTTGCTATGGGTTATGGCACTAATCATTAGTCCCCTCTGACCTCAATATAAAATAGAGATCATCTGCTACATTAACATATTTTATTAGAAGGTATACTCAGCCCCCTGCAAACTTCTACATTGTTCTCTCTAAATAAAGATTATCAGTGCTTTAGAAATGGAATCAATACATTGGTATCAATACAATAATGACATCTGGTTGCTATGAGTTACAGCACTCATCATTAGTCCCCTCTGATCTGTATAGGAAATAGGGATCAATTCATCTGCTACAGGTACAGATTTTATTTTTATACCTAGACCCCTGCAAACTTCCTCATTGTTCTATCAAATAGGATTTGTGTTATAGAAAGGTAATCATCACATTGATTTGTATTATTAAAATCATGACATCTGGTTGCTATGCGTTACTGCACTCATTAGTCCCCCTCTGATCTCGATATAAAATAGGGATCATCTGCCGTGTGTACTCTTTTAATTAGAAGATACACCCATCCCACTGCAAACTTCCACATTGTTCTCTCTACTAAAGGTGATCAGTGCTATAGAAATAGAATCAATACATTGAATGGTATCAGTAAAATCATGATATCTGGTTGCTATGGGTTATTGCACTCATCATTAGTCCCCTCTGATCTCAATATAAAATAGGGATCATCTGCTATATTTACACCAGGTATACCCAGCCCACTGGAAACTCCACATTGTTCTCTCTATTAAAGATGATCAGTGATATAGAAATTGAATCAATCAATACATTGGTTGGTACAAATACAATAATGACATCTGGTTATTATGGGTTACTGCACTCATCTTTGGTACCCTATGATATCAACATTCATTTCTCAATCATTTCCCTTTTGGGATTAATAAAGTATTCTGAATCTAAAATATTGATTAAATCTTCTATTACATTTACAGATTTTATTAGAAGATACACCCATCCCCCTGCAAACTTCCACATTGTTCTCTCTACTAAAGGTGATCAGTGCTATAGAAATAGAATCAATACATTGAATGGTATCAGTAAAATCATGATATCTGGTTGCTATGGGTTATTGCACTCATCATTAGTCCCCTCTGATCTCAATATGAAATAGGGATCATCTGCTATATTTACACCAGGTATACCCAGCCCACTGGAAACTCCACATTGTTCTCTCTATTAAAGATGATCAGTGCTATAGAAATTGAATCAATCAATACATTGATTGGTACCAATACAATAATGACATCTGGTTGCTATGGATTACTGCATTCATCTTTGGTTCCTTCTGATCTCAATATATATTTCTCAATCTTTTGCCTTTTGGGTTTAACCTCCCTAGCGGTAATCCCGAGTGTAGCTCGGGGTAAAATTTCTATACCAAGAGCAGTAACCCCGAGCTACACTCGGGCTTGCCATGCGGCACTGCTCTGGGGGTCCCTGCAGCACTTACCTTGTCCTTCGCTCCCGCAATGTGTCCCCTGCAGCGTCCCCAGTCATCTCCTCTGGCCGATGCCGGCATCTGTCTTCTGTGTTCCGGTCCCTGTGACGTCGGGATGTACGGGCGCCAGAACCGGCGGGAAATTTGACATTTTTAAAAAATGTAATTTTTGCTATCATTGCTGTTTCAATGCATTTCATATATATTTTGTCCCTAGTGCTTTGTCCTGTGCCCTGCGTGCATTTTAAATGTTCTTTCTGCCTGGAAACTGAGAAAAGTCCATGGCGTCCAAAAGGCGTCCCTTTACGTCAAAAGCGGTTTTAGAACAGCGATAGTAAATCTGAACAACTTGCAGAATTGAGTGATAATGATTCGTGGGGAAATTCGTCATCAGACACTGAAAACGATTTTGCGACTTTGCTCAGCGATGTGCGAATTTGCCTCTGTATTTCAAATTTCAGTGTTTTTGGTTTGATTATATTATTGAATTAAATTTATTATTATTATATTGTTATTTTTTATGATTATTTATTAAATTATAATTTATGATTTCGTGTTTCAAATTTTAACATATCCAGGATGTTTAATAGACTCTTGTTCGGACAGATTTCAGTGAGTTATTCCTAAAAATTACAGCCTACAATAAAAAACTACATATTTCCATGCAAAAAAATGGTACCGCTTTCAGCACAAAAAATCGGAAAGAATCATACCGCCAGGGAGGTTAATAAAGTATTCTGAATCTAAAATATGGATCAAATCATCTGCTACATTTACAGCTTTTATTAGAAGATACACCCATCCCCCATCAAATACAAACTTCCACATTGTTCTCTCTGCTAAAGATTATCAGTGCTATAGAAATGGAATCAATACATTGATTGGTATCAATACAATAATGGCATCTGGTTGCTATGGGTTACTGCAATCACCATTGGTGCCCTCTGATCTCTATAGGAAATAGGGATCAATTCATCTACTATAGGTACAGATTGTATTTTTATACCTAGCCCCCTGCAAACTTCCTCATTGTTCTTTCTACCAAAGATGAATTATGTTATAGAAAGGTAATCATCACATTGACTGGTATTAATATGGGTTACTGCACTCATCATTAGTCCCCTCTGATCTCAATATACATTCCTCAATAATTTCCCTTTTGGGATTAATAAAGTATTCTGAATCTAAAATATGAATCAAATCATCTGCTGCATTTACAGATATTATGAGAAGGTATACCTAGCCCCATCATATATAAATTTCAACATTGTTGTGTTTCTACTACAGATGATCAGTGCTATAGAAATGGAATAAATGCTTAGGTTGGTACCAATAAAATAATGACATCTGGTTGCTATGGGTTACTGCACTCATTATTAATCTCCTCTGATCTCAATATACAATATGGATGAATTCATCTGCTACATTGACACATTTTATTAGAAGGTATACCTAACCCCTTGCAAACTTCTACATTGTTCTTTTTGCTACAGATCAGTGCTATAGACATGAAATTAATACATTGATTGGTACCAGTAAAACAATGGCATCTGGTTGCTAGGGTTTATTGCACTCATGAATAGTCTACTCTGATCTCAATGTAAAATATGGATCAATTCTTCTTCATTCATTATTATTATTATACAGGATTTATATAGCGGCAACAGTTTGCGCAGTGCTTTACAAAATGAAGGCAGACATTACAGTTACAATACAATTTGGTACAAGAGGAAACAGAGGGCCCTGCTCGTTAGAGCTTACAATCTAGGAGGAAGGGTTGAGTGATACAAAAGGTAATAGCTGTGGGGGATGAGCTGATGGAGGAAATACAAGGCAGTTGACTAGGTAGAAGCAGGATAGGCTTCTTTAAAGAGAAAGATTTTCAGGCATCGTCTAAAGGTGGATAGATTAGGAGATAGCCAGACAGATTAGGGGTAGGGAGTTCCATAGGATGGGAGAAGCTTGGGAGAAGTACTGGAGGCGAGCATGGGAGGAGGTGACATGGGAACTAGAAAGCAGAAGGTCCTGAGAGGATCGAAGAAAGCGGTTTGGTTGAGATCTTGAGACCAGGTTGCTGATGTAGCTGGGAGCCGAGTTGTGGATGGCTTTGTAAGTTGTTAGTATTTTGAATTTTATTAATTGGGAGAGTGGAAGCCAGTCAAGGGATTGGCAGAGAGGGGTAGCAGACACTGAACGGTTGGTAAGGTGGATGAGCCTGGCAGCAGTATTCATGATGGATTTTATTAGAAGATATACCCAGCCCCCTTCATATACAAACTTTCCCATTATTCTTTCTACTACAGATGATCAGTGCTATAGAAATAGAATAAATGCATTGATTGGTACCAGTAAAATCATGACATCTGGTTGCTATGGGTTACTGAACTCATCATTAGTCTCTTCTGATCTCAATATAAAACGTATCAATTCATCTGCTACATTTACAGGTTTTATTGGAAGATTTCCCAGCCCTACTTAGATATATAAACTTGTTATCGCAAGTAAAGGTGATCAGTGCTATAGAAATGGGATCATTACTTTGATTGGTACCTGTACAATAAAAGCATCTGGTTGCTATGGGTTACTGCACTCATTATTAATACTCTAGGTACTGAACTACCAAAAATAAAGCCTAAATATGTCATAAAAGCATTACGAATTCATTTGCTGCTTTTCTAGTTTTTATTTTATTAGAACATATGAAAAACTGAATATATAGAAATGCTATAGAAATGGAATCAATACATTGATTGGTACAATAATGGCATCTGGTTGCTATCGGTTACTGCACCCATCATTAGTCCCCTGTGCACTGATCTCAATATAAAATATGTATAAATTCATCTGCTACATTTATAGATTTTATTAGAAGACTTAACCTGCCCCCTGTTATCTGCAAATTTTCATGTTGTTCTCTCTACAAAAGATTAACAGTGCTATAGAAATTGAATCAAGACGCTGATTGGTACAAATACAATAATGGCATCTGGTTGTTATGGGTTACTGCACCCATCATTAGTCCCTTGGCACTGATCTACTAAAAATAAAGTCTAAATATGTCGTATAAGCATCACTAATTCATCTGCTGATCTTTTTTTTTTTTTTTTGTTAATTAGAAAAAAAACTTAATATAAAATATGTATCAAATCATCTGCTACATTACTTTTTTTTGTATTGGAAGAGATACCCACCCCTTTATATACACACTTCCACAGCGTTCTCTCTACTACAGATGATCAGTGCTATAGAAACAAATCATTACATTGATAACATAATGACACCCAGTTGCTATGGGTTACTGCACTTATCATTAGTCTCCTTTTCACTGATCTCAATATAAAATATGTATAAATGCATCTGCTACATTTATAGATTTTATTCATCTGCTGATTTTTTTTCCATCCAGTTGCTATGGGTTACTGCACCCATCATTAGTCCCTGGGCATTGATCTACAAAAAATAAAGTCTAAATATGTCATATAAGCATCACTAATTCATCTGCTTATTTTTTTCCATCCAGTTGCTATGGGTTACTGCACTTATCATTAACCTCCTTTTCACTGATCTCAATATAAAATATGTATGAATTCATCTGCTACATTATCAGTTTTTTATTTTGTTAGAAGATATACCCAGCCCCCCTCGTATATAAACTTACACATTGTTCTCTCTACTAAAGATAATAGTACAATAGAAATGGAATCATTACATTAATTAGGGCCAATAAAATAATGACATGTGGCTGCTATGGGTTACTGCACTCATCATTAGTTCCCTTTGCACTGATCTGAAAAAAAAACTGAAAATATGTATCTGTACTAATCTGCTACAATTACAATTTTTATTTTGTTGGAAAATATACCCAGCCCCATATACAAACTTCCACACTGTTCTCTCTACTACAGGTGATCAGTGATATAGAAGTGTAATCATTACATTGATTGTTACTGATACAATAATGACATCTGGTTGCCATGGGTTTGCTGCACTCATCATTGGTCCCCTTTGCACCGATTTACCAATAAAATAATGACCTCTGGTTGCTATGAGTTACTGTGTCCATCATTTCGTCCCCTTTGCATTGATCTACTGATTGTTTGTAAGCAATACTAATTCATCTGCTACATTTCTAGTTTTTATTGAATGAGAAGATATACCCAGCCCCCTGCTTTCTGCAAACTTCCCCACTGTTCTCTCTACTAAAGATGATCAGTGTTAAAGAAATGTAATCATTACATTGATTGGCATTAATATAATAATGACATCTGGTTGCTATGGATTACTGCACTCATCATTAGTCCCCTTGGATTTCTATAGGAAATAGGGATCAATTCATCTACTATATGTACAGATTTTATTTTACCCAGCCTGCTATCATCAGAAAAATTCTAGACTGTTTTCTCTACTGAAGGCTATCAGTGCTATATAAATGGAATCAATACATTGATTAGACTTAGTAAAATAATGTCATCCATTTGTGATGGGTTGCTGCACTCATCATTATCCCCATTGGCACAGATGTACTAAAATTAAAGTCTGAATATATCATATAAGTGTCATTAATTTATCGGCTACATTGGATAAGGCAGAATACCCGTGTAACTTGCAATCAGAAGAGACAAGCTTGTATTTCCTCCGAGCTCAACTCTATCCGAACTTGAACATCATGCTCTTTTGCAGTCCACCTAGCTGCCACCTGGGTCATTCACATGTGAAATTAAGGGGTTGAAATTGAAGTGGCACACCATTGCTAAGAGGTCCAGATGCAACTTTATTCTATTAAAGGTCAGGGGTACAATTCAAAAAGTAGCCAATGCGTTTCGGCGGGCTGCCAAACAAGCTGCTGATTAGGCCTGTGCTTTTAATTCACACTTGAAAAAATATCATTGTAGGTCCAGTTCACTTCTGGTTTGTTCAGTCAATCCCTGATGAAGGGGGCACGTAGACCCCCAAAACACATTGGATACTTTTTGTATCCAATACTTTTGAAAAAGTATCCAATGTGTTTTGGGGGGTCTAAGTGCCCCCTTCATCAGGGCTTGACTGAACAAACCAGAAGTGAACTGGATCTACAATTATATTTTCTCCAGTGTGAATTAAAAGCACAGGCCTAATCAGCAGCTTGTTTGGCAGCCCGCCGAAACGCGTTGGATACTGTTTGAATTGTACCCCTGACCTTTAATGGAATAAGGTTGTATCTGAACCTCTTAGCAGTGGTGTGGTACTTCAATTTCAACCCATTGTACATCACACTACATGCCAAGACTGTGGAGATCTTTTGGGGTGTAGAGGCCGCCTACCCAGGAACCAGATCATTTACACCAACAATAATACCTTAAGATAACAATACCAATAAAATAAATCTGTGGGTCCAGTGCTATCTTTCTACTTTCCTCAAATGTACAACAAAGTATCTTGAAAAAAAAAAAAGGTACTCTTCTTTTCCCCCCCAACCCAAAAAAAGTCTGCAACTCAGTTGCAGGCTAGAGAGAGAGAGAGAATTAGCAATGCTTCACTTTTTGAGTGAAAGTAGAATTCCAGCCTCAACCCACAGTAACTATTCCTAAATGTTCCCTTCCCACTCCTAACACCTATTCTTACCAACCTGTGTAAGAATGATCCATATGCTTACCCATTTTCAGGCCGCTCCGATCTGGTCACATGATCCCCTGTGTCAGCCAGCAGTGGCTGATTGGGAGAAGAGAGAGCACTCGACTATGGTTGGGAATGCCTGGGATCAGTGACGTCACCCATAGACTTCCATGTCCCAGCCATTGTTGGCACTCCCTCCTCTCCCCTGCAGCCACCGCTGGCCGACACAGGGGAACTGGATCACATGGCCGAACTGAAGTGGGCTGAAAATAGGTAAGTATATACAGTACCTCTTTTTTACTCAGGTTAATCAGCATAGGTGTTAGGGAGGAGGTAGCATTTTAAAGACTAGCTACTTGTGGACTGACCCACTTACAGATTTGGCGGCAGGGTGGCTGCTCTGCGCTGGATCACGTACTTAGTACGTGATCTGCTGTTCCGGGTTGGGAGTGCTGCCCCAGCTGTGCTGTGATTCTGCACAGCACAAGCTGATCCGCGAATCCCAGCCAATGATTGATGGCTGAGACCTGCTGGTTGGCTCAGCAAATCACAGAACAGTTTCGAGTGTTGATTAACAATACTGGGACTGTATACTGAGAAGCGATTTAGTAAAAGTAGCACCCAATTCACACAATAGACATTGTTAGATACACAATTAACTCTTTGATCACCCCTAGATGTTAATCCCTTCCCAGCCAATGTCATTAGTACAGTGACAGTGTATAGTATTAGCACTGATTACTGTATTAGTGTCACTATTGATTTTGGTGTCAGTAAGGCTAGGTTCACACCTAAGCATTTTGCCTTATGCAGAAATGCACTACAGTCCATTTAACATGATTTCCTATGGGTAAAGTTCACATCTCTGTGTTTTCAATGGGTGCAATTTTTGGAAAGGGGCAGAGACTTTTTTATATGCAAAACAATGCAGTTTGGTTCAATACACTTCAATGGAGATGCTGCAGATATGCATGTAGTGTGTTTTTGATGCCTTTTACATTTTTTAATCTGCCCAGCAACAAGTTGGCCAAAAAAAACCCCATAAAAACACATCAAAAACACATCAAAAGCGCATAAAAAATGCGTGTGCAAAACGCACTGCAAAAGCACTGCAGAAATAGATCAAACCCAAACTGCATAGGTGTGAACCTAGCCTTAGTCAGTTAGCATACCCCCCAGCCAGTGTCAGCTAGTGTCAGATTTCCCACCACACTATCACAGTTCCACTATAAGTCACTGATCGCTGCCATTATTAGTAAAAATAAAGAAATAAATAAATAAAAATTACAGTATATACTGTATAACATAGTTTGTAGACGCTATAATTTTCACGCAAACTAAGTACACTGCTCAAAAAAATTAAAGGAACACTTTGAAAACACATCAGATCTCAATGGGGAAAATATCATGATATGGACTGGGTAATGTGTTAGTAATGTAAGGATGCCCCATTGTTTGATGGAAATTAAAATTATCAACCTACAGAGGACTGAATTCAAAGACACCCCAAAAATCTAAGTGAAAAAACAATGCAGCAGGCTAGTCCATTTTGCTGAAATTTCAATGCAGCAACTCAAAATGGTACTCAGTAGTTTGTATGGCCCCCACATGCTTGTATGCATGCCTGACAACATCAGGGCATGCTCCTAATGAGATGACGGATGATGTCCTGGGGTATTTCCTTCCAGATCTGGACCAGGGCATCACTGAGCTCCTGAATAGTCTGAGGTGCAACCTGGCGACGTCAGATGGACCAAAACATGATATCCCAGAGGTGTTCTATTGGATTTAGGTCAGGCGAGCGTGGGTGCCATTCAATGGCATCGATTTCTTTCATCCCAATACTTAATGGCAGTCAGGGTGCCATCGTCTATCCTGTAGAGGTGTGTGCGTCCCTCCATGGACATGCCTTCCCAGACCATCACTGACCTACCACCAAAAGGGTCATGTTGAACGATATTAAAGGCAGCATAATGTTCTCCACGGCTTCTCCAGACCCTTTCACATCAGTCACATGTGCTCAGGGTGAACCTGCTCTCAACTGTGAAAAGCACAGGACACCAGTGGCGGACCTGCCAATTATGGTGTTCAGTAGCAAATGCCAATCAAGCTCTATGGTTCCGGGCAGCAAGCACAGGGTCCAGTAGAGAATGTCGGGCCTTCCAGCCACACTCATGAAGTCTGTTTCTGATTTTTTGGTCACAGACATTCACTCCAGTGGCCTGCTGGAGGTCATTTTGTAGGGCTCTGGCAGTCCTCATTCTGTTCATCCTTGCACAAGGAGCAGATACCGGTCCTGCTGATGGGTTAAGGACCTTCTACAGCCCTGTCCAGCTTTCCTAGAGTAACTGTCTGTCTCCTGGAATCTCCTCCATGCTCTTCAGACTGTGCTTGGAGACACAGCATACCTCCTGGCAATGGCACGTATTGATGTGCCATCCTGGAGAAGTTGGACTGCCTATGCAACCTCTGTAGGATCCAGGTATAGCTTCATGCTACCAGTAGTGACACTGACCCTAGCCAAATGCAAAACTAATGAAAAACAGTCAGAAAAGATGAGTAAGGAAAAATGTCAGTGGCCTCCACCTGTAAAGCCATTCCTGTTTTGGGGGTCATCTCATTGTTGCCCATCTAGTGCACTTAATGTTATTTTCATTAACACCAAAGCAGCTGAAACTGATTAACAACCCCCTCTGCTATTTAACTGACCAGATCAATATCCCAGGAGTTTAATTGACTTGATGCTATACTCTGATTAAAAAGTGTTCCTTTAACTTTTTTGAGCAGTGTAATATACACTCTTCAGGGTTTTTTCTATTACTAAAATTTATGAACAAATTAAATTTTATAAATTTTTTATTGGTTATGTTTTATAGCAGAAAGTAATTTTTTTTTAAAATGTTCAGTCTTGTTTCATTTATATAAACTCATTATATAAGCTGATCTCTAGCGATCAGACAGATTCCCGATCATGTGATTGCTGCAACAGCTAGTCACAGTGATCATATGATTGAAAAATGTCTTCCGCCTCCCAGCATTGCTACTCACGTAAAGGGCCCCCGGAGCCAGCAGAGAGGGATTAAATTGCTTGGAATTGGTAAAAAATTTAAATCTAGTTGCACTGCATCAACATTCCCTTTCACACTGCACTGTATGTAATAAAGACTTCACTGTTTCATCTGTTACATTTATATTTATTATTATTATTATTATTATACAGGATTTATATAGCGCCAACAGTTTGCTCAGCGCTTTACAGTATAAAGGGAGACAATACAGCAACAATACAGTTCAATACAAGAGGGATAGGAGCGCCCTGCTCCTGGGATCTTACAATTTATCATTTTTTTTATTTCTCATAAAAGATGCAAAAACTTTAAATACAAACTAAACAAAGAAGAAATGTGCTGAGACTGTCTGAGCATGCAGTATAGTGGGATATAAACCACAGGAATGGCTACAGTTTCCTCCAGCTAGAACTGGACAGACGTACACTTAGTGCACTGACCTGGAGCAGAAAATTAGTCACCCAGGAAACATAATAGCAATAATCTGACCGTGGCAAGGATGGGTCAACTAATGCACATTCCAATTTGAGGACACATGGCAGAATTTCTCTTCAAAACATCTTTTTTTTTTTTTTTTTTTCCCTCTCCCTCCAGCTTTTCTCTAACACTGAGGTTTCTCTGCTAAATTTCATCCAGAATTTAAATTCAAATAAGTTGCTTTCATTATTCTTCCCATACACATCGCTGCTAACAGAAGAGTCCGCTGGAGAAGGGGTTAAAATAAATTGAGCATATGCTGGCGAGTCCTAAAAATAGACCTGAACGCCTATTTTATTTAATGAGGATGAGCATACAGGTGACAGGGCATGCTGGCTGAGCAGTCACTGCACTGTATAGCCATGGTGTATGGGTTTTGACAAGGTAGAAAAGAAGCCACATGCAGCACCTGCTAAGAATGAATCTGGAATACCAAAACACAGGGCTTTTCTGAGATGTTCAGTTCCAGTCTATGGTTCCTCCACATTTTCTAAATGGTCCGCATTATATTAATAAGGAACCCTGGAGACCAGGCCTGGAAGTGATTAGGAAGGACGTTACATAATGCTTGCCACAAGAATTTAACCTGTGACCCTAATTTGTATAATTTTAAAGGAAAGAACATTTTTGCAATTGCATGAGAATGAACGCAGTTTACATCATTCTATAATATATATATACAGTATAACACAGTATCTTAAGCACTCTGCTATCTGTTCTTATAAATTCATCCAGCAGGTTCAGTTCATACAGAACATAAAGCAGTCATACTGTATAATACTTTAATAAAATAAAGAACCCAGCAAAATGAAGACTAACGTCAGTAGTGGATTTACATGTTTGTACAAGTATTTTCTATATACTGTATGTCAGGGTCGGTTCACACCATGCCAGCACATGAATTGCACAGGAATGCGCTGTGGGTTCCTGTGCGATTCACACCGCATGCAGAACGTACTACATTTGCAATCTGCAACAAGTGTAAATACAAGGTTAATGACATGCCAAATGCAGGTTGCAAATGCAGTGCGTTAGCCCAGACTAGATCACATTTTACTTTTGTACCATGCAACCAGGTTGCAGAGCGTTATAAAAAGTAGTACATCCACTATTAGACCCCAGATCTCTTTTCTGGCCTCCAACACCTTTGATCAAATGGAGATCGGTTTGATCTGATGCTTTCAGAAGTAGGTAACAGCTTCCTCATCGCTGCCATTTCTGATGGCACACAGTGGGAGGAACATCAGTTCCTCTCAGTGTATCCCAGGAACTGGATGCAACCAGGGGTGTATTTACCACAAGGCAAACTAGGCACTTGCCTAGGGCGGCATTTTTCAGGGTGCAGCACCTCCCCCCCAGAAGAAGGGATGAAAAAAGGTACACGCACGCCATAGGAACCAGGTGGGATCCGAGAGAGGCTGCAGGCTGCTTGATGGTGTATGTAGAGCCTGACTCTCGTTCTTGGGGATGTCCGGAGCTGTGAAGGTGAGTGTCTTTCTCTCTATCGCCGGTGGGGAGAGGGGGGGTGTATAGGAAGGATCTCTCAGGTGGGGAACAGGGGTGTTGTTAATCAATGTCTGGCTCTCTCTGCGGGAGGGGGAAAGGGGGGTGGTGTTGGTCAGTGTCCGTGGGGACAGACGTCTTTTGTGTTGCCTAGGGTAGCACAAAACGTAAATACACCACTGGATGCCACCAGTTGCATCCTTACTACACTCCCTGATCTGAGATCCTGGTAAAGTCGGTGGCAGTGGGGTGGCAGGTGATCCCTATCCACCGCCTATAATAGTAATCCCACAGCTGTATAACTGCTAGGATTACTTTTATGGTGAAGGGAATTGCTGGCTGAAAAAAATTATATCCAGCAATGTCCGAGCTATTATTATTATTATACAGTATTTATATAGTGCCAACAGTTTGCTCAGCGCTTTAAAATATAATGGGAGACAATACAGCAACAATACAGTTCAATACAAGAGGGATAGGAGGGCCCTGATCCTTGGAGCTTACAATCTAGGAGATATCACCCTTCCAATATAATTTATGATTTATAAATCATAGAATCTGTCATTTTCATGTACTACTTCCATCTGCAGTATCTGGTTGATCCTGACAGTCACCATTCTTCCTTGTTCTAAGTTGACCACACAAAGTAGAGAAGCTGATCTGTGTTACCGTGGTCAGTTTTCATTCTTGGACTGGCCATTTAGAGGTACAGACACACAGCATGCCTGTATTTGGGTAGTTTGTTCAGCCACCACACCCCCTGACCAATCACAGCCAGCCTCTTGAAGTGGAGATGTCATCTTTGTCCCTCATTGCAGTTACACAAACTGCTGGATAAAGAATATAAGCTGCAATAATCATTATTGTGGCTTATCTCCTGTGTGCTATGGTTCCATCTGCTGGCCCCTATGGTAAGTCATAGATGATTTGATTTTCTTTCCTACAACCATGGGTTATTGTAAAGAAAATCGCTCAGTTCCCCCATCAACACGGTCAGTGAATGCTTCCTGTGGAGCGATTGTATTCTATTCTTATATTCTTGTATTCTATTGTATTCTACTGTTCTGCCTTCCCAGTTGGCAGAACAGAATAATTACTGCTAGCAACTATAGCCATCAGCAGTAATCACATGTAAACAATCCAGCAGGCTGGTTATACCCGCATTGACTGATGGATTGAGTTGGGTACAACCAGCCTGCCGATTGATGGTTCGAATCTCGGCACATCGCTGCTGAATCACATGAGATTCGATCCATCTATGGCCGGCCTATGTCACTACTGTATCCTGAGGGCTGGAGAACAGAACCACTACATGCAGCAGGGAACCAGGCATCTGACCCAGAAGTGTATTTTCAGCCACCATAGCTCTACAACCAAGTAAAGACTGGTGGCATGGGCAGAAGGATAGGTAAGTATAAGTCCTTTTCTTTCCAGGCTAGGCTTTTCTCAAAACATTTTTTTAAAGTGGTTGTAAAGGCTCAAGGTTTTTTTTACCTTCATGCATTCTATGCCCCCCTAATGCTTACCTGAGCCAGAGATGTGATGTGCAGAGATGTGCACGAGCGCCTCGTCTCTCCGGGGGCTCTCTCTTCTCCCTCTGCTGCTGTCAATCACAGACAGTGAACCAATGAGGAGAGAAAGGGGGCGGGGGGGCTGAGTCGCAGATCTGTATGTGAATGGACGCACAAAGCAGCGGCTCGGGAGCGAGCCTGCTTGGGTGCCTTCATAGCTCTTGGGGCACTATGCAGGAGGGAGGGGCCAGGAGTGCTGGCTGGGGACCTGAGAAGAGGAGGTTCGGAGTTGCTTTGTGCAAAACCACTGCACACATCAGGTAAGTTTAACTCGTTTTGTATTTTTGTAAATTTCCTTTAATATCACTTTAACCTTGTGACAGAACTTTAATTTGAGTTCAAAGTAATCCACTCTGTTTAGAATTGATAGCTCCTTACACATGTTCTAGCCTGCTTCCACGGAATCTGTGCTGTGCATGTTGCTGTTTATCTGCTTGATATATGACCAACCAGAAAGAAAATTCCAGAGTAGGTCTGCATCTGGTGATTGTAAAAAACATTTTACTGCCAACGTTGATATTTTGGGTTTTTGTATGTGCAGAGGAACGTTGAGATTTAGTGGGTTTGGTTGAGAATACCACTCCTGCATTAATTCAAGTGAAAGGGAATGCATTAAGGTTAAAAATGTTTTGACTTTAGAACCACTATAAATAAGCAGTCTACTCAAAAGGTAGACATTACAGTTACAATTTGGTAGAAGAGGAAACAGAGGGCCAGGGGCGGACTGACCATTTGGAAACTCGGGCACTGCCCGAGGGCCCGGGGTCAGTAGGGGGCCCCATGAGATGCCCCTGGTACCTTTTTCATAGACTTTTTTGAGTTTGGGCAAGGACACAGGGGCCCCATGATCCCCTATTGCCCGGGGGCCTCATGAGTTGTCAGTCCGCCCCTGCAGAGTGCCCTGCTCGTTAAAGTTTACAATCTAGTTAAATTGGTTGTAAACCCTTACATAACCCTTACATATATCCAGTGAAGTGACTGACCATAGGTGATACACAGAGATGAAAAAAATCCTCTGACATAGGTTGCACCTCTGTATCTGCAATCATCTCTTCTCTACATACATTCAAAGTCCAGAATTTATACAGCTTGTTTGAGCTCTCCAAACAAAAGGGAATAGGGAGCTAAAGTTACACTCTGCAGAGCTTAGTAAGGGGAGCTATAGGAGTTGATTGGAGGGAAGGGTCCCTTTCCCCCTTTCAAACAACACACAGGAACAGAGCTGAGGCTGTCAGTCACCGGCTGAGATCCCTTCCCTTTCACCATTTTTTTCTCTTGGTGCCAGTTAAACTTGTAGAGGCGACTCATGCAGATAGCAGAGGAACAAGGCAGCCGAGAGAAATGACACTTAGTGCTCTGGCTTGAGACAAGTACACACTATAGAGGGATATGTTTTGTTCATATTTCATGTCTGAAATAACCTGACAGTTCCATACATGTCTTGAGCAGTCCAGTGTACTGATATGTTGGAGTTCCTCTCTCACTGTTTAATTTATTGTTTATTTTATACTGCGGAGAATGCAAAAGAAAGATAACTCAAGGATGTGTTGAAGCACCCAAAACTCTGCAGTGGGTAAGAACAGACCCAGGAATTATGGTAAGGGGTCATCTCTGGCAGGGCCACGGATAAGGAGGTACGACCAGTCCTCTTGTATGGGGCCCAGGCCAGCAGGGGGGCCCAGGCAGCTGGGTGAATTGGATGTGTGCAGGAAGGGTGAATGGGGAAATTACTGGAACCAATCCCCTGTATGACTCTCCCTGCAACCGCTGAAAGCTGGGTTCTTCTTCACCCCGGCTGGCTTTCAGCTGCTACAGATGAAACATACAGCGGATCGGTTACAGTAATTTACCAACCCCTTCCGTTCCTGAATGAGCACAGTGAGTGATCTTTACCAATCACTCACTGTGTTCATTCATAACTGAAGCACAGTAAACTGTGTTTTTTTGTGGGGATGGGGGGCCCTGATCTCTGGAGCTCCCACGATATATAGGAAGCTAAGGGTGACTTGGTCACCACCTAGAAATAAAAATGCAATATTGGGTGCCCGTCTGTTATTGCTGGTTAAAATACAAGTTGTTCTTATTTATTTCAGTGAGAAGTATTAAAGAAAAAGATTGGAACATCTGTGCAGTTAATATTCTCATTTAAAGTTTATGTAAACCTCAGCAATGAACTTCTCTTATTTACTTCCTTTTGGTTTGTTTTATACGGAGTTGAAAGCATTTTGATATATGTGTTTGATAAGTGCAGGAAAAAAACAAAAACTTGTTGATCTTGGGAGAAATCTCGTGACTCTCTGCTGACTGTTACCAGTTAGCATTGTTCTCAGTTCCGCCTATTAAGTACAGAACACCTCACTCTTTAGTTATGGAGAAAAGGAAAGGGATGAAGGGGTTCTGTAGTCCTAAGGCTGGCCATACACTATACCATATTCTTGAGATTTTTGCTTTAGATTTACCAAAAGCCATATAATAATAGGAGGTCAAACCTAAACAACACTTTAAATTGTATCCAATTAGGCAAGCCCTTGCACTACATAGTTGAAGGTAAATCTAAACGAAATTGGGCAGAACTTGGACAGAAATTTGAAAGAAAATTGGATAGTGTATAGCCTGCCTAACACAAGGTGACAATGCTGCTCCACCATTGATATACTGTAGTACAGTGAATGAGTATTGTTACCCTAGGACATATTACTGGCATGAGTACCTGAAAGAAGATAACAGAAAAAAAGTCTGAAAAAATGAATACAGCCATCACACCTTAGGACTGCTAAGCTACAATATACTCAGTTTTTGTTCTTGGGTTTGGATATACTTTAAGTAAACCTATCATTATTGCACATCCTTGCAGATCACAAGCTCACAAACCTCAGACTCTATTATGCCAAAACCAACCACCTTGCACTTGTCACCTAAGCAGGGGCGGACGGACAACTGATGGGGCCCCCGGGCAATAGGGGATAATGGGGCCCCTGTGTCCTTGACCACACTCAAAAAAGCCTATGAAAAAGGTACCAGGGGCATCTCATGGGGCCCCCTACTGACCTCAGGCCCTCGGGCAGTGCCTGAGTTTCCAAATGGTCAGTCCACCCCTGCACCTAAGGCTTGTCTACACATGCGACTAAATTGCCTCCCTTTTGAAAAGTGAGCCACAGTGGATCACTTTTTAGAGGTCATTTGACAGGCAATGAGGAGACACCTGCGTGCTGGGTGGTTGCGACACAGCCCTATTCACTTGATTGAGTCGCATTCGGTAGCAGTACTCTGCGCTGAATGCAACATTTTGCTTAATTGCTGCCTCAGCTGAGAAGCAAAGCATTGCTGCTATGGCATGCGTTCATTTAGATTGTATTGTAATTGCACGGGCCCTATTTTTATTGTAAATCCCTGCACAAACTGTTAGCACTATATAAATCCTGTATAATAATAATAAGTACAGCTCTAAGCAGATTCTTTTCTCTGTTAGTCTAGGTTCCTAAACGTTTTCCGCAGCATTTTGCAGAAACGCATTACAGTCCATTTAACATGGTTTCCTATGGAACACGTTCAGGGGCGGATTGACAACTCATGGGGCCCCCAGGCAATAGGGGATCATGAGGCCCCTGTGTCCTTGCCCAAACTCAAAAAAGCCTATGAAAAAGTTACCAGGGGCATCTCATGGGGCCCCCTACTGATCCCGGACCCTCGGACAGTGTCCGAGTTTCCAAATGGTCAGTCCGCCCCTGGACACGTTCACATCTCTGCGTTTTTCACCCAGTGCGATTTTTGGAAAGGTTCAGGGACTTTTTTAAACGCAAAAAGTTGCATTTTTGGTTCATAGACTTCCATGGAAACACTGCAGAAAAGCATGTAATGTGCGTTTGCTGCATTTCTGATGCATTTTGCGTTTTAATCTGCCTAGCAACAACCGAAAACGCAGCAAAAACACATCAAAAACGCATCCCAGCCAATGTTATTAGTACAGGGACAATGTACAGTATTAGCACTGATTACTGTATTAGTGTCACTATTGATTTCAGTGTCAGTAAGGCTAGGTTCACACCTAAGAGTTCTTGAAGTGCATTTTGCCTGGACTACAGTCGATTTAACATGGCCTCCTATGGGTGAAGTTCACATCTCCGTGTTTTCAATGGGTGCGATTTTTGGAAAGGGACAAAGATCTTTTTTAAACACAAAACAGTGCATCCTGGTTCAATACACTTCAATTGAGATACTGCAGAAAAGCATGTAGTGTGTTTTTGATGCATTTTTGATGCATTTTGCATCTTTAATCTGCCCAGCAAAAAGTTGGCCAAAAAAAACCCCATAGAAACGCGTCAAAGACACATCAAAAAGCGTGTCAAAAACACATAAAATGTTTGTGCAAAAGGCACTCCAGAAGGGGATCAGATGCAAACTGCATAGCTGTGAACCTAGACTTAAGGTGGGTGGTAAAACCATGGCTCAACTGCCTGCTTTTACTTTTCCGTGGCTGCCTGTGTGAATGAGCTTTTAGTCCAGCAATGTGATAGATGGCATCACAGACCAATAGAAAAAGAAAGAAGAGTGAGAAGGTGGGACAGAGTTGTAAAAGTTGGTATCTAGGTAAAAGAGCACTCCATAGTAGATCGTAATATATAAATAATAAATATGCAATCCCTCACCTTGTAGGACAACCCTTGCAGTTTACAATTAGAATTGAAAGGCAAAACATTTGTGTATCGATCTAAAAAAACATTATAAATACCTTTGTTTCCCTGTATTATAAGTGACCACATACCCTCTGAGTTCCCTGTGCAGCTGAGAACAGAAAGCTGAGGAAAGGAGAAACAGCAGTACACTGAACTTTCCAGTGAATGGCTGTGCAGGAGGGGGAGTGTGTGAGAAGACATCTGATCATTGGAGGAGAGCGCACCGAGTTCCCAGCACAGCTAGAAAACTGACCATGCTGTGCTACCTAGTGTGGTCAGTTTTTGATAGGAAAGCAGAGGGACTGGCAGGAACACCAGAGATTTCACACAAAGGATGGAATACAAAGAGAAAAGAATACTTTTTTTCATACAAGTACTTAGTATAGCAGGCATGTATCAGGAATATAAAATGTTGGGTTTACATACTCTTTATGTAAAAAATTAGCCAGGAGTTAGGCATGAATTGGAATGCTTTCTTAATAGTCAGTGGATTAATAGGGGGGGGGGTCTAGGCGAAAAGCACATTTTAAACAAATATAATGCATTATAAGAAAAGCTTTACTGGGTGGAACACAGTTGTGAGATAATGTTTCCACATGTATTCTTGAGAGAATACTCATTAAAAAAAGAATCTTTTTCTGCGACTAATGTTTCCTATGTGACCTGACACACAAGAGATTTTTAATGACCTTGCAGCTCAATCATCCTGTACAGTTGGGAAATGCCGCAGTTTAATTGTGTCATGTAAACTTTACTAGATTTATCATCTCAATAGAATTTAATGGGCCAGGTGCTTAATCGTGCCTTTAGGAGATTTTGGGTGATTTTTTTTTCTTCTTTTGCCTTTGTGCGATTAATCTCATGGGATTAATCAAGCAATGCTCACATACAGTCATTTGATGTAGACTATGCAGTTTTTTAATCGCAGAGATTAAAACTTGCCCATGTAGCTGAAGCCTTCCTGTCTGAGACGGAATTTAAAGATTCTTCAACATACCGAAAATAGATCTTTTTTTCATCAATATCAAGATGAGGTATGCAAAACGAACTGTGGGAGTCTGCCTCTCAGAATGTTCCTATGCAGTACTGCCAGAAGACTGTTGTATTAACAGGTTTAAACATCTGATGAAAAAATCTTGCTCTGTGTAATACAATACTGATAGCTACAAATGTGCTCTGCTCCTTGCTTAATATTCTAGATAGGGTCCTGACAATAGGGAGGGCCAAAGATTACATGCTACTGCATCTCACAATTACTTTGGAAGTTTACGTACAGATTCACACAATCCCCTTTCAACTCTCTTGACAGTTATGGCTCATGTACATGGGGTGTGTGAAAAACTTTTCTGAACGCCGGAAACTGACTGCTAGAAAACGTTGGTTAAAAACGTCAGTTTACCCGCGTTTACCTACTGCGTTTATGCGCGTTTAGACGTGTTTGCGTTTAGAAGCATTTTTAAAAGATAACCTTAGGAGACCATCCCAAATGCCCAGAATGCACTGAAAAATAGTAAATATTTAACTATTTCAGACATTTTGTGAGAAATAGAGAGAGCAGAAGCAGAGAGAGCATTACTTTTTTGTTCAAACATTTTATTATTTTAACCCCTTGACGCCAATGCCTCCCGGCCCTTTAAAGGTTTCAGAAACAGGGAGGCGGGGTTTTAGGGTCATGTGACCGCCGTGATTTGTCGTCACGGTAGTCACATGATCGGGAAAGGTCCCGATCGAAAGAGGAGATCTGGACCTTTCCGTGAGTACCGGACATGCGTGCTGGGAGTGCGCAGGGAAGTGCGCTCTCAGTACATATGTTTTTCTTAATTAAATGTACGGCCGCTTGGTGTCAGGGCCCAGACGCCGGGAGGCCGCACATTTGTGTGTGGCTTGCGCCAAGAGGTTAAAGGCAAGGAAATACAGGTTTAGGACAATCCATATCATATGGGGACTCCATATGAAGCAGTGAAGATGGGACAGGGGGGAAGTAGGGTAGAAGGGGGGAAAGTGATAGAGCTTGAAGAAGGAGTGGAAGAGGGGGAAAAAGAACATGTGACTTCTAGGGGGGTGTAGAGAGACTCAAGACCATATCAATGTATAAACACAGCTTGTTGGATAGCCAAAGCAGTGGGTCAGGGAATATCAAGAAAGGAGTAATGAGTCGTCAAAGTACAGTGGGAGGAAATGTTCCCCCCATGGGGTCCAGATTGATAAAAACCTAGGAACGGCATCTAGAATGGTGGCTTCCACTTCAGCATGAATCATAGTCTGTGTAACCTTGTTCCTAACTGCTACAGTACACAAAGACGGAGATTTCCACAATCTGGCTATGAACTGTTTAGATGCTGTGATGACTTGCATGAGGAGTTTAAATTGAGGCTTAGAAATGCTGGAAGGGCGCACATTTAGGAGGGCTACAATTGGGTCAGGTGGTATTGATTTCATGAAGAGCCTGGATATCATATGAAAAATTTTGACCCAAAAGGCTCGGGCTACTGGGCAAGTCCACCAGATATGAAAGTAGGTCCCTATCATCGCACAACCCCAAAAGCATTCAAAGGAATAGCTGGGTGTATATTTAGCAATCCGAGAGCACTAATTTCTGATGGGTGTTGCAACTGTAGCAACAGTGGCTCATGAAACATGCTTGGCACTGTGGGAGGAGCTACATAGTGCTGTAATGCCTTTGGATGCATTCTGGAGTGCACACAATACTCCTTGTTCTTTTTTGCTGTGTTTTGATGTGTTCCAGTACAGTTCTGTACAGAAATAATGCAGCACATCTACCATTTTTTCCTGCACGTGAAACCTGGAACTGACTGCACTGGTGTACAAGTCCATTTGAATACATGGAAAATGCTGTGCATGCATTTTTGATGAAGAAAAAAAGGCACTGGGCAGCATCTGGATATGTACCAGCCCAAAAACGCGTCTAAATGCAAACGCGCATAAACGCGTTACAGCAGTTGCACGTGGTTATAAGCGTCTGGCATTTAAAACGCCGGTAAACTCTACTCCTGAACGCGATTTCTGTGCTTTCAAAGAAATGCCTGTAACCTCAACTGCCTCTAAAAGACTATGTGTACATGGATACATAGGAAAACATAAAGGAGAGTTCAGATTTCAGTGGCTGCTGAAAAAAACACACAACTGCTCCTAAACTTCAGTTCAGCAGCTGCAGTGTACACAAGCCCTTAAAGAAAAAGGTTTCAATTTCTACTGGATTCAGAATATCCTACTCCCACTCTCCATGATAGCATAATTACATGACCTCAGTTCATTGATCCTTGATCACATTGTTTATGATGATCCAATGTGCACTCCCTCCTTCAACTTCTTGAATCTCACTCCAGAATTTGCTCCTCCTATTTCAAATCTCTGTCATTTCTCCTTCTCACATGAGTCAGATCTTGCTTCTCCTTCTCATACATCCTTATTCCTTCTTCTCCTTCTCTCATGAGTAAGGTGTTGCTTTCCTCTTCACGTGTTCTTTTCACTTCTGCTCTGTTTTTTGTATTGCTCATCTGCTTCAAATGTGACTTCTGCTCATGAGACTCAAGTGGATCAGGTGTTACTTTTCCTTCTCATATGGGTCAGGTGGTGTTTGTCTTTCTCACATGGGTCAGTTGGGCCAAGTGTTGTGTTTCCTCCTCACATGCATTAGTTAGGTGTGGCTTATCCACCTCACATGGGTCAATTCACTAGCTGTCACATCTCTTTCCCCATGGGTAACGTATCATTTGTCCTGCAAAGGTGAGCCTTAGGTATCACTTGTTCTCCTCATATGTGTTAGTTGAGTCAGGTGTAGCTTGTCTACCTCACATGAGTCAATTTGCTAGGTGTCGCTTCTCGCCATATCGGTCATGTATCACTTGTCTTCCTAAGGTGGGTTAGTTGCCTTAGGTGTAACTTGTTCAACTCATGAATCATTTGGGTCAGGTGTTGCTTGTCAACCTCATGTGGGTAAGGTGAGATAGGTGTCACTTGCCCTTCTCATATGAGCCAGGTTTTGCCTATCCACCTCAAATGTATATTTTGTTCCCTCCTAGGATAGTTTGTAGCAATCGTGCACACAGAGATGGACGCGGTCATCCATTTTGCTCCAAACCCCTCCATCTTGTATATCTCTCTCCCAAATCAGATTCCTCCGATATCCCCCCTCCCTCTCTGTTGAGTGACATGTGGTCTGGATGATGACAGAGATCACAAGCAGCAAACTCATTGGGAGGGCGTCCTGGCTATAAACCCCAATTAGCTGGTGCCCATATGTCTGCGAGACTCTTGCTTGGAAAGGGATCGTAAAGCCATAAACCAAGTCCCTCGCTGAGCCTCAAAGACATTCCAGATAAGCAATAAAGCAGACATCACATTCAAGACCCACTTTGCCCTATGATTACATATCTTGGAATATGTTGGAATATGAGAGACTTACATAAAAACCAGGCAGATATTCAACCCGGTCACTTTAATACAAGTCGTCTGATATATTACACCCCCTATCTGACATATACAGGAAAGCAGAAAATGATATCTCCTTAACAGTCACAACAGGTATGTCATATTTCATATGTAGAAGTTCAGCAGAAGATTCTGCGTATTAATCTACTCGTGGATAGAATGTTATATGTATCCAGGGTTTGTTATGAACCATGACATCAACTGGGAGGGTTTTTGGTCATAGCTTGGGTCTCCGCCTGCCCAAATTAGGCGATTGGTTCTCTGCTTCAGGGAGACACCCTGCTGAGTTCCTAGAAAAAGCTAAGCTAAGCTGAGTTGAGCTAAGTTGAAGATTCTCCCTTTTAACATCAGAACTAACTTTGGGAGATAACGCATCCTTTTGACTCAGGAAACCTGATCTGCTTAAACCAAGGCTGACGGCAAGTACTTTAACCCTCTAAACTTCTGTTATCTATTTGCTGTGCTATTGCTCTCTGTATATTTATATATATATATTGGCTACATCTTTTTCTATAAATATTTTTATTGCACCCTTTTGACCTTTTAGTAATAAATCTTACTTTCTGAAAGTGTTGAACTGTTTCTAAAGCTCTTTAATGCAAACTAAGAACCCCTGCCTCTGGAGAGCACTACTGTGGGTGTTTAAACCTCTGTATAACCTGCCTGCGGTGACAGTGGTATACAGACGATTATTCAACCATCAGAGTGTTATTGTTGATATTGCCGAGTTTCCTCTCTGTACAAAAAGGAGGTGGTGGCAGTGTGAAGGGTTAATTGCGTAATTAACCTGACCCAGTAACAATCGCTCCCAGGCTGCCAGTACACCGATTGTGGTCCATTAGCTGGAAAACTTTTGTGCAGGGTGCAGTTGGGCATGGCATTGTTACGCACGTGACAGCACAGTTTTAGATTGGCTAGTCTTTCGGTCACAAGTTTGGTGAGAAGAGCTGGGGTCTGACGCCGCGATCGTCACATAGTTCATTTTCATCACTTCACACTTTTTCTCCCTACTGTAGCGCTACCTCCGGAGGAGCCGCTTGTATTTTTGCCCAGGTGTCACCTTGCTTCGCCCTGCAGCCAGGCACACACACTCTTTTGCTCATTGTCTTCAATCACCAGTCTAGGGGATGTTTGGTTTTGGAGTTTTATTGTAGAACTAGGGATAGGGAAGGGGAATTTAGTAGAATACTCCAAAATTAGAAAGAATCTAACTGAGGACATCTAGCTGACCTCTTAGTTGAACACTTTTGAAGTCCTGGCTAATAGCAGATAGCAAACTTCTCTTTAATTTGCAAGTAACAAGTAGTTTAGGAGTGAGCAAAGTCCCTTTAGTAGTAGTAGTAGTTGCAGGGCTGAGCACCTCAGGTACAGGCCTGTTATGGCAGACTGTGGCAATCTAAAGTAATAGAACTGAGCTAGGTCCTTTGCAGTAGCAACAGTCAGACAAGCTCTTCAGAACACTAGCCAGTGTTCCTTTTTTCTCAGACACACACTGACTATCAAGCACCAGAGGGGTAGCCAAGCACACAGAGTCCCCAAGATCTCTCAGTGTCTGTAATCATGAGTCCAAGGACATAATGGCAACCTCCCAAGCGACTCTCTCCAGGGATACTAGACAGATCTTTGGCAGACAGCTCCGCTCAGTCAACTTACTGTAGAACCAGGGTCACTCTCTCTAACTTCACGCCCTCAGGCCTGGATGGCAGCAAGTGCCAGGTGAAGCAAGCCTGCCTCCAGATTGGCGTGATGCAATCCTCTCTAGGGAAAGATGCTGAACCAGTTTGCTCACAGAACATAAATACCACTCCCAGCATGCAATGGGGCTGCCCTCCCCTGCAATTGGCCAGGACTGTATCCATATTCATGATGTTCATTTGCCTAGCCTCTACCTATGTTCTGGCATGCTCTCTTAACTCTCATAGCTTCCGGAAAGCAGGTGGAACTCAGGTGGAACAGAGCATCATGAGTATACCTGACTAAGAAATTACAGCATTCTATTAAGCAGAATACAGCAATTAATTTACCTAACAGCCTCTCTGGTAAGCAGAGGAACACGGCTATACTTATCCTAACTATACAAATCTTAGCACCTATCTAGGAGGGTGCTACATTATTAAAACCTACAGTGGACTCTATCTGCCATTTTAACAAAGATCCATAGGCCATAGGCTTCAATTAGCCTAAAAAAATCTACAACACTAGGAGTTCTGTGACTATCATTTTGTCCAAGCCCATAGACTGTAAGGGGTTGATTTACTAAAGTTGGAGAGTGCAACATCTTGTGCAGCTCTGCATAGAAACCAATCCGCGTTCAGTTTTATTTTTAAGTTTAATTGAACAAGCTGAAGTTAGAAGCTGACTGGCTACCATGCACAGCTGCACCAGATTTTGCACTTTCCATGTTTAGGAAATCAACCATTATTATTATTATTATACAGTATTTATATAGCGCTAAAAGGTTTGCTCAGCGCTGTACATTATAGTGGGGGACAGAACATGAGACAATACAGTAACAAAACAAAATATGAGGGGGTCAAGGGCCTTGCTATTTCGAGCTTACAATCTAGGAACCCTTAGGCGTCTATATTAACAAACGTCTGTTTCTCCAGCCCTCCCCCCACCTCATATGCATAGGAAGTAATAAGACAGTGGGCTATGGGAAAATGAATGTTGGAGCTCGTAAATTTGGACATGTGCGGATTTTACTTCTGGCCAAATGATGACCACTTCTAGTGATTTCTGTGCATGGGAAGCAATCAGTGAGAACCATGGGGAAATGGTCACCAGAACTTGTAAATGAGACACCTCAGGACATAAGTGATCAAAAAGTAAGTGGATTCCCCCATCCACACATTCAAGGTGGATGAAGGAATCCTCCCCGCTGTCAGAATACACTGATCAGAACTGCAGGTGATTGGCTGCATGCGCTGATTGAACACAAAGTTCTAACAATCCCATTTGAGAGGAGTCTATCACTAGGTCAGCTCTTCTCAAACATGATCAGCCGTAGATGGATCACATTTTATTTTACAGCCAAAAAAATGTCTTTTATATTTTGGTGTACAACCTTGGATACCAGTCCTCTCATATCAGTGAAAGTAACTTTTGTAAGTCTAGTATACCCCCTCAATCTAATTATCAGAGACCACTCATAGGTCATGTATTTCAGATTTCCATACTCACCTATCATTAAAAGTAAGCTGTGCCGAGAGAAATGCATAAGCTGCCCTTGCTGAGTCCCTTCTGAAAATGCTGGTGGTCTGACTGTCAAACTGATCCAATGGTTTCAGTACTTTTGGAGTAATTTGTATAGTGAAGTCAAATCTGAGCTCATTATTTAAACACAAGCAATGGCAGCATATGCGGTATATTTCTCTCATTGCAAGTTTATAATGCTTACTGTATACACATACCTCCTAACTTTTGGACTTGACAAAGAAGGATCGTTTTTAAAAGGGAAGAATGTGATGTGCATAGCACACCTCAGGAAATAGTCAATGTGACCAGCGAAAAAAGTGGGCATGACCGTGATTCCGCCACAGCCCTAAATTCCCTCAGCACAGACCACCTTCCTAGCCCCTTCTAACTACAGACCAACCCCCAGCCCCTTCTCAATACAGACCACCTTGTACAAACCATGCCCACAGCCACATATTCCACCTCCAGTTCAGCTCCCTTCCTGCCCAGCAGTACAGTACCCTCTTCCAGTAGAGACCCCCCTCCCTGTCCACCAGTACAGACCCCCTCAAATACAGACTGCCTCCCTACCTGCACAGACCCCCCCACAGTACAGACCCCTCTTTCAGTGCAGATTTCTCTCCACCAGCACAGACCCCCCTGTCTCCCCACCAGTACAGACCTCCCTCCAGTACAGTGTCCCCCCTCCAGTACAGAGGATCCCTGCAGTACAGACATCCTCCCTCCAGTAGAGAATCCCCCTTCAGTACAGACCCCCTCTCTCCCCACCAGTACAGAATTCTCTTCCAGTACAGACACCCCCTCCCCACTAGTACATATCACCCCTCCAGTACAAACCCCCTCTATTCCCACCAGTACAGACTCCCTTCTTATATAGGCCTCCTCTCTTCCCACCAGTGAAGATCATCATCCCTCCCCAGCAGTACAGGTTCCCCCTTCAGTACATACCCCCTCCCCACCTCCAAAACAAAGCTTTCCTTTCCATTACTGACCTTCTCTCTCTAGTAATGGCCCATTCCCCCCATTAAGTTAATTTGGCTGTAGCCAAGGAGCAGCTCCTCTCAGCTTGCCATATGCATGAGCTGCAGGGAGATTTGCAATAAGTTGGAAACCCCCCGGTCACATCGGGTGAGACTTGGCATGCGATTTGCATGCCATGCGACTTGCAAATCGTATGCCAAGTCGTACCCTATTGTCTTCTATTAGAGCGGTCATATCGGTGCGGTTCCGACTTGCATGCACTACTTTTGTTGTGATTTGCATAGACATCTGTGTCAGATGTCTTGCAAATTGCAATTGAAATCGGCAGGTCACCCTATTTTGAAATCGTGCAACTTCACTGTAAGTCGCACAATTTCAAAATCAGCTTCGATGTGACCAGAGGCTAAAGCCCTCTCATATGTAAATTCCATGGTCAGACCATGTTCTCCATGACTGTAATGTGTGCGGGGCATGTGGGCCCCAAGGGGGTGCCCACTGTGCCCTTACACATTTGTAAGCAGGATCCTCATTAGTCCCTAGCAACTACCATGCTGATCCAAGACACCTCCCATTGTCCTCCTGAGACAGGAATGGAATGGGGTACCATACACCTTGATTATGAACTCTGCTATTGTGGATATGTGACCCTGGCCTGAGGCACACTTCTGTAAATAAATTATTTTTCCGCACAGTCAGATATTTGAAACATTTTACCATGAACACGGACAGGGTACAAGTTCTCTCCAAGTCAAGTCACCCTGTCTAATTCTGCACATAAGTTGCAACACTGTCCTCTCTGGATCCATTTTAAACAAGGTGGGGGGGGGGGGCAACCAGCTCCTCTGCCTTTTTATCCATGTAGGTCTTCCATATTTGTTGGCTCTTCTCCCTTTCCTACTCCAGAGGGGCCTATCTCAGCAATGAAATGGAACTTTACATGGTAAGGGAACCAACCCAATCACACACACCTAGGGGCAGGAATCACAATAAAGGAAAATTAACCCCCGCTTACACCCTGAGAAGTGTGGAGAAATAACATTAGTTTCCCTTCTGTCTCTTCTGCAGTTGCACTTGTCACAGGCAGCTGCAGCTGTGTAAAGGTTTGTGTATATGCCATGGTTAGGTGGTAAAGGCCAGTTCAGGAGCTAGGAGGGTAGGCCCTATGATAAGGTGTGGTTTAGCCCCACCTACTGGACATAGGGTTACTTACTACTGACCTCTGAACATTGTGTCATTTACTCTTGACCTATGAACTCTGTAGTAAGTGATGCAGAGGTCAGTAGCAAGTGATGTTAAGGTCAGTAGTGGTGCAGACGTCAGTAGTAAGTGCCGCAGAGTAAGTAAGTAATGCAAAGGTCAGTAGTAAGTGTTGCAGAGTTCAGAGGTCATTAGTAAGTGACACAGAGTTCAATAGTGATGCAGAGGTCAGTAGTTAGTGATTCAGAGTTCAGAGGTCAGTAGTAAGTGACACACAATTCAGAGGTCAGTAGTGATGCAGAATCATTAGTTAGTGATGCAGAGATCAGGATTCAGTAGTAAGTGCCACAGAGGTCAATAGTAAGTGATGTAGCGTTCATAGGTCAGCAGTAAGTGATGTAGAGTTCAGAGGTCAGTAGTAAGTGATGCAGAGTTCAAAGGTCAGTAGTAAGTGACACAGAAGTCATTAGTAAGTAATGCAGATTTCAGGGGCCAGTAGTAAGTGGCACAGAGGTGAGTAGTAAGTGATGCATTGTTCAGGGGTCAGTAATAGGTGGCACAGAGGTCAGGGGTTAATAGTTAGTCACTTACTACTGACCCCTGAACAGTTGCCCCAATGTCTAATGTTGGGCCCTGGCCCCTACAATGTACCTTCACACCTCTTTAAGCCAAGTCCAATATTCACCAAAATTAGAAATGGGTATGCACTGCATTTTCTTGCTCCAGAGCCATGGGGCCCAATTTATAATTTTGCACACAGGCCCACTGCTTTCAGAAAACTCACCTGGTATGCAAGCAAAGTATACAAATGGCAGCAATAATCTATTGATTCTTGCTGGCGGCTGTCCCTGGCAGGCTTTGTTCACACAGGCATACTTAAGCCTACACCTATACAAGGGCTGTGTTTGTCTGCACAGGATGCCCATGTGTTCTGTGTATCTGCAGGCAGGTAGCCCTATTCATGTCAATTGGGAGGTGGTGGATGCCTGAACACAACTGCTGCTCTAAATTGGACATCTGTGTGGGTATGGGTGTGTGTCCTCAAACATATGCCCCCTGCGTTCCGGGACATGCACCCGCACTCACAAATTAGCAGCAGTGGCTGTTTCTGTGCATGCCTCCTCACTGGTTTAAGAACATGATCAAATAACTGAATGTCTCTCTGTGTTGCCCCCCATCCCCACCACCTCTATCGGCTCCCAGTGCTTGAAATATGTTAGACAGGCATCGTCAAGAAGTCTGACTGCCCCATTATCATAGGTTGTCCGTATATGACCTCATTCAGCCACCTACCTCATGCACTATTCATAACTCAATGTCTGGATGTCTAGGAGACAATATGACCACCAGAAATGTGCAAACCATACCAACCATTTTCTTTCTTTGTTATGGCCAATCCTTCCCTCTCTTTATGGGACACCCAGGGGCGGACTGACCATTCGAGCACTCGGGCACAGCTCGAGGGCCCGGGGTCAGTAGGGGGCCCCATGAGATGCTCCTGGTACCTTTCATTGGCTTTTTCATAGGCTTTTTTGGGTGTGGGCAAGGACACAGGGGCCCCATGATCCCCTATTGCCTGGGGGCCCCATGAGTTGTCAGTCTGCCCCTGGGGACACCTATCTGTGGCCAAATTAAAGTATATGTCTTGGCAAATAAAAAAAAAATACAGAAAAATACCTGATAATCCTGCCAGAAATCCACTGATCTCCTAACTCCCTAAAATGAGTTAAATTGTTACTAAACCCAGGACCCCGCATTCACTCTATATTTTCTCCCACAGAACATGGAAATGCAATTATTTTAGTAAATATAAACTGCTAAATACCTTTTCTCATCAGCAGTCAGAGCAATCTTGTAACTTTTATCAGTGTCCAGCAGAGCACTAGTTAAAGCTTGTAGAAGGAGTTTTCATTCTACCCTGTGAGGCTGCAGGACTCCTGACCCTCTGTCTGGACAGTGCTGATTGGTCCTGTGCTGATCATATGCACTCTTCCAAGAAAAAAAACCTCTCTAGCATATGCAGCTTGCCTCCAAGCCTCTGTTCTATCAGTATATATATCAGGGACAGTAGCAGAAGGGGAGGATCAGAGAAGATAAGATCAAACATCCTTTTTACACAATGTGGAGGATTAACCCCTTAGGTCCCACAGTGAGTATAACAAGCATGCTTTTCTGCATATAGAGACTGTTTTTACTGTTGTGAGTTTAGTAACACTTTAAGAACACAGTGCCTCTGCAGCAAATAAAACTCAAGTAGTGTCATCAGCCCTGCCCAAGACTCTCCTGGTATTTTTATGTACTTAGAACATATTTTAAGAGATCCAACATGGGGAAAAGTGCATTTATTACAGAGATGTACAGTCCTTTTTTAGTATCCAGACATACACTTAGAAATGAGATATTGGTGAACGTTCAACCTGGTTAATGCTTATTGTACAGTAAGTAAAACTGTGCAATTGTTATTTTATTATTCTGTACCATACTATGTTCTGATGCAGACTAATTATGCAACATTTGTATTTTATTCATATGTATGTACTTGTATTCTGAAATTGTTCTTGTTCTGGCTGGAGCTGAATTCTAAAAACCTTTCAATAGATGCTGACTATGACAAAATATAAACATGGTCATATGAATAACAGTACAGCATTTAAGAGCTGCAAAGTTGGTAAAATGGAGGACAATGTCCCAGAATCCAGGACAAACTGTATCATTTGACCAATATGATCAAAACAAAGTAACAAAAGCAATGCATAGGCTGGTAAAAGTAACAATGTAATGCCATGGGAAAATAGTAAGAAATAAACCATAACAAATCCTAACAAAATCAAGGCCACAAAACAACAAAATGAATTCAAGGCCTTCAAATTGCAGATACGCCCTGCATCTGCAAATAAAAATAACAATGAAGAGAAACCATGGTCTTTGTATTTCCAGAGACCCAGTTAGTCATCCTACCTGGTGAAATCACCTCCGTAACTTGATTTGAAATAGCCATGTTTAATAAATATCCAGAACATTAAGGCTTGGCAGATAGGCAGATTGCTAAGATTATTGTGATTTACTTGCTAACCATACAAGTTAACCGGTGTTGGTTAACGGGAAAGAATGCTCAACTATGTCTTCATTGATCAAGGTTTTGGGTAAAGGGAAAGAATAATCAACTATGTCTTCATTGATCAAGGTTTTGGGTAAAGGGAAAGAATAATCAACTATGTCTTCATTGATCAAGGTTTTGGTTAAAGGGAAAGAATAATCAACTTTGTCTTCATTGATCAAGGTTTTGGTTAAAGGGAAAGAATGGTAAGCTAAGTCCTCATTGATCAAGGTTTTGGTTAAAGGCAAAGTCTGGTCAATTAAGTCTTCACTGATCAAGATTTTGATTTTACTGCTTCCCCACCGCCCTATAGCAGAGATACTGCTACAGGGCTGCACGAGTGCGCAAAATCACACACACACACATATATATATATGTGTGATTTTGCATTCCTGGGTAGGACTACCCGCGCCACCATTCGTGGCCACGGCTGTCAATCACCGAGTCCCGCCCGGTGATTACTTGCCGGCGCCTGGTGATTGCTGTGCATCTCCGACAGGGAGAACTGTTTGTGAGCAAAACAGTTCTCCTCCCTGTCATTTCGTGCACACTGCTTTGGATGGCTGTGCACAGCACAGCCATGCAAAGCAGTGTGCTTACAGTGAAGCACACGGACACAAACACAAGTAAAACAGCACACAGTTAACCCTTTGATCACCCCTCATGTTAACCCCTTCCTTCCCAGTGTCATTAGTACAGTGTCAGTGCTTTTTTTTTTAGCACTGATCACTGTATTGGCGTCAATGGGGATGTCAGTGACACCAAGTCAGTTTCCCCCAGTGTCAGAATGCCCGCCGCAGTCCCGCTATAAGTCGTTGATCGCTGCCTTTACTAGTAAAAATGAAAAGAAAAAAATCCCAGTATATATACCGCCATTTGTAAATGTTATAACTTTCACGTAAACAAATTAATTTACACGTATTGTAAATTTTTTTTGTAGCAAAAGACATGTAGCAGAATACATTTTGGCCTAAATTTATGACGAAATTTGATTTTAAAATTTTTTTTACTGAACATGTTTAATAGTACCAACACACCACCTCCCAGTAAAACACTCGAACACTTGATCGCTCCTCAAGTTATCCCCTTCCTGCCAAGTGCCATTAGTACAGTGTCAGTGCTTTTTTTTAGCACTGATCACTGTACTGGTGTCACTGGGAATGCAAGTGACACAAAGTCAGTTCCCCCCAGTGTCAGAATGCCACAGTCCCACTATAAGTCACTGATCACCGCCAATTTGTAGACACTATAACTTTCACGTAAACCAATTCATTTACACAGATTTTTTTTTTAGCAAGGAAATGTAGCAGAATACATTTTGGCCTAAATTTATGATGAAATTGCTTTTTTAAATTTTTTTTACTGGACATGTTTAATAGCAAAAAGTCAAAAATATTGTTTTTTTTTCTCAAAATTGACGGCCTTTTTTTATAGTGCAAAAAATAAAAAACTCGCAGGCGATCAAATACCACCAAAAGAAAGCTCAATTCGTGGGAAAAAAAGGGGCGTAAATTTCATTTGGGTGCAGCATTGCATGACCGCACAATTGTCAGTTAAAGTAACGCAGCGTCGTAATGCAAAAAATGGCCTGGTCAGGAAGGGGGGTAAATCCTCAGGAGGGCAAGTGGTTAAAGGAAAAACACAGTCAACTATTTCTTCAGTGATCAAGGTACTTTTGTAAGAATATGCCTCCTGCAGGAAGAATTGATGAGCATTAGTCTAATGTTCCTTTTAATTAAAGCTGTTGGAAATTACATTATTTACATAAGTAACAAGTCATAATGATGTTAGGATGAAACTGATGAATCTTTATTTGAAAGGAACTTCTACTGGCATTGCTGCCCTTCTGCTTACTGGCTTCACTATTTTCTGAGTCAAATGTTAATAAAAAATCAAAGACAGCTTTCCTCTTCTGATAAATCAGCTGATACCTGGAGTGTACTTTTATAGTTCTAGGCATGTTGAATACAAACAAAACTGTACAGGAATGCCTGCCTATTCAGGTTAATCTCCTATAAAAGTCCAGGTTTATTGTAATTACCTTAAGGGCCCATTCACATTATGGGATCAATTTATAAAAGATTTTCAGAGCAAATTGCTTCTGGACATGTGTCTGTATTTTAAACATACATTTTTAAAGAGGACTCACTGTATGTGTTATGTGGCAGATGGGCAAATCTTTTTTTAATGTAACCTCCTTCTGCCCACATAACACATATGTGCAATGGCAAGGAGGGTGGACTTTAATATCCATGCACTGCACATACCTGAGCTGCTCTCTGTCCACAGTCATGATCATGAGTCGGCAGGACTGGCTCCCAATACTTCCTGCCCCCTGGACGTACAGACCCTATTATAGGGAAGCTGGGTCTGGAAAGGATGGGGTTAAATGTGATGGGTGACTCTTGTTTGTCTTGGAACCTCTATATTATGTTGTACACAGCGGTTAATGGGTGAGTCTTGTTTTAAAACAATAGATGAATTTTCAGGAAAAAATTGACAAATCCTCTTCAAAAATGCTTGGTGAATAGGGCTAATCCTCTCTGAATATGGAAAGCAAGATTCACCCACCAAACCAAGCAAGATTCACCCATCTGCTGCATCCTCTTTGACAGTGAATACCAAAAAATACAGATGAATGAATGGTATGTCCAGAAAACATTCCCTGTGCAAATCAAATAACAAATCTTATATAAAAGTGCATTACTTTAATAATTTATATACAGTATCTCACATAAGTGAGTAATCCCCTCACATTTTTGTAAATATTTTATTATATCTTTTCATGTGACAACACTGAAGAAATGACACTTTGCTACAATGTAAAGTAGTGAGTGTACAGCTTGTGTAACTGTAAATTTGCTGTCCCCTCAAAATAACTCAACACACAGCCATTAATGTCTAAACTGCTGGCAACAAAAGTGAGTACACCCGTAAGTGAAAATGTCAAAATTGAGCCCAAAGTGTCAATATTTTGTGTGGCCACCATTATTTTCCAGAACTGCCTTAACCCTCTTGGGCATGGAATTCACCAGAGCTTCACAGGTTGCCACTGAAGTCCTCTTCCACTCCTCCATGACAACATCATGGAGCTGGTGGATGTTACAGACCTTCCGTTTGAGGATGCCCCACAGATGCCCCACAGATGCTCAATAGGGTTTAGGTCTGGAGACATGCTTGGCCAGTCCATCACCTTTACCCTCAGCTTCTTTAGCAAGGCAGTGGTCGTCTTGGGGGTGTGTTTGGGGTCGTTATCATGTTGGAATACTGCCCTGCGGCCCAGTCTCTGAAGGAAGGGGATCATGTAATGCTTCAGTATGTCACAGTACATGTTGGCATTCATGGTTCCCTCAATGAACTGTAGCTCCCCAGTGCCGGCAGCACTCATGACACTCCCACCACCATGCTTGACTGTAGGCAAGACACACTTGTCTTTGTACTCCTCACCTGGTTGTCGCCACACACAAATGACACCTTCTGAACCAAATAAGTTTATTTTGGTCTCATCAGACCACAGGACATGGTTCCAGTAATCCATGTCCTTAGTCTGCTTGTCTTCAGCAAACTGTTTGCGGGCTTTCTTGTGCATCATCTTTAGAAGAGGCTTCCTTCTGAGATGACAGCCATGCAGACCAATTTGATGCAGTGTGCGGCGTATGGTCTGAGCACTGACAGGCTGACCCCCCACCCCTTCAACCACTGCAGCAATGCTGGCAGCACCCATACATCTATTTCCCAAAGACAACCTTTGGATGTGACGCTGAGCACGTGCACTCAACTTCTTTGGTCGACCATGGCGAGGCCTGTTCTGAGTGGAACCTGTCCTGTTAAACCGCTGTATGGTCTTGGCCACCATGCTACAGCTCAGTTTCAGGGTCTTGGCAATCTTCTTATAGCCTAGGCCATCTTTATGTAGAGCAACAATTCTTTTTTTCAGATCCTCAGAGAGTTCTTTGCCATGAGGTCCCATGTTGAACTTCCAGTGACCAGTATGAGAGAGTGAGAGCGATAACACCAAATTTACCACACCTGCTCCCCATTCACACCTGAGACCTTGTAATACCAATGAGTCACATGACACCAGGAAGGGAAAATGGCTAATTAGGCCCAATTTGGACATTTTCACTTAGGGGTGTACTCACTTCTGTTGCCAGCAGTTTAGACATTAATGGCTGTGTGTTGAGTTATTTTGAGGGGACAGAAAATTTACACTTTTATACAAGCTGTACTCTCACTAAATTGTAGCAAAGTGTTATTTCTTCAGTGTTGTCACATGGAAAGATAGAATAAAATATTTACAAAAAAGTGAGGGGTGTACTCACTTCTATGAGATACTGTATATTTTATTATGTTGTTTTTTTATATTGTATTATCAATTTTGAATGCAGAAAAAACATGAAGCGATAACTGCATTTTCCACTATGTGCGGTTTGGTGTGCCGTACTGCATGTGTGTTTCCAACTGCTGTACACATTATATTATGCATAAATGTGTGTTCCAGTAGCATGTGTTACCATTTGGTAGAATGCACCCTTAAGCCCCCATTCACATCAAGCCTGACTTTGAAATCGTGCGACTCACAGTGATGTCGCACAATTTCAAAGTCGGGGGACCCGCCGATTTCAGGTGCGATTTGCAAAACATCTGATCAGGGGCGGACTGACCATTTTGAAACTCGGGTACTGCCCGAGGGCCTGGGGTCAGTAGGGGGCCTCATGAGATGCCCCTGGTACCTTTTTCATAGGCTTTTTTGAGTTTGGGCAAGGACACAGGGGCCCCATGATCCCCTATTGCCCGGGGGCTCCATGAGTTGCCAGTTCGCCCCTGCATCTGAGACTAAAAGTAGAGCATGTACTACTTTTGAAATCGGTTCGGCTCCGATCAAGTCAGAACCGCACCGATATGAATGCTCCAATTGCGGACAATAGGGTGCGACTTGGGCAGGGCATGCAAATCGCACGGCAAGTCGCACCGATGTGAATGGGCTGTAAAGCATACTCACACATTTCAAACAGTATTTTGGAAAGTTTTGGTTACCTTTGCTTACGCGATGGAATCACAGGAATCACAGGGGTGTTGCACCTATGAACACCATAACAGCTTTGATTTCCTGCCTGTGAGCAGGCAGGTACATGAAGAAGTATAGAAAATGTATGTAACAGACGTTTTCCACCATTTGTACACAGGGGATGTGTGAGACTATCCAATATATTGACATAGATTTATGTCCCTCTCATTTGGGTCAATGGGAAGGAAGAGAGACCTGTAACATGCTATAAAACCATCTCAGCATATTCACAGTCAGATTTTTAGCTTAAACATATCTCTCTAGCTACTTTTCTTCTCCTTTTACTCATTTTGTTTCTTATTCAGGCACACATTCACTTTGCTTCCTTCACTCTTTACTCAGGTTATCTGGATCTAAAAGCTTTAGATAAATTACACCTGGCTCCTACACTTTTTTCAATCTCCTCTGTGCATGGTTCTTCCTGCTTTGTTTCATTTTATTGCCTTTTTTTGTACATTTGTGTCAGTTCTATTCTAGCAACTTTTCAGGTTCACCGAATTGTTGCGGTACCATTCACTACACACTTTCACACAGATGTATATATTCCCACTTTCAATTTCTACTCTTTCGTTTTTTGTCTGTTTCCAGCATCTTACAGCTAGGCTGTCTCTTCCTGTTTTGGCTTCAGCTGCGTGCCAACGATATGGGTTATCCAGTCCTCTCCACAGCGCCCAGCCAAGACTGACTTGGTTGGTTGCTTCCTTATCGCACTCCATGTTTTAGGCCAGCATTGTTTCTACTAGCGTTTTATCAATTTGCGTCTTTTTTTTAATGTGTAAGTACTAATACATTTTTACGATTGATTATAGATCTGTACATGGGTAGGCTTGGTTTTGTTAGTTTTTTTTGTAATGTATGATATATACATTAAAAATGTATATTTTTAATGTATATATCATATACATGAATACACATAAAAATGTATACAAAATATACAAAAATATATTTTTAATGTAAGACACAGCATCATCATTCATTCTCACTGCTCCTGAAGAAGTGAACGTTGGTTCACGAAATGTATCGAGATTTGTCAGTGTTGGATTTATTTTAATATGTTAAACATTTTGTATGCATTATGACTATTTATACTTCTATGTGCACCGTGTTTATATTTACTTTGGTCTATACACTTATCTTAAAGTGAAGCTCCACCCAAAAAGGGGAAGTTACACTGGTACTGGTAAATACTGGTCCCACGCTCCCCATGAGGAATTGGCACCTTTGCAATGAGTACACCACTGAATCATGGGGCAGATGAGTGGCTGTTTTTTAACTGCTTCCCGTCCACACTGTAGCAGAATTACTGCTACAGGGTGGCAAGGGTGCGCAAAATCACATATATATATACATGAATTTGCATTTCCAAGTAGGGGGAGGCGTGCAAGCCCTACTTACACCGCTATTCACAGCTGTGGCTGTCAATCATCGGGTCCTGGCCGGCTGTTTAGTAAACAAAACAGTTTTCTCCCCTGTCAGCTCCAGCAGTAAAACAGCACACAGTTAACCCTTCAATTGCCCTGCATGTTAACCCCTTAACCTCCTTAGCGGTAATCCCGAGTGTAGCTCGGGGTAAAATTTCTATACCAAGAGCGGTAACCCCGAGCTACACTCAGGCTTACCATGCGGCAATGCTCTGGGGGTTCCTGCAGCACTTAACTTGTCCTTCGCTCCCGCGATGTGTCCCCTGCAGCATCCCCGGCCATCTCCTCCGGCCGATGCCGGCATCCGACTTCTGTGTTCCGGTCCCTGTGACGTCGGGACGTACAGGCGGGAAATTTGAAATTTTAAAAAAATGTAATTTTTGCTGTCATTGCTGTTTCAATGCATTTCACATATATTTTGTCCCTACTGCTTTGTCCTGTGCCCTGCCTGCATTTTGAATGTTCTTTCTGCCTGGAAACTTAGAAAAGTCCATGGCGTCCAAAAAGCGTCCCTTTACGTCAAAAGCGGTTTTAGAACAGCGATAGTAAATCAGAACCACTTGCAGAATTGAATGATGATTCGTGGGGGAAATTCGTCATCAGACACTGAAAACGATTTTGCGACTTTGCTCAGCGATGTGCGAATTTGCCTCTGTATTTCAAATTTCAGTGTTTTTGGTTTGATTATATTATTGAATTAAATTTATTATTATTATATTATTATTTGTTATGATTATTTATTAAATTATAATTTATGATTTCGTGTTTCAAATTTTATCATATCTGGAATGTTTAATAGACTCTTGTTCGTACAGATTTCAGTGAGTTATTCCTAAAAATTACAGCCTACAATAAAAAACTACATATTTCCATGCAAAAAAATGGTACCGCTTTCAGCACAAAAAATCAGAAAGAATCAGACCGCCAAGGAGGTTAATGCCCAGTGCCATTAGTATAGTGTCAGTTCTTTTTATTAGCACTGATCACTGTATTGGTGTCACTGGGGATGTCAATGACACCAAGTCAGTTCCCCCCAGTGTCAGAATGCCCACCGCAGTCCTGCTATAAGTTGCTGATCTCCGCCATTACTAGTAAAAATTAAAAAACAAAAATTTCCAGTATCTATACCGCCATTTGTAAACACTAAAACTTTCATGTAAACCATTTCATTTACACGTATTGGGATTTTTTTTAGACTTGTCGCAGAATACATTTTGGCCTAAATTTATGATGAAATTTGTTTTTTTTAATTTTTTTACTGACATGTTTAATAGCAAAAAGTAAAAAATATTGTTTTGTTTCTCAAAATTGTCGGTCGTTTCTTTTTATAGCGCAAAAAATAAATATATAATTTGGCTGCAGCGTTGCATGACCGCACAATTGTCAGTTAAATTAAAGCAGCTCCGTAACGCAAAAAATGGCCTGGTCAGGAAGGGGGGTAAATCCTCTGGAGGGCAAAAAGTTCAGCAGCTACAGTTTTTGTAGCTTCTGACTTTTATTTTTTTAGCTTTGACTGGAGCTCCACTTTAAGTGTTTTTAATATGTATTTTTGAATAACATGTAATGTTTTTAATTTTGTTATTTGCATGACTTGTGAAGTCCCTTGGAAACTCTTTTCTATGTATTAAATTTGTTTTGGGGATTAAGGCATGCTTCATCCACACATATTAGCCATCTATTATTATATTATTATTAGCTTAAACATTCTTACAGCCAATAAACCATTCTGTTTTGGGTGTATGGTTTGTGTGAATTCACCTTTTTTACTTTTCTCTTTAATAAATCACCGTTTATCAATTCAATTCCAATTTAGTTTTTAGTTTTGGTCAAGAACAGTGGAAAATAATGACTAATGTTTGTGGTTTTATTTGTATCATCTCATTATAAAATTCAACACTGTGTTAAACATTTTTCAAAGAAGGGTTGACCTTTTTCCAGTGCATCAATTATTTGTAAATTATAATTTAAAGTGATTGTAAAAGGAAAATGTTTTGTCTTTAAAATACCAAACATGTTATATGTAAATGCTTTGTGTAATGATTTTGCACAGAGCAGCCCCAATCTTCCCCTTCTTGGGTTCCCCCAGAGGTGGTCCTGGCTCCTCCCCCCGCTGAGTGCCCCCATAGCAAGCCAATTGTTATGGGGGCACTCAGGCTGGCTCAATCCTGAGCCATGCTCTGTGTGTCCATTGACACAGGGCATGGCTTGGCCCCACTCCTGCATCCTCCTCACTAGCTGTGATTAACAGCAGCAGAAGCCAACAGCTCCCACTGCTGCATCTGAGCCAGTGAGGAAAGAGAGAAACGATGCTGCTCTCATGCACAGTGCTGAATAGACATCGGACTCGGGTAAGTATATGGAGGGGTTTGGGGGAGCCTTAAGAACCACTTTAAGTTCAGGTTGCAAAGAGCAATAACCCATAGCATCTAATTAACTATTATCCAGGCATTACTCAAATCTACAGTCCAAGAAAAAAGTCTGGCAGCACGGTAAGTATTGTTAAAGAACTTCCATTTTTAAGTAAACGGAGATAAAAATGCAGCCAAGGAACTTACGCGTTTCTATCATTTGTTGCGCTATATGCACAGCCTATAATAAAATAAATCTTCTCATTTCGGTGTCACTGTTTCTATTTGTGTTAAAACTGCACAGCTTAATGTATGACCTCTGTATGTAGTCTAAGAACTGACATTTCCTGTGAAGAAACTACATATCTCACAATCCCTGGGTCTCTCAGTCCAGTGCTCTGCAGGTGAGAACTAAACAGTAATTAGATCTGACACAGACACAAGCAGGCAGAGCAATTAACAGGGAGATCAACATGCAGTCTTTCATCACAATACCACTCTCATATTTGTGATGCAACACAAAAAATGGGGAGACATGGACTGGACCCGGCATTACAGAGGACAAGACGTTGCCTGTCCTTTTAACAAATAGGGACAAGCAGGGTAAATGAATACATGGATACAGGGGAATCGATCAGCCACGATACTATAAACTCTAGCCATAATTGGTGAGCTCATCATTGCAAAGTAAGGCCAACAAAGGACATAGGTAATATAACTACACTGATACTTCATGAAAACAACAAAAACATTTGAAAGTGTATAATGCCTTTAACCTCCCTGGTGGTATTCCCGAGTGTAGCTCGGGGTAAAGTTTCAGCACCACAAGCGGTAACCCCGAGCTACACTTGGGCTTACCATGCGGCGCTGCTCCGGGATCCCTCAATCACTTACCTTGTCCTGCGCTCCCGCGATGTCCCTCCTGCAGTGTCCCCGGCAATGTAATCCGGCGGATGCCAGCATCTGTCATCTGGGTTCCGTCCCCTGCAAGCGTCGGGACGTACGGGCGACGGAACGGCGAGAAATTTGAAAATGACAAAAAGTGACATTCACTAAAATCACATAGTAAAACATTACTGTATCAAAGCATTTCACATACATTTTGTCCCGAGTGCTTTGTCCTGTGCCCTGCCTGCATTTTGACTGTTCTTTCTGCGTGGAAACTGAGAAACGTCCATGGTATCCAAAAAGCGTCCCTTTAGGTCAAAATCGGTTTTAGACCGGCTAGAGAACAGCGATAGTAAATCAGAACCACTTGCAGAATTGAGTGATAATGATTCGTGGAGAAATTCATCATCAGACACTGAAACCGATTTTGCGACTTTGCTCAGTGATGTGCGAACTTGGCGCTATATTTCAAATTTTAGCGTTTTTGGTTTGATTATATTATTGAATTAAATTTATTATTATTATATTATTATTTTTTATGATTATATATTAAATTATAATTTATAATTTCGTGATTCAAGTTTTATCCTACCCGGGATGTTTACTAGACTCTTGTTCGGACAGATTTCAGTGAGTTATTCCTAAAAATTACCTACAATAAAAAAAAAACATATTTCCATGCAAAAACATGTACTGCTTTGAGCACAGAAATATGGACATAATCAGACCGCTAGGGAGGTTAATATAAAAGCATAGAGATACATATGTTGTAAGTGGCACGAGAAATATTTGATATGTAAAACATCATATCCAGAATATAATGCACAGAAAAGGAATTATAGATATATTTGTAAGTAATATCATTGTGATGCTGTTAGGTACACAAGTCCTTTATGTAAATCTTTTGAAGGTGTAGTGGCCTGTATTGTGGACTGCACCCTTTGCAGAAATTGCGCACACCAGCATTGTCCTTTTCTTGGCAATGCTCAGTGTTCAGCTCATTTGCATCACCATCTGTGTTTCCATGCATAACTCTGAAAGTTTGAAACATCCTGATTCTTGCAAATCTGTACATTTTAATTAAGAGCATTTGTGCAGCACTGTAAATGTCAAATAGTGCTGTTTAGCTGGATTATTGTATGTTTTTGTGCCTTTATACTGCATCTCCCATTGATATACCGAGTCCACTCTCTGTGAAAAGTAAATAGAAGACACCTGCTTTTCCTGTCAGAAAATAAGTGTAGTAACCGCTCAGGACTTATTTTGAGTGATTTTTTTCCTCAGTTAAATAAAATCCGATTGGTTACTCCTTGTTCCATTTGATTGCATTAACCCAACAAATCTTCCTGACTTCTGCCAGAACTACAGTAAATTAAGCCATCACTCGTGGCTATGTACGAGGATATGCAGGGGCCAAGGTCCCATACAAACAAAGCTCTTGAATCCATGTACAAATTGTAAATTACTGGAAATTAAATGCAGCCATATACATTGTTACTAAACTGAAAAAAAAAAAATGTTGACCAATTATTGTATCCTAGCAAGGCAAATCAATGTATTATATTATAACAGGATTGCTAATCATTTACTTAAATCTAATTATGGATTTTACTATTCACAGAACAGCAAAATTCTTTTATTATGGTTTGTTCAATTAATTGCTTTTGGATCTTTATATATGGTTTGACAAATTAAGACATTGAGGTTGATTTACTAAAGGCAAATAGGCTGTTCACTTTGCAAGGGAATTTCCCTTAATGTGTTAATTGCTGTGTAATTTCACTTTGCAAAGAACACCCAATCACATGCCTGGACATGATTGGTATAACTGAAGTCAGCATAGTTTCACCCTATTTACTTATTTGCTATGTTTCCTCTATTTCACCTTATTTACTATGTTTCTTTTGTAAAGTGCAGCAAACCCCTGCAAAGTGAACAGTAGTTGCCTATAGTAAATCATCCCTATTATGTCTGCTTAATAATTTGCATACACTGTTACATTGATGTGTGCACAAACCAAGCCAAACATATAGCATATATGCTCACAGTATCTAGTGTGTGGATGCGATCCTCGATAGATGTGCACAAGTATGACAGCATACTGTACATACAGCGAATGCACAGGCAAATCTGCTTTGCTGAACAGCATATGCGCCACCATCTTAAAGCGGAGTTCTACCCAAAAGGGGAAGTTCTGCTGTAAAGATTAGCCCCCTGCTTCCCATCAAGGATTGGTACCTTTGGGAAGCGGGTACCCGAAATTGACAGGTACCAGTTCCCACTTCCGCTGCAATCGCCTAGGTCAGTGGTCGGCAAGCCGCGGCTCGCGAGCCACATGCGGCTCTTTACACGCTTTAATGCGGCTCTTGTGTGCCGGGCGCCCGCTCCCCTCCCTCCTCTCGGGCGGCAGGGACTCTGCAGCGTGATCCAAAAAAAAAAACAGCCAGGGCAGCGCGCTCAAATGCAATGATTGGCCAGTCTCGCTGCCACTCACATCCTGATAGCCAGTGATTGGCTGTCAGGATGTGTGTAGGCGGGGCAGCGTGACGAACGTGAGAGGAGCTAGGCTCCTCTCACAGTCCGCCCTGAAGACCGGAACGGCGCGGGAACACGGCAAGAGGAACGCGCGGAGCAAAGGTAAGTGAATTGACACAGGGGGGACTTGGCTTACTACTTGCTACTTACTTACTACTACTATATGAGGGATGAATTAATATGGGGGATGAATTACTATAGGGGGGATGAATTACTATGGGGATGAATTACTATATGGGGGATGAATTACTATAGGGGGGATGAATTACTATGGGGGATGAATTACTATAGGGGGGATGAATTACTATATGGGGGATGAATTACTATAGGGGGGGTGAATTACTATAGGGGGGATGAATTACTATATGGGGGATGAATTACTATATGGGGGATTAATTACTATATGGGGGATGAATTACTATGGGGGATGAATTACTATATGGGGGATGAATTACTATAGGGGGGATGAATTACTATAGGGGGGATGAATTACTATATGGGGGATTAATTACTATATGGGGGATGAATTACTATGGGGGATGAATTACTATGGGGGATGAATTACTATATGGGGGATGAATTACTATATGAGGGATGAATTACTATGAGGGATGAATTACTATATGGGGGATGAATTACTATATGGGGGATGAATTACTATATGGGGGATGAATTACTATGGGGGATGAATTACTATATGGGGGATGAATTACTATATGGGGGATGAATTACTATATGGGGGATGAATTACTATGGGGGATGAATTACTATAAAAACTTATTGAAACTAAAAACTGTGTACCATCCTATGTATTTTCAGTTTTAAAAATGTGGCTCTCAAAATAAATTTCAATCGTGGTTTTGGCGAGATTTGGCTCAGTTGAAAAAAAGGTTGCCCACCACTGGCCTAGGTGATCGGAATGTGGAAGTTGTCCTCCTACCCTCCCTCCCCGTAGTCTTGTGGGACACGTGACAGGTCCCAGAAGACGACGGGGCCATTTTGGAAGTGCAAGCTGTCACAGCCGTGTGCCCACACTGAAGATGCTGGCGCCTGGAATACAGGACTGCCGGTGAAACGAGCTGCGGCAGGGGCACCACGGGATTGTGGGACAGGTGAATGGCTGTTTTTTAGAGTTTTTGTAGCTGCTGACTTTTAATTTTTTACAGAGTGAGTGGAACTCCGCTTTAATGTACATCGAGTGATGGAAATCTAGAACAAAAATGGGATCTTAGGGCCATCTTACATTGATTAGCTATTTTGTAGGAAAAATATAGGATGGAGTGTGCACTCATCCCTAAAGATGACTGTAAAAAACAAAACAAAAAAAAAACAACTAACAGTGGTATTAAGCCCAAAAGCAAACATTTATTGAATTAAAACTTACTAATTGTTAAATTTAGTGACTGCATTCGTTTTATTTTTTAGGCTTTGTTTCCTTTATTTTCAACTGGTGATCCTGCAAGTAATTCTGTTGCTTTTCAACAGAACAACCTATCCTGCAGATGTAGCAATTAAAGTTGCTGTAAAGGCTCAAGGTTTTTTACCTTCATGCATTCTATGCATGAAGGTAAAAAACCTTCTTTGTGCTGCATCCCCCCCAGCCTCCCCTCACCCCCCAATGAGCCAATGAGATGTGAGCGGGGGCGGGGCCAAGCCAAGGCTCCGTGTGTGAATGGACACACGGAGCAGAGAGTGCCCCCATAGCTGTGGGGCACCCGACAGGAGGAAGGGGTCGGGAGCACCGGCAGGGGACCCGAGAAGAGTAGGATTCGGGCTGTTCTGTGCAAAACCACCACACACAGCAGGTAAGTATATGTTTGTTATTTTTTCTTTTAAAAAAATAAGCCTTTAAAATCACTCTAAGGCTCCAAGCATAACAGTATTTTTTTAAGTGCTTAGAAGCTGTTATCAACATTTTTTTCTCTGCTCTTAGAAGCTAAATAGTGCTATCCTATGTGTCCATGCACACTATGTTAGGCTAGTAGCATTTTTCAAGCTTCAGCGTTTAGGACCAGAAAAAAAATTGTTTTTGTAGAGTTTTTGGAAGCATGTTTCTGGCAGAAAAAATGCTAAATGCTACCAAACCACTACTAACATTTTTCTTCTAGCTGTTTTTCCTAAAGGTAACGTAGAAACGCTAATAAAATGCTAATGCTCCTAAACGCTTCTTAATGCTACTAAAAATGCTGTAACCAACGTTTTTTTATCCAGCGTTTTTGAGCTTACAAAAAACCGCTAGTGTGCATGGAGCTTCAAAGGTTAAGACAAACCATTTAACACTGACAGGGGTGCTTACAATGATCAACTTTATTTATATAAAACCTTTATCCCAAGAGGAAAAATCAGTTTGTTGTAACTCCTTATAAGGCCTCATGCACATGGGATGTTTGCTTTCCTCATTTAAATGCCACGTATTCCACATCCTGCTTAAAGCCACGTATTGCACACCCATATAGACGTGTTTAAAATGGTTGTAAACCTCAGACATGAAAAATGAACAAAGTATATCCTCTATAGTGTTTACTTTTCTCATTCAGAGCACCAAGTGTAATTTCTGTCTGCTGCCTTGTTCCTCTGCTATCACCATGAGTCACTTCTGATGAGTTTTCCTGACACCAACAGAAAAAAGGTGGGAGGAAGCCTCCAGCACACAGCCTGTGACTGACATCCTCAGCTCTGTTTCTATCTGCTCTGTGGAGGAAGGGGGTGTCTCTTCCCTACAATCAGCTTTCAGAGCTTTCCTTGCTCCCTTCTTTCCAAAGCTGAGAGATCGTGTGTAAATTCTGCACTTTGAATGGATGTAGAGAGAGAGGGATGCAGATAGACAGGTACAACTTATATAGGGGCAGGGGCGGACTGACCATTTGGAAACTCGGGCACTGCCTGAGGGCCCGGGGTCAGTAGGGGCCCCTTTTTCATAGGCTTTTTTGAGTTTGGACAAGGACACAGGGGCCCCATGATCCCCTATTGCCCAGGGGCCCCATGAGTTGTCAGTCCGCCCCTGGTAGGGGGATTAGTTTCATCTCTGTGTATCACCTAAGGTCAGTCAATTCACTGGATACTGTATATGTAAGGGTTTACAGCCACTTTATGATGCATCAAGCGTTTGAGCGTTAATGGATTCCACTGGCTGGAATATTAATTTGTTCTGGTCAGTGGAATACATTAGCGCTCAAACGCGCTTACACGCATCAGCATTCTTTCTGCTTTTCAGCTCTTCTCCTGAACTCGCTTGTGATGAGTTTTTTTTCAGCCAGTAAATGCTGCTCTTCCAATAAGCCTGTAAATGCATATGTGTGAATGAACACATAATGTAACTTAGAATTGCTTTTATGGGCTGAAAAAAACACACCAAACACCTGTAAAAACCTAATGTTTGCAGCCTAGTGTTCATTAGGCCTAAAGTGTAAGCTCGAGTTTGGCTTCCATTTGTTTAGTAAATCAAAATCTGCTAGTGGCCCTCTGTTTCCTCTTGTACCAAATTTTATTGTAACTGTAATGTCTACCTTCATTTGGTAAAGCGCTGTACAAACTGAGACAGGCAGATACTCTAGGAGAGCTGGACACGGCCATAGAAGGTCCTTAACCCATCAGCAGGATCGGTATCTGCTTCTTTGTGCAAGGTGGAACAGGACGAACACTGCCAGAGCCCTACAAAATGACCTCCATCAGGCCACTGGTGTGAATGTCTGTGACCAAACAAACAGAAACAGACTTCATGAGGGTGGCCTGATGGCCCAACGTCCTCTAGTGGGCCCTGTGCTCACTGCTCAGCACCATAGAGCTCGATTGGCATTTGCCATTGGACACAAGAATTGGCAGGTCCGTCACTGGCGCCCTGTGTTGTTCACAGGTGAGAACAGGTTCACCCTGAGCACATGTGACAGACGTGAATAGGTCTGGAGAAGCGGTGGAGAAGGTTATGCTGCCTGTAGCATCGTTCAGCATGACTGTTTTGGTGGTGGGTCAGTGATGGCCTGGGGAGGCATATCCATGGAGCGATGCACAGACCACTACAGGCTAGACAATGGCACCCTGACTGCCATTAGGTATTGGGATGAAATCCTTGGACCCATTGTCAGACCCAACACTGGTGCAGTGGGTCCTGGGTATCTCCTGGTGCATGATAATTCCCGGCCTCATGTGGTGAGAGTATGCAGGAAGTTCCTGGAGGATGAAGAAATTCATACCATTGAATGGCCTCCATGCTTGCCTGACCTAAATCCAATAGAACACCTCTGGGATATCATGTTTCGGTTCATCCGACGCCACCAGTTTGCACCTCAGACTGTGCAGGAGCTTAGTCATGCCCTAGTCTAGATCTGGGAGGAAATACCCCAGGACTCCATTGGTTATCTCATTAGGAGAATGCCCCAACATTGTCAGGCATGCATACTAGCATGTGGGGGCCATGCAAACTACTGAGTACCATTTTGAGTTGCTGCAATTAAATTTCAGCAAAATGTATTAGCCTGCCGTATAATTTTTTCACTTTGATTTTTGGGGTGTCTTTGAATTCAGTCCTCTGTAGGTTGATAATTTTCATTTACATCAAACGATGGAGCATCCTTATGTTCCTAACACATTACCTAGTCCATATCAGTATAGATATCCAGCATTATATTTTTCCCCATTGAGATGAGATCTGATATGTCTTTAAAGTGTTTCTTTATTTTTTTGAGCAGTGTGTGCATATATATACAGTACTGTGCAAAAGTTTTAGGCAGATGTGAAGAAATCTTGCAAAGTAAGAATGCTTTCAATAATATGAATTTGAATCGTTTATTTTTATAATTTTACAAAATGCAAAGTGAGCAAACAAAAGAAAAATCTAAATCAAGTCACAATTTGATGTGACTGCCCTTTGGCTTCAAAACCAGCATCAATTTTACACTTGCACAAAGTCAGGGATTTTGTGGGATTAGAGTCAAGTGTATACTTAACCAATTATACCAAGCAGGTGCTAATGATCATCAATTTCATATGTAGGTTGAAACAAAGTCATTAACTGAAACAGAAACAGCTGTGTAGGAGGCTTAAAATTGGGTGAAGAACAGCCAAGCAGCTACTAAGGTGATGTTGTGGAAGACAAGTCAGAGGTCATACACCATGGCAAGACTGAGCACAGCAACTAGGCAAAAGGTAGTTCTACTGCATCAGCAAGGTCTCTCCCAGGCAAAGACTTCAAAGCAGTTTTCAATTTCAAGATGTGCTGTTCAAGCTCTTTTGAAGAAGCACAAAGAAATGGGAAACATTGAGGACCGTAGACACAGTGGTTGGCCAAGGAAAAGTAATGCAGCAGATGAAAGATGCATCATACTTACTTCCTTTGATGTTGGAAGATGTCCAACAGTGTCATCAGCACAGAACTGGTGGAAATCAGTGGGATCCAGGTACACCCATCTACTGTCTGGAGAAGTCTGGACAGAAGTGGTCTTCATGGAAGAATTGCGACCAAAAAGCCATACCTCCGAGTCTACGACATGGAAACAAGGCTAAGCAACTCAACTATGCACAAAAATATAGAAACTGGGGAGCAGAAAAATGTCAGCAGGTGCTCTGGACTGATGTGTCAAAATTTAAAATATTTGGCTGTAGCAGGAGGCAGTTTGCTCCATGTAGATTGGAGTACTGGAGAGCGGTACAATGAATGCGAAGGCAACAATGAAGCATGGTGGAGGTTTGGGGCTGCATTTCTTCAAATGGAGTTGAAGATTTGGTCAGGATCAATAGTGTCTTCAGTGCTGAGAAATACTTATCCATCATGCTGTACCATCAAGGAGGTGTGGTCCCAAATTTATTCTGCAACAGGATGACCCCAAACATACAGCCAATGTCATTAAACAGGAACTTTACCCATAACAACATGGTGAAAAATGAATGCTTTTCAGCAAGGAAAATACATTCCACATTAATAATTATGCTACCAAAATTAGTGTGTACTGTAAATTGCCTCCAGCATTATTGCTTTCTCCACTCTTTGAGCTATCTTCAGCATAAAGAAGAACAAGGAGTCCTGGAAGTGATGGTCTGGCCCACGCAGAGCCCTGATCTCAACATCATGGAGTATGTCTGGGATTACATGAAGAGACAGAAAGATATGGGGCAGCCTACATTCACAGATCTGTGGTTAGTTCTCCAAGATGTTTGGAACAACCTACCTGCCTAGTTCCTTCAAAAACTGTCTGCAAGTGTAACTAGAAGAATTGATGCTGTTTTGAAGAGAAAGGATGGTCACACTAAGTATTGATTTGATTTGGACTTCTCTTCTGTTCATTTACTTTCCATTTTGTTAATTGATAAAATAAAACTATTAACACTTTTATTTGTGAAAGCATTTTTCATTTACAGAATTTGTCACACCTGCACAGTAGTGTGTGTGTGTATGTATGTATATATATATATATATATATATATATATATATATACACATGTATACAGAATATATGAATATATAGTAACTAAAATTGTAAAAGTAAAATCTAAAAAGAAAAATAAACAAATTATCAAATAAATCAATAAAATTCATATTATTGGAAAAAATATATAAATAATACTAAAGAACTAATAACTCCATATAAATTAATCTACTTAATAAAATATGTTGTTTAATAAATAATAAAAAAAAAAAGGGGGGGGGGATATATACAAATTTAAAGTAGAACTAAAGGCAAAATGTTGTATCTTCCTATTGGATACAGAAAGTGAGGGTTATAAACCCTGTCAAGCTTTGTTTTTACCTCTGTGTGCCATTGGGAAGATTCACCTGCTGTCTTGTAGTCAAAACAAGAAATGAGAGGAGCCCCTTCAAAGTGAGGGAATCCTTTGTTGTCACCAGAGTCCACCAGACCTAGTGTTTCCATTGGAAGATTTCTTCTCTATTTGTCTTCTGATGACAAATAAGTGGATCTCCTTAACCACTTGCCCACCAGGCACTTACCCCCTTCCTTACCAGGCCAATTTTCAGCTTTCAGTGCTGCCGCACTTTGATTGACAATTGCGCAGTCATGCAACATTGTACCTATATGAAATTTTGATCATTTTTTTCTCACAAATAGAGCTTTCTTTTGGTGGTATTTAATCGCCACTGAGCACTTTACTTTTTGCGCTATAAATAAAAAAAGTGCAAAAAATTTGAAAAAAAAAAAAAGTTTATTTGTTTCTTTTATAACATTTTTCAAACAGGTAATTTTTCTCCTTCACTGATGTGCATTGATGAGGCAGCACTGATGGGCACTGATAGGCGGCACTGATGGGCACTGATAGGCAGCACTAAAGGGCACTGATAGGCAGTACTAATGAGGTGGCACGGATAGGCGGCACTGATAGACAGCACTAATTAGGGGTCACGGATAGGCGGCACTAATATGCAGCACTGATAGGCGGCACTGATAGGTGACACTGATGATGGGTACTGATAGACGGCACTGACTGGCATCACTGCTGGGCACTGACTGGCGGCACTGACTGGCACAACCCCTGGGCACTGACTGGTGGCACTGACTGGCAGCACTGCTGGGCTGCACTGGTGGGTGGCACTGGTGGGCAGCACTGGTGGGTGGGCACAGGTGGGTGGCACTGGTGGGCACAGGTGGGTGGGCACAGGTGGGTGGCACTGCTGGGCACATGTAGGTGGCACTTCTGGGCACAGGTAGGTGGCACTGCAGAGTGGCACAGGTGGGTGCACTGCTGGGCACAGGTGGGTGCACTGCTGGGCACAGGTGGGTGCACTGATGGGCACGGGTGGGCGGAGCTAGTGGGCGCACTGCTGGGCGGAACTTGCTGGTGGCACTGCTGGGCACCGATCATCAGGGCACTGATCATCAGTGCCCTGATGATCGGTGCCGATCCCCGCTCTGACAACTGCCGGTTCTCGGCAGTATTTTCCTCACGATCTGACAGCGTGAGGAAAGTGCAGCCGAGAACCGGCACTTGCATTTCCTTCTGATCAGCGTGTCATTGGACACCGCTGATCAGGTGGTAAAAGGCCGCTGTGATTGGCCTTTTACCACATCACGTGATCAGCTGTGTCCGTAGGAGACAGCGATCACGGAGATCGCCGGGTGCGCGCCCCCTGGGGCGCGCAGGAGAGCGCGTTCTGGGAAGACGTCATATGACGTCCACTCAGAACTGGCCGGCCGCAGTGAAGCCATCATTCGGCTATCTGCGGTCGGCAGCTGGTTAAAGAGGGCCCCAACATCAATAAAAGTCGTCAGGTGTGATTAACCCACACCACTCTATACAAAGATAAAAAATTACCTTTGGTTATATTTTAAGTAGACAATCCTTGTCCAGCTTTACTTTCAGTCTTGCACAGCTGTACAGACTCCTCTCCTAAACTGAAGTTGCTTTCACTGCACACTGTGAGCTTCTGAAAGTGTGCGTTACAAGCTGTAATGTTGTAGCTATGTACAGGACTCTGCTGGCCCCTCCCTCCAGTCATGGTCTGCTTTACGTAGAGAAGCACAGAGATCCAGTGACGATTTCAATGAGTTTAAAATAAGGTATGTAATGAAAACATAAAGGTTTAATAAACATTTTCATTAGCATACTGATGGAGAGGTGGTGTTTAGTGGAAGGAGCCAGGAAAGCAAAATATTGATTACATTTCAGCTGTAAAGTCTTATCAAAATATATTACTTTGATAAAACTTTTTAAAGTTTGTATGACATGAAAAGAGACTTTTAGTGGTCTTTTTCTTGGTTTAAAAAAATCTGTAGTCTTTCACATAAAAGAACCATTCTGTAAAGCTTAACTAAATGCATAGCAACCACTGTGATACCACCCAGCCTGAGTGGCAGGCGCAATGCCTTCTCTGTCCACTTTGACAAGGGTGGGTGCTTATGATTTCAGGAGTTTGGATCAAAGGAGCTCTGGCCATTTGTGAAAAAGCTGACTTTTCCTTTAAATTATATCTGTACATGTAAAACGGGAGTTTAAAAAATGTGCCATCCTCTCTGGAACCCACTATTCTTTTCTTATAGCCATTCTCCGTTCCTTGTCAATTGTTCTTACTGTGATTACTTTTTTATCTCTTAGCTCTGTCATGACAATCACTAAAGTTCTGTCTCCCGCTGTTATTCATCAGTTCTTACCTTTATATGTTCCTGGGAATTTCTTAGCTCTCCTTCATCTTTCTCTGTTCCCTCTTATGTCAGATTTCCATTTCTCCATTTGGCCCCTCTGTATGTCTGCCTTCCTCCAGGGTCCTTGTTATATAAAAACAGAGTGCCTTCAAACCATTTGATCTGTTTGGCACTACGCAGTAAGGGAAAGGAACTTTTCTTCTTTAATTCATGCTTAGAAAAGTGCCATATCATTGAAGCTGTGTTACCAGGGCTGAAACCAGTATAATGTTTCGGACATTTCGAAAAACACATTTTAGGGTCTTGCCTGGATTTAATCAATTAAATTCCCCTTTCCTACATTCTACTACTAAAACGTTATTGGTACCACTAATCATGATGATAACAATAACATAGTCGGCATACATTTTATATGTCTTTACAATCATATAGTAGAAATTGTCAGAGATAACCCTTTGTGAATAATTGACCCTTTCTGTCTGGATTTCAATATCTACCTCTAGAAAATTGCTAAATTGAACATATTTTAACACATAATTGTGAAAGTCCTCTTCTTTAAGAATAGTCATGGAGATGCTTTTGTCTCTATTTTTTAGCGCTTACTAATTTGTACCAAAGCATGTTTCTCTTTTACATATTTAGGTTGCAAAAAAGATATATGTCTAATAAATTCAATCAAAGCATATAAACAAATAAATCAATAATTAAAAATATTGCATCCTTATAACCATAAAGACACAATAGAATCAGAGAAAGGCAGACAAAAAATTCTCATTTCATAGCACTTACTGTAAAGAAATAAACAGAATGCAGTGCTTCTACCTCCTCTTGCATGTATCCACAGGTGGAAATTGCTGCTCTGGCAGGGACTGCAGATCACTGAGAAACTGAAGATATGAAGAACATCAGCATCACAGTAAAATGCAGTCAAAAATCCACTTTATTTGGGCAATAGTGAATACAACACAAAATAGTCAACGCGTTTCTGCCTAGACAGCCTTACTCGTGACTCTTGATTCATCAGTAAGGCCGTCTAGGCAGAAACGCATTAACTATGTTGTCCTGTCTTCACTGTTGCCCAAATAAAATGGATTTTTTAATTGCATTTTACTGTGGTGCCAGAGTTCTTTGTATCTTCAGTTTTTGAGTTACTGTAAATATGCCTTTTCAGATGTGAAGGTTAAACCTCTTTTCTTAGAGGCACAAAAGCTTACTATATGGCTAAGTACTAGAAACATTGGTGGGTAACTAAGTAATGTATCTTGAAACAGAAGCTGGTCCTCTGTGCCATCAATGGGAGATATGGGAGCAACCAAAGGCTTTCTAAAGCTGGCCATACATTCATCGAATTTCACTCCATGGTTGGCTCCCTGTTGGCAACACCCAGATTTACAAAATACAATTTTTCAATTGACTTTTGTCCAAGGAGCTTGGTGGAAATTGTTGGCTAAACCACAGCTGCATTCAATCAGACGCAGGCACTATTCAAGTATTCTGACATCTGCACAACTTACTAGAATGCAAAGTAACCAGCAGCGGGAAATTCGCCCATCGTTCTGTTAATGTAGATGGAGCAATCTGTTAGAATTCTTTGGTTAGGCCTGCAAGGTTAACAAGATTAACCAGTGCTTAGCCAGACACTGATAGAAGTTACAAGACTGCTATATACTGCTGATGAGAAAAGGTATTTATTCACTAAAATAATTGCATTTCCATGTTCTGTGTACTGTGGGAGATGAGATATAGTGAATGCAGGGTCCTGGGTTCAGTAACACTTTAACTCCACTGGTAACAATACACTGGGAAAATGATGCAAAGTAAAGAATCAACAGATGGACAATCACAGGGTACCAGGGATCTGGCTGTCCCTTTAAGGGTAGAAGACAACATATACATTGATAGATCGCCAGATAAGATACATATATTTGAATAGCAGATCAGGATAAACAGGACAGGAATTGGAAGGCCAAAACACAGATATCAGGATTGTAGAAAATAGTAACAAGGTCAGGGTAGCAGACTAGCCACACTATAGTCAATCAATAGGCAAAGGAATCCTCAAATACATTCATTGATTCCACAGACAAGACACAGGTTAGGGAAGGGCAGAGGCACAGGCTGGTTACATGGACAAAGTAGAGCAAAGGTTAGCCATATAGCCAAAGCTGTCAGATGTCTTCCTACAAACCACCGGCAGGAAATCTGCCTTTGTAGCACCAGAAACTGCTGTCCAATGAACTGAAGCAGCAAATGTGTAAAGTATATGTAAACCCAATAATTAATATCTAGTATATGTTTTAATACGTTTATTTAATTTCAAAAAAAATTTTTGTAAATATTTTTTATACAGCAGCTATCAGGAATGACTGTGATCCTGCCATAATAGTCCTTGTTCAGGCACTTCCTGCTATAGAGTGACAGTGCTTTGTCCCTGTATCCCATTGTGCTTTTGCACTGTCACTTTGTGATGGGAGTTTTCCATGGAGACTACAAGTGAGAAATGCGTTGTCCAAAAGGTTAAAACAAGTATTTGATTTTTAAAACATGGCAAAAGATAGCAATTGCTTATTATTAAAAATGCTGTAAAAAAATGAAATATTAGTCAGCTGGAGTTTACATTTACAAATATTTTCAGTACTCCTTCCTATTGAGAAGAGGAAAAGGTCACCCAGGTCACAAGCAGATTTTTTTAACAAGCTACGAAACCCCTGGGTGCCATCGTTTTTGAAGTGCTTATTATCACTTCATGATTCCCTAAATGGCCCAATTTTTGTCCAAGCATTGTATCAGGCAGTCGGAGCGGGACATTTAATGTCAGTCAAATGCGGAAGTGGCAGCTATAAACAGATATGCATTGACCACATACAAGGAGAACAAAAAAATGAGATAGGAATACAAGGGTTGAATTTGGACAAGTTAGCAGTACCATGTTAGAATACAATGACTGTTATTGAAATGTATTTATTATAACCCAACGGAAAGAGGGCAAAAGGAATTCTTTAACCTCTTCACACTGGCCGAACGCAAATGTGCGGCCTCCCAGCGTCTGGGCCTAGACACTGAGTGGCCGCACATTTGCATTCTATTAAAAAACGACATATGTGCTGAGCGCGCTCCCTGCGCGCTCCCAGCACACATGTCCGGTACTCACGAAAAGGTCCCGATCACCTGTTTCGATCGGGACCTTTCCCAATCATGTGACGACGCACCACAGCGGTCACATGACCCTAAACCCCGCCTCCCAGCTTCCGAAACTCTTAAAGGATCGGGAGGCGCCGGCGTGAAGGGGTTAATACTACTATGTGGTACAAACGACAAAAGTAATGCTTTAGTAAACATGTGCATTTTGTTTTGTTCTTACAAAGGTTTCCGAGACTCAAATGTATATGAATCTCTGAATGGACATATAACCAATGTAAATGAATTTGAAAAAGGTTATAACGAAATTAACAAATGCATTTGATTTATTCGTTTCAGCCGGATGAAGTCGCATGATGCATAGCAGTTTGGGCTCATGGGCAAATTAATTAAATTTTAGATTTTGTGCGATAATTCATATTCGGATAACAAATGGAAGAATTTAATTCCATTTGTTAATTTGGATGCACATTATGTCAGTCAATATTGTCCAATCAGCTCATGCCATTTCTTTTGGTGGGTTGGACTAGTGCCCAAAAATATCAAATCTCACCACAAAACGATGCCAAAGATATGAAACAAATTCTGAAACAATTGATTACTGTCCGTGATACTTTTTTAATTTGCACTAACGTACAATTTTCAGAACAAGCTTTCAGGGTATGTCCCCTTCTTCAAGGTCCAAGCAGTACTACTTCACAAAGTTTTAAAAGAAATGTAGCGATACCCCCGAAGGGGCTGCTTAAGTTTGTTCACTCCGCCACTCTTCCTTTCAACCCCAAGAACTGTCTCAGCCCACACTGGCACACCTGGCAATAGTGTAAGTGCAAGGACCAATGAAAAGCACACACTTTAAAATAAAACACAGAGATCAGCTTTACTGTAGACCTCTATGGGAAATAATAAACATTAACAACCAGTATATGTTAGGAGAATCAAGAGAACAACAAATACTGTGACGGAAAGCAATATAACTCACTTTTACACTCGGGCTGCTTTCAGGGGATTCCAACCATGAATAACCCCAAGAGCAGAGGCCAACACTTAAATGGCAACCTCAAAGTGGATTTAACTCCTCTTCATAAATTTGGCCCCATGATGTCCAAGCAGGAGGAGAGCAGAAGAATGACTCTCTGTTGTGTCAGACTTCTCCCTTCTCAACCCCGACACCATGACCCCAATAGGAAAACACTGTACCCAAATGATGCTTAATAGCTACTTTCAAGGTAAAGCTATTCCCTCACACACCATGCAATATAGAGGCCTGACTACGCATGCGCGTGCACGTATGGCACCAGTAACTTCAGTCTCTTTGTAACTGGATGAATGTTGGGATCTTCAGCTAGCCACTTTCGTTGGTGCACTTAAACTCCTTAAACACTTAAAGTGTAATTGTAATCCTGTGGCAGTATTTGTATAGCAAAGTGAACACGGTGTCTGTTCAGCAGGGCCATCTACACAACCCAGTGCCTGGTGAATATGAGCAAGGTATGATGTCTCTGTATGTGTGCAATGTTCCTGTCATCTGACAGTGGGAGAAATCCCTCTCACCAGATCCTGTGACAAAGGCCCAAACGATCGTCTTGGAAATGACAGGTTCCTCTGGTCACCTCACGATGAGCACTTCACACTGTCAGCGTAGGCACTGTACTGTAGACCACTTCTCTCAGTTTGGATGTTCCTTTGTCTGATGCAGATCACCAAGCATGCAGTGCACTGCCCATCAGCACTTCTTTGCCAGGTCCAATCTCTCTCCTGCCACATGCAATCTCCCTCTCCCTCAGGAGAAAACCCAAGATGGCCCCTTCACTCTGCTCTCTCTAAGCATGATGGCTTTCGTGGTTCTTTTTAAATTCTATCTCCATATTAGCCTATAAGGCCGTTTCTGTTCAAAACTCCATCGTCCACAATGCTTTGCAGCTGCACTTCCTGCTTGAAAGAGCCCTTGTCATTGGCTCCTTTAATGGCTCTCATAATTGGCTCTCTCTCTCTTACAGTCTGAGAGGAGAAAGGGGGGGCTGAAATCCCTCACTGCTTTGTCTGTGTCAGGGCAAGTGTCAGGTTACACAGGAGAGGCCAGTCAGCAGATCACAGCCATGAAACAGGATTAATCTCTCCTGCTACACACTCCCCCCACCAAAGAACCTTTGGTCCTCCAAAGGCAGTAACAATCCTTGACCTGGTACATGCTTGATATATACACGCGGAGAAAACAAATTAGTACACACAGGAAATTAAATTATTCACACTTGCATAAGAATCTGGCAGAGGAACCTCCCACCATGTAGCAAAGTGAGGGTTGTCCTGCCCATAGGCCACACTAATGGGAATGGCCCAACCAGATGTGCCAGGGGGTGAGTTGGGGCTGTTCTCTACCGAAACTGCTGTAGGAGAACCAGGCGTCACGAGATTCCTTCTAGAAGCATGTACTACTTCCTCAGAGTTTTCACCCAACACATCATATGTCAGTCTTTTTGGGGGTTGAATAACTCTACGCTCTCTCTGTTCTCTGGGCTCTAGCAATGGTTCTGGCGTTGCTTCCGATGTTGGTTTTGACACTACTGACTCATCAACCCTTGCTTCTTGCTCGACGCACTCTGTCTCTCCCAGTTCAGCTTCCTCCACGTCTTCTCCCTCAGCAACAATGGACCCAGAGTCTTCAGGTTCTAACTCGGGTAGAGAAGGCTCAGGCTCTTGCAAATCTTCTGTATGTTGAGCCTGAGGTACAAATTCAGGAGCCTCTGGCCTAAGAGGAACTACGTCAGTCACTCCAGTGGAACAAGGAGTGGTGGGTTCGGAAATGTCAGATGGCCACAGCAAATCTGTCCCTACCTCCTCACTCTCACTGTCCTCTTCATTTACAGGAGGTGGTGTGGGTTGAGACCTGGTCACAGGTCTAGTTCTCTGAGAAGTTGAGGGGGTAGACTGTGGATCAGATTGTGATGGTAGACGGACTGCATCTGACAAAGGCAAAAGGTGGTTGCGGTGCCAGGTTTTGAGTGGGCCAACACCCTTTTCCGGTCGAATCTGGTAAACTGGCAATCCAGGCAATTGTTTGCAGATGACATAGGGCTCTGATCGCCACCTATCCGCCAGCTTGTGTTTTCCAGGGATGCCCAGATTTCTCAGTAAGACTCTGTCTCCAGATTGTAAGTCCTGTACTCGCACTCTGAGATCAAAGTTCTCTTTGTTTCTCTGTCCCCTGGCATCTGAGGTGGCTTGAGCCTTCTCATAAGCAATCTTCAGGCTTTTCCTTAAGCGGTCCACATATCCTCTATGGGAAGCTGCAGAGGTATGGTCTACAGAGGTTCCAAAAGCCAAGTCTACTGGCAGTCGAGCTTCCCGGCCGAACATCAGCCGGTAAGGAGAGTATCCTGTAGCGTCGTTGGCAGTGCTATTGTAGGCATGTACGATGGCTGCTACATGCTTACTCCAGTGTTGCTTTTGCACTGAAGTCAAAGTCCCGAGCATATTCAGGAGGGTACGATTGAATCTCTCTGGCTGAGGATCTCCCTGAGGATGGTATGGAGTAGTCCTCGACTTTTGGATGCCTAGTAGACTCAAGAGTCTCTTGATGAGATTGCTCTCGAAATCTCTCCCTTGGTCTGAGTGGATACGTTGTGGTAGTCCGTAATGCACAAAGAACCTTTCTACTAAAATCTTTGCCACAGTTGATGCTAACTGATCTCTAGCAGGAAAAGCCTGGGCATACCTGGTAAAATGGTCAGTCACTACCAGGATATTTCCCTGTCTACTCTGATCCGACTCCAGGCACAGGAAGTCAATGCACACCAACTCCATGGGTCCCTGACTTTGAAGGTGGCCCATTGGGGCAGCTCGTTGAGGCAGAGTCTTCCTCTGAATACATCGGATGCAGGAGTGACAGTAACTTTCAACTTCTGTCCGCATGCAGGGCCAGTAGAAGCGGTCTCTTACCAAACAAAAGGTTCTTTCTGGTCCCAGATGGCCATGGTCATCATGGAGAGCAGTCAGCACCGTTTCTCTGTGTTTTGCGGGCAAAAATAGCTGCCATTTCTCTTCAGGATCATCAGAGGGGCCCCTTCGGTAGACCACTCCGTGGCGTAACTGTAGCCGATCCCACTCATGATGTAGCCGCCGGGCCTCCCTTGACGATGTAAGAAGCAAATCAGGGCTTTTGCTTTCTAAAGCCTTCAATACTAGGCCGCAGAGGGGGTCTTCCAACTGATCTCTTCGCAGATCCTTCCTGGAAAGCTTGGGCAGGCCTTCACCCCCAACCTGGGTGACATTGCAATAACACCTGGGAACGCCAGATGCCAAAATCCCAATGTCTTCTGCCCTGGACCCACCTCTTGTTCGGTGTTCCACTCCTTGGCATAAGGCTCGTACCCCTTCAGAGGGCACCTGAGTCCACTCTTCTGGGGAATCCTTGGAACAGTGAGGTCTTCGGGATAAGGCATCTGCATCCCTATTCCCAATCCCTGGCCGATAACTGAGGCTGAAAGTGAACTCCGATAAGGCAGCTAACCACCTGTGGCCAGTAGCATCCAGCTTAGCTGTAGTGAGAATGTATGTGAGGGGGTTATTATCTGTTTTTATCACGAATTCTGCTCCATATAGGTAATCTCGAAGTTTGTCCACTACTGCCCACTTCAAGGCCAAGAATTCAAGCTTGTGGGTGGGGTAGTTCCTCTCAGCGGACGCCAAACCCCGGCTCACATAGGCGACAGGTCGCAAGCATCCATTCTGTTCTTGATAGAGGACTCCCCCTAACCCATCTCTACTTGCATCCACATGCAATTCGTACGGCTTGGCTGGGTCTGCATAGGCCAGGATTGGAGCGGTGGTTAGACTCTTTTTCAGCCGTTCAAAGGCCTCTTCACACTGGGTTGTCCATTGTCCTTGAATAGATTCCCTAGGCCTCCTGGGTCCCACTGCTGGCTTCGCAGGTCTAGAAAGATCTGCATCATCATTGTCTTCTTCATTTCTGAGCAGTTCATTGAGTGGACGGGCTATCCGAGCGAAACCCTGGACGAATGTGCGATAATAGGAGCAAAACCCCAGGAAAGATCTGAGCTCTGTGACATTTGTGGGCCTCGGCCACGAAGTAACAGCTTCCAGCTTCTTGGGGTCAGTGGCCACTCCATCGGCAGATATGATATGACCCAGGTAATTGACCGAGGGTTGGTAAAACTGGCACTTCTCCAAAGACAACTTCAGTCCCTCATCATGAAGTCTCTTGAGTACCTTCTCCAATCTCTCCTCATGTTCCTCTAGGGTCTTCCCGAACACAATGATGTCGTCCAAGTATACCAGTACTTCAATTAAATTCATGTCACCCACCGTCTTCTCCATCAGCCTTTGAAAGGTGGCTGGAGAGTTGCACAAACCTTGAGGCATCCGGTCAAATTCAAAGAACCCTATTGGGGTTATGAACGCGGTCTTTTCTCGGTCTTCTGGGTGCATGGGGATCTGGTAATACCCATTCTTCAGGTCCAGCACACTGAACCACTTTGCCCCTGATAGGCTTTGCAAAGCATCCTCTATCCTGGGGGTGGTATACTGATCAGGAACAGTTCTTCGGTTTAGCGTCCGGTAGTCGATGCACAATCTTAAAGATCCGTTCTTCTTCCGGACCACCACTATCGGAGAGGCGTATGGGCTTCGGGACTCTCTGATGATGCCTGTCCTCTTCAACTCTGCCAATTGCTCACGCAGGTCTTCCAAATCTCCCAATGGAACTCGTCGAACCCTTTCCCTGAATGGGGCGTCTTCTCGAAGCCGGATCCGATGATGGGCACTCTCTGCACACCCCACATTGAACTCACTTCTGGAGAATGCAGCCCGCCACCCTAGGAGTTGATTCTTCGCTCTCTCTCTCCATTCCGGGGAAAGGGGGGTGTTCCTTGGGTAAAACGCATCAACAGGGATTTCTTTCTCTCTTCCGTCCCCTAGCTCAGTGGGCAAGATTGGAGTTGCAGGATCCACATGTCCTAACAGCACCCGAGCTGGGATTTTCACTGGGGCAGCAGTTGGGTTATGAACACTGACCGAAACCTTTCCGTGGCTCCTCCGTAGCGCTTTTGTTGACACTACCTCCGGGAGGATCTCCACTCCTGTGTTCTCTTCACAGCCACCAGCCTCAAGGACAATGAAGGGGCCTGGCTGCTTCCAGGTCAATTTGACTGATGCCTGTAAACACGCCACCTCTCCGGGTTGTAGCACCTTCTCATGTTGATCCAGGCGCCATATCTTCCCTATTCTTTCCGCTGGGGTTCTCCTTTCTTGTACCAGGCGCTGATATGCTTGCCTCAGCATGGGATGTACAGAAGGGGGTTGATCATTGGGCTCTTCGACCAATGGCGCCAACAGCCTTCTGACAAGATTGGTGTTGGTCCCTATGATTAGGGGACTCCTATTGGCCCCAGGCGGCCGGGGACAGATGATGGCTAAGGCTTCAAAAGTCTCAGCCTTCCCTGTCATGGAAGGATCAAAAGTTAGTCTGACCGATAGGTAACCATCATAGGGAAACTTCTGGGTTCCTATGCCCCATATTTCCAGATCTTCCAGCTTCTGCAAGGGCAAATGCTTCAGATGCTTGTCATAGAAATCTCGATACAGAAGGGTTACTTGGGCTCCGGTGTCCAGAAGAGCCCTGGTATAAATCCCTTCTACCTGAATCGGGACGACAGGGGAGG